>NC_073234.2:15884907-16193981 GCF_029281585.2 Gorilla gorilla gorilla | reverse complement strand
GGGAGGCCTGGCTTTCCCGGGCAGTCGGTCATTTTGAGGCCACCAGCAGGGTGACAGGCCCCTGTTCCTCTGGGCCTGCTAGTGTGTAGCCCTGACTGTGCGCTGGCACACAGGAAGCTCTCACGTGGGTGTTCTCAGGGCTGGCAGGAACGACTCATGGGAGGGTCACCCATGCCCTGCAGCGGCCTCTCAGCGATGTCCTCAGCCCCCGGGATTCTCCGCTCAGAGCTGGCTTTCCCATCCCTAGATTACTCCATGCTAGGAAGGACCCAAGGAAGCCTGTGTTCCAGTCCCTTCGACCTCGCAGATAAGAAAAGGCGTCCAGTGCTCCCAGCCCCAGCTTGCTCACTCATTAACGCAGGGCTGGAATGTGGTCAAGGTGCCTTTGGTGACACCCTCCGGGCTGCTACAACTCCCCTCACCAGGCCTACACTTCCCATGGGACACACACTGCCTGCCACAGGCCCCAGGGCCTAAACACACTGATCTGCGGGCTCCATGGCTTTTTGGTAGGGCAGTTACTTACCACTCTGGGGTTTACCCAACCTCCACGGCCCTCTGGGAGAACAGCCCTGTAATCTTGTTTCCAAGAAAGAGCAGAATGATCTGTTAGTGCTTATGGTCCCCACTGACCATAAAGTCGATAAACAATGAAAAACATGTTTACTTTTCTGTTAAAAAAGGCATTCCTTTCCTATCCAACCTAAGTTCTGTAAATAAACAAAAATATAGGCCAACAAGGATTAAGGGATAAAGGGCTGTCTGGCAGAACAATGAAGCAATCCTTGACTTCAAGGGATGGAATCGCACCAGCGTTAGGAGCTGGGACTTGGCAAGAGGCCTAGGTGACAGGGAAGTCTGAGCTGGAACGAGAGAGGAGGGCGCGGAAGAGGGAGGGTAATGACTGTGCCGGGCAGGCCCAGGAATGGGGCAAACCGCTGGGTCTGTGGTGTCCCCCACCCCCCTGCCTCATCCCATGCCAATCACCACCCCACCCCCCTGCCTCATCCCATGCCAATCACCAAACCCACGTCTGCCGGGCAGGCCCAGGAATGGGGCAAACCGCTGGGTCTGTGGTGTCCCCCACCCCCCTGCCTCATCCCATGCCAATCACCACCCCACCCCCCTGCCTCATCCCATGCCAATCACCAAACCCACGTCTGCCAGGCAGGCCCAGGAATGGGGCAAACCGCTGGGTCTCTGGTGTCCCCCACCCCCCGCCTCATCCCATGCCAATCACCAAACCCACGTCCTCTTGTTGCCCAGATGCCCAGGGGCGTCCAGATCAAACTCTGGATCTACTCCCACCTTCCCTGCACTGGCCGCGCTCCAGCTTCATGCCGCCCCAAACTCCCCGTCTGTCCAGGTGTCATTGGTTGGCCAGATTTTGATGGGCAGCCTTTCCCACAGGCAACCGCGCCTTGAACAGGGACTCTGGGAGCCGAAAGCAATGAGTCTTGGGTCAGTGTCCTGCTGCCCTTGAGTGGCAGGGGAGGGGCAAGTGGGGTGGGGCAGAATGAGACCTGAGGAAGATACCGAGAGCCAGCCTCATTGAGAGAGGGATCTCAGCCTGGGAAAATGGGAACCGCTTGGATTCTGTCCTTCCTTCTGTGAAGCAGCAAAGTGTCGTTCTGCTGTCCATGGCCTCTGCCCTCCAGAGATGGGATTTTCCTCCAGTTTTATAGCTGTGGAAACTCAGCACCAAAGTTCCAAGCCCAGAGGCAGAGCTGGGCCCAGAAACCATCAGTCCTAGCCCACCGGTCCCCTGCTCCTCCAGGATCAGCAGAAAAGGGGCGGGGAGTGGGCAGAGCCCTGTGCGCTTGTGGCGGGTGGAGGCCGCCAGCCCACCCGGACCAGCTCTGCAGGGAGGGCGCAGAGGCCAGGGCCAGGGCCAGGGTAAGGGGAGGGCGGCAAGCGAGAGCCAGCGGTGAAGGGTCCGGTGAAACAGGAATGACTCATGCTGGGTGGCTCTGCTCCTCAGTCCAGCCCACATTCCCGGGTCTCTGTTCCCGACCCGCCTGGGCCTGGCCTTAAAGGGCCAGCTCCTCTGAGCAGGAGCGGGGGCCACCCTGCTGCGCTCCCCACTCCTCTGTCATCCTGACCCCTGTGGAGTTGCTCCCAGTCCCTGGGCTGTGGGCGAAAAGGATGACCCCCTGCAGGATTTAGGGCTTTATCTGATCCACACCTCCCACTAGAAGGGAGGGCCCTCAGGTCATTCCATCCATCCCTCTGCCTCTGAGCAGGGCTGCAGCTAAACTGGCCCACAAGGATTAGTAAAACCCGTTCCCTGCTTTTAAAGATGCTGCAATGAGAGGACCCCTTTCCAGGCACCTTCGCCCAGGGCCTCACTGCCGGCCCTTCTGCCCGCCGTCCCCTGGGCTGCAGGTTGTGCTGGAGGCCCCTCCCTTCTGGGTCTCCCCACCCCACGCTGGCCCCATTTCAGCTTCGGTGGATTCTTGAACTTTGGCTTGACGCACGCGTTTGGTGGGTTTTAGTTCGGCCCATCCAGACTTGTGGGCGAGGCTCCCGTCCTGGGCCTCGGAGGGGTCCAGGTTTCCCATTAATCCCGTCCTGCGCGTGGGTTCCTCGGGTGGAAACACCATCCGGCAGCCGCGGTGCCCAAGTCACTTCTCTGGACCGCGCGCGCCACCGTGTGGACACTCTGGAGAACCGGCGCCTGCGGAGCAGGAGGGGACACCCTGATCCCGCCCAGCACCCGCAGGGAACGGCAGGCCTGAGTCGGCCCCGCATTTAGAGAGGAAAGGATGAGGCGCACCCCCTAAGCACACTGCGAGCCTCACGTCCTCTGTGAAGCAATGGCTCTTAGATTAATTTAACAAAAGCCAACCAGCTCTGTTAAAACTTACAAATAGCAATACCTTCCATAGAGGTTGGGAAGACCTCCGTGCTGCCCGAGTACTCACCCCTGCCACCCCCTGCCACCCCTTCCCCCACTATTTGGTCAGTGCTCAACACATACCACTAGAGGTTTGGGTTTAAGGTTTTGTCCACTGTTAACAATACATTTGGGGGGAAGGGGGTCTGTCTGCCTCCGAGCTAGACCAGGAAGGAGAAAGGGCAAAGCTTGCTGCTACTGGACAAACTGGAGGATGGGGAAGAGAGAGGAGGGGTGGCACAGCCATGGGGCAGGGAGGCCAGGGGGCACAGTTGAGCCTGGGCAGAGACACTTTGAATTTGGGGGCAGGGGGTGAGACTCTCTTGCCTAATGAGTGCTCTTGGAGACCGAGGACAAACCTTCACCAAATGGGCTAAGACCACAGGTTGCAGCCTTGGGGCTGACAGCGACCATGGGCCTTTGTGAAGTGTTGGCCCTGGGATCCCTGGCCCTAACCAACCAGGCCAGCTGGCCCTAGACAAGCCAGCCTTGCTTGAACTGGATTTCCAAAGGCCCTGAACGCCGTGTGTGGCCTCCCAAGTCCATGCAGGTCCTCATTCACCCTCCGTCCCTACCTCCTCCAACCTCACTGGCTGCCCCCAGCACCAGCTGAAACCCCGGCCCCAGCAAAATCAAACACGAAGGAAGACGGGAGAGATAGTGAGCACTCCATTCCTTTCGTGCCTATGGCCTTTTTTCTTATTTCTGTGGGCCCTGGGCCCCAGCCTGATTTTGGTGGCTGTCAAAAGGAGTTTGCCAGGGCCTGTTGTGAGCAGCCTGTGGCCCAGTGCTTACCCGGGATCCCAAGGAGGGACAGCAACTATGCCTTGTTTGGCATTGGGGTCCTCACAGCCCCAAGCACCGCCTGGCATGTACACTCAATCTATTGAATGAATGCTACCCGCTGGTCTCCATTCTACTCTCCCAGAGAAAGTGTTTAAATTGCTCCACTGGCCAAAGTGCACACTCCTGATTACCCTCTGTGAGTCCTGCCCCGACCAGAAGTTGAGGACACTCAGAATCTCAATAATGAACAACCCAAGTGCAGGGAGCTGCCCCGTGTAGAAAGCTGATGGCCTGGAGTGTGGTCAGAGTGAAAGAGCCACTCCTGTATGTTTGATCCTCCAGTGACTGGTCCACAGAGTCAGAGAGGGGCAGCCTGCGGGGCACAGTCTGCCAGGGTGGATTCCATCAGAGCAGGTGCTGTTAGCACCCATGACCACCCTGTGCCTCTTGAATGTGTCTGTGCGTGCGCACCCTCCTGGCAAACAGAGCAAAGGGCCAGGAGCTTGGAAAGGAAGCGGGAAGAACAGGGTGGAGACATAGGGCTGAGCTTTGAAGGCAAACGTTAGGAGAAGGACTGGGGAAGAGAGGCTCCCTTCTGTTGGCCTAGGAGAGGATTGGTCCAATCTGTAGTCAGGCATGTGGATTACAGCTGGGTCTCCAAAGACGAGTGCCCAAGACCATATTTTAGGATAAGAAAATTAAACTTCTATTTTATATTGAATTTTATGTAATCCTTTCAAATGTTTCTACTTTTGCATATTTTACTATATATATAATTGGTCCAATAAAAATATGTATAGTTGATAATGGAAGAATGTACATATATTGAGGATGCATGGCCAAAACAGTTTTTAATGCTGAGATTACACTATCAAGAAAGTCTGGAGACCACTGCATTTCAGAGTTTTGTTTTTGTTTTTGTTTTGAGATAAGAGTCTTACTCTGCCACCCAGGCTGGAGTGCAATGGTGCGATCTCTGCTCACTGCAACCTCTGCCTCCTGGTTCAAGTGATTCTCCTGCCTCAGCCTCCCGAGTAGCTGGGATTACAGGCGTGTGACACCATACCCAGCTGATTTTTTTGTATTTTTAGTAGAGACGGGATTTTGCCATGTTGGCCAGGCTAGTCTCAAACTCCTGACCTCAAGTGATCCCCCTGCCTTGGCCTCTCAAAGTGCTGGAGTTACAGGCATGAGCCACCGCACCCAGCCTCATTTCAGGGTAGCCTAAGGGCTCATAGAATCCAAAGGTTCTGATAGATAGGTAAATCAGTTAGCCTATGTGTAAATCAACTGTCCTCTGTGTAAATCCCTGAGGTACAGAGAAGTGAAGTGACTTGCTGGGGCTGCACGAAGTACAAGGAACATTCCAGACCCTCTGAGACCTGCCCATCCAATCATCCACGCATCCATCCATCCATCCATCCACCCACCAATCTCTCCATCCATCCATCCATCCCTTCATCCATGAAGCTTTATTTTATACTTCAAAACAAAATCAAATGTAAATTATGCTTCAATAAATCCTAGCCAAAAAAATTAAAAGCAAATTAAGATTGTTTAACTAGTATGCATCACTGTGCATATATAGGCATGTATCCATCTATCCATCCATCTGTCCCCACTCAGCAGGTATCTGTCCTGTCGTGGTGATCTGCTGGGTCATCTTCCCTACCTTCAGGCCGTAGCATCCTTCAATCCATCCGTCTGTCCCCACTCGGCAGGTATCTGTCCTGTCATCGTGATCTGTTGGGTCATCTTCCCTACCTCCAGGCCGTAGCATCCTTCAGAGTCCTCCATTCCTTCCTGTCTCACCTTGCTCCACTTCAGTTCCTTTTCACCCTGATCCTAAATCAATACTATAACTTTTAAATAACTCTCCCTGCTTCTAGCCCTTCCTGGCCCAATCTGTTCCAAGCACCACTGCTAAATCAATCTTTCAAATACTCTTGAGTGACTGCAGATTGCCCTTGGTCATGGCGCCCAGTCTGAATTTCTTGGCCCAACCCAGAGGCCCACAGCATATGCCCTGTATGGTGATTCTGTCTTTTGGAGTTAGTGGCTTCTGGAGAAGCTTTAGTAAATTATGCTTCAATAAATCCTAGCCAAAAGTAATAATTAAAATGACGTGAGTGTTTAACTAGTATGCATTACTGTGTGTATACACTCATGCATGCATGCATGTGTATGCTGAGAGCCTGTGTCTGACAGCGTGTGTGCCTGAGCAGGGCGGCAGCTCCGGTGCTCCTGAGGGTTGGAAATCCAGCCGATGATCAGCTGCTGAGCTGTGCACCCTGCCTTGGGGGCCACGGCATTATGCGAGAGGAGGTGCCTTTCTCTATTTCATCCAAGCCTCCAAGCTCTTTTTATTGTCTTCTCACGTGCTTTCCTCTCAGAGGAAAAGAACACAGCCCAAAGCTGAGGCCTGGCCCAGGTAAAATAGTGAATAGGGTGAGGAAGGTGCATTTTACCAGCAGCAGAGAACCCTCCCGGCTTTCTCCAGCCAGATGTGTGAAGGTGTGAGGGAAGGGGTGACTCTCCAGGAAGTATCAACTGCAACGGAATGTCATTTCAGAGTGCAGAGGTCCTTATGGGTTTTCTCGTCCAACCCTTCATTTTATCAGGCCATGAAACTAAGGGTGTCATTTGCCCTGAGCTTCCCATCTGGTTTGGAAAGAGCTTTAAAACCTCTCTCCTCTCTCCCACCTCTCAACTGCTTCCCTTCCAGAGCTCCCCTTGGTAAGTCTGTGCTTTCTCCCCTACAGCCTGGAAGCTCCGACCCCAGGAGAAGCCAGCCCATCAACCTGAACCATTACGCCACCAAGAAGAGCGTGGCGGAGAGCATGCTGGACGTGGCCCTGTTCATGTCCAACGCCATGCGGCTGAAGGCAGTGCTGGAGCAGGGACCATCCTCTCACTACTACACCACCCTGGTCACCCTCATCAGCCTCTCTCTGCTCCTGCAGGTGGTCATCGGTGTCCTGCTCGTGGTCATTGGTGAGGAGCCCAGCCTGCAGTCAGGCCTTCTGCCTCGGCACCTGTGGCTGGCAGAAAGGCCCCACGTGTCCCCTGGGCCACCTGCATTGGCGTATGCAGCTTCGCAACCACACGCTGACCTGCAGTCAGCCCTCCGCTAACAGAGGCCCAAAGACCAACTTGCACCCCGTGAGGGCAGCCGCCCTGTCCTGTCTCCTGGTATCCCATGGAGCAGACCCTCCGCAGTACCTGCTGAATGACTGCGTCAGCACCTCGCTAACTGCTGACTCACTCACTCGCTCACCGCTTCTTCCATGAGCACTCGTCCCCACGCTTACAGGACCCAGCTTAAGTTCCCAAATCCTGGTGGGATGAAGCACACTAGGGTGCCCCATGTACTGGTTAGCGAGGGCAGAGGCATCTCAGCCTGATGACGACCACCTCCCTTGATTTCTGCCACATGGGTTTCTGAAGGGCCCCTCTCTCCAAACTCTGGTGGGTGTTGTGGGGGCAGCTCCGTGCTGTGGCCCCGTCTCTGACCCTTTCCCCCCACTCCACTTCCCTGCAGCACGGCTGAACCTGAATGAGGTAGAAAAGCAGTGGCGACTCAACCAGCTCAACAACGCAGCCACCATCTTGGTCTTCTTCACTGTGGTCATCAATGTTTTCATTACAGCCTTCGGGGCACATAAGACAGGGTTCCTGGCTGCCAGGGCCTCAAGGAATCCTCTCTGAATGCAGCCTGGGACCCAGGTGAGGGAGGATGGAGGAACCCCAGCTCCAGGGACTCCCCAGGTGGCCCTTCTCTCTCCTCTGGGGCTTTGGGGCAAGAAACAGATCCGTTGCCAAACAAAGGGGGAAGGCCTGTAGCTCCGAGAGCAAGGAGAGGATCTGCAAGAGCCTGGCCTCAGCGAGGCTTGCACAAAGCCCCACTGCTGTGTTAATGGCTCTCTGCTCTCAGGCTCAGGTTTTCCCACGGTCTGGGACAGGGTGGAGGCGATGCCATTAGTGGTTGACTCTGCCCCTCCGGCAAGAGGAAAGGTGGAGATGGGGAATTTCTCCCTGCCATTGTCTAGCAGCTCTTGCTACTGACTGTGGTCCATGGGTCAGCAGCATCCACAAACCACCCAGGAACTTGCTGGAAATGCAAAATCTCAGGCTCTGCTCGAGCACGTGCTACAGGCACGTGCATGAGTAACGTGGCCAGGTGCATCCTGGGCATGCTGAAGGTTGAGGGGCATTGATCTGGCCTGCCATCCTCATTGCCTCTTCTCTGCTTCCCCAACAGGTTCTGGGCCTGGAACTTCTGCCTCCTTCCTCCATGATCTGCCAGGCTTGTGGGCACTTTCCACAGCCCAGGAGAGCTTCTGAAAGGGCAGTATAGCTGCCCTTGCTCCCTACCCACAGCACCTGAGTTAAAAAGTGATTTTCTTGTTATTGGTCTAAGGGACTTCCATCTTGGAGTCCTGAGCTCAGACGCAGGTACTGCCAGCCATACCTTCCCGGTAGCATCTGCTGGACCTAAGTAAGGCATGTCTGTCTAAGGCCAAGTCTGCCCAGCTTAAGGATGCTGGTTCTGACTCTACCCCACTGCTTCCTTCTGCTCCAGGCCTCAGTTTTCCCTTCTTGTAAAATGGAATCTATATCTATAAAGGTTTCTTCAAATCCACTCTTGAGTCCACTTACTTGTCTAGTCCTGCAGGCTCAGGCATCCAGGCTGGTCTCCATCTGTGCCTTGGGGAGGGCTCAAGAGAGCAAACCCCAGACCTGGAGGGCGGCAGGCTTTTAACTTACTTCCTCCTCTGTGGGTTCTGCTCGGAGCCAATGTTCCTGGCCCAGATGCCTTGTGCTTATCGTCATCTGCCCCATGAACTGTAGATTAGTCCATTGCAGGTGGATGCACATATGCACAATCTTCTCCACGAACCTGCTGTAAGCTATTCTAGCTTTCAGTCTCAGCTTCCCTTAGGCATGTGTTTAAGGACTGCAAACTCATTTTGATCTTTGCCTGGGCCAAATATAACGAGGAAGGTAAATCTGTAAAGCATTAGCAAAGCATTGCCAACTCAAACAGAAATGATTTTTATAAGGTCTGCCAGTTTAGAAGCAGCCACTCGTTGGCTTCTCTCCACTGATCACCAAACCATTCTGGCCCTTTATCTAGCCTTCTCCACCCAGGGTATCCATAGCTTTCCTCGGCTAAAACCACCAACCTCCATTAATCTGCTGAACAGAAAATGCCTAGTCTATTACACGGTGAGCTGCTCAGACAGGAACAATGTTGTCTTCTTCCTGAGTAAACCGCAGTGCAGAGAAGGCCATCGCACACACAGCAGGCATCACACTTGTGGTAAGGGTGCAGGGTGGTGTGGGAGGGTCCTTGGCATGCCCACCTGGGCCCCTCAGCCCAATCCTTTACATCCGTGAAGAGCAACAGGAAAAGACAGGCACCTTTTTTCTAAGAAGTTGCTGTATTTAATGCTTCCCCTCCCACCATCCCACACCCTCCCCTACCCAAGACATTTCTCTAGGGAGTAGGGGCCTCGCCCGGCCCTTCCTCTTAAGGCAGATGGTGTGGAGGTAACATCAAACGCAAGGCACTGGCCCAGGGCGCAGGGGTGTGGGCAGGGCACGAGGCTGGGCTGGCTCCTAGCCACTGGAAGTGAAGCAGGTGGGCAGTTTGGGCTGGTTCCAGCCTTCCAGTGCAATGCCCGAGGACGAGAGTGGTCCCAGAAAGAAACTGGCAGCCCCACTGGCCAACTGCAGCCCTAGCCTGTGCCCCGCCATCCTTCTCCAGGGGCCAGTCGGCCTCAGCAGGGACCAGAAAAAGCCACAGCCCAGGGAGCAGGTATGGCCTTCCTAAGCCACAATCTCAAAAGTCTCTGTCCTTCATGATTCCTTAAAGGGAGGCAGGGATTCTCCCCGACCCCCCAGAAGGTTCTCCACGGGCTCCATTCTCCCATGTGCCAAACTCGTGCTCTCGGGGAATGCAGAGCCCACTAGGCAGACCCTGCAGCTCCAGTGCTGTGGTTTGGACCGTCACAGCCTGGAGCGCGCGCTCAGTGGCCTGGTCTTCTGGGCCCCGCCGCACCTCCCCCAGCCCTGTGCTCACCTCCCTAAACAGACTCTGGAGTTCAAGATCCAGTGTCCAATGCACCATGGGTGAATTCACAGCAGCGGCGGAGGCAGCAGCAGCAATAGAAAAACCCCCAGCCACAAAAGCACCGGGGGTCATTAGTGCAAGAGAAGTACAAGGTCACCAGGTGACAGAAAGGGTGGCGTCGACTAAAAAGGCTAAGGGCTATTTTCCCTGAAACTGCCCCACTCTTCAGTTCCTCCTGCCCCCACTCCTCTCCCTGCTTCCAGGGGATATCTCAGGGCAATGTCCTCACCTCCCCAAACCTCTCGTCCCGCCCCTTATCCTGCTCCCTGTCCAGGGTTTTGCCCCCATATACCTTCCTCTTCTTCCACTCAAGGCCAGGTGGCCAGGGCTCTCCCTGCAGAAGGGCAGGTCTGCAGCGGAGCTGGACTGTGAGGCTCACGGCTTCCACTTCCCTTTTCGTCCCTTTCTGTCCAGCCCCCACCCGCTTCTCGTCTAAGGAAATTGACAGATATGTCCACATCCTCTTTGCCTCTTCTCCATGTCCTCTCGGGAGGCCTTACCCACAGGCACGCCGGGAAGGGAAAGGGCTTCTCTCCCCTGCCTTCATCACCCTGCCTGTTCTGCAGGCCTCAATGTCCAGTGCCAGGGAGTGGCAAGCCCCCTGCCCGCCAGCTCCCCACCTCCCAATGCCCAAGCACCAGAAACAGCCCGTTCTGTGCTTCTGGTCTGACGTGAGCCATCCAGAGGAAGTTAATGCCCTAATCAGTGGCCAGCTGTTTGGTGGCTACTGGGAGATGTGTGTCTCTGGAAGGCACGAGCCTGGGGTGGAGCAGAGACCTACCCCATGTGGGACCAGCCCCGCGGCCAGGGACAACGCCCAAGGGACATAGGAGTGGGCGGGAGGCCTGCACGTGGGGACAGTCCCTCAGTGCACAACCTCACCCCCGCTCTGGACAGCAGTTTCTGTTTTCTGTTTTTAAAATCCCCACCCCCCAATAAAATATGTCCGCTAGAAGAGGGTCTGGTGGTCAGCGCTTGGCGTGAGGAGCGCTTGGGGGATGTGGGCGTGCACCTTCATGGATGAGGATGGTGTCGCTCAGTCAGATCTCTCCTTCCTGACCCGTCCTTCTCAGGAGCTGTTCCCGTTCTCAACTGAGCAAGTGGCCCCTCCTGGCCTCTCTCTCAAAGTCCTCCCTTCTGAAGGCCCAGAAGGCAGAGACAGGAGCCCCGCAACTTGCCTCTGTGAGGGGACAGCTCCAGGTGGAGTGGGCCGTCAGCTTCGAGGCCTCTTGGGGTCCAGCCGTCACCCCACTCCCCATCCCTGAACAGTAGCAGGGCCCTGGGGAGCCGCTGCTAGTCCAGAGCGGGGAGTGCTGGGCCCAGCGGACACCCTCTGGCTACAGCGTCTTCATCTGGCGACGGCTCCACATGCCTCGCTTGGAATGGAAATGATGGAAGAAATTCCTGAGGGAGAGACGCTCCACTTCCAGGCCCGCTTGGAGTATCCTGGAGGAGAAGCACAGAAGGCAGCTGGGGGCCCCTCCGCATGGACCACAGACCCTCTGCTCGCTCCCTACGGGGCAGGGAAGGCAGGTGCAGTGGACGGCTGTGGGCTTTGAAGCCAGGCAGCCTGGGTTTGGATCCCAGCTGCATGACTGGGTACGTCACGCCTTCTTTCAGAGCCTGTCTGCTCATCTCTAGGAGGATGATTATCACATACGTGTAATGAGAGGATAATGTGTGATATAGAATTCTATCTATCTAATATTAGAGTAGACATACTATATACACATCAGAGGTGGGGAAGACGAGAAGGATGGATGCTGAGGGCTCAGCACAGCTCCTGGCACACTCTGAGTGCCCCATAACTGGCGCCCAGCCTCCAGGGCACACGTCATAGACGGAGGAAGGCAGGGCTGCTGCACTGAGACACCTGGCGCCCAGGCCCTCCCCAGGCCTTTTCTGCATGCACAGCCTGCAGGGTGTTCCTCTCACAGGGAGGCTGCACTTCTGGCAGGGCTGAGAGTGGCCGAACTGGATGCCTGAGCCTCCGAGGAGGCAGGAGGTTCAGGGCTGTACAGGAGCCGTGCATGGCAGCAAAAGCCCAGCACAGAGATCAAGGTGGAGGTGACTGCTGGACCCGGCTTCCCAAATCAAGGCTTCCAGCTGCCTTGGGGGCTCCTTTGATCTCAGACCCTTTTTATGAGCTCCCAGTTATCTAAGTTCCTTTACCTTCCCCCTTTTCACTCGAATTCTCTTAGTGTGTCACCTTCCTTTTCCTTCTTCCCTCAACGGGAAAAAACACCAATAGACCTAGTTTTCAAGCCTCTAACGCTTAAGTGAGTGAGATTTGGGGCAAGTTATTAACTTCTCTTCAAGACTCAGTCTTCTCATCTGGAAAATGGAGATCATGATGCCGACCTCACTGAGGTCTGGGGAGAAATAAACGAGGTAATGGATGTGGATGGCCGGCCATGTATAGGGACCCAGTGACTGGTGGATGCATTTTGTCCTGCCTCTCGGGAAGAAGTGAGCGTTTCTTCATGTCGAGGTCCCGCCCCCAGTGCTCCCGACCTTGCCCTGTCCACCTCCTGTGGATGCTGTTACAGCACTTATGCCCTTCTGAAGGGTACCCTCCCCTCTCCTTTGCTACCTCACCATAGGCTCAGATCTCAAGGCACCATCCTCTCTCTGCCCCTTCTCTTGGCAGCACATTTCTTGAAAGACGAACCTCACACGGAACAGCCTCCGCCTCCTCACCACCCACGGCCTGGTGTCCCTGCCCAATCTTGCTCTCCTTGTCCACCTGCCAAGGCAGCAGCTTGTACTGTGTTCTTCTCTGAGGCTTTTCATCTCATTGACCCTTTCCTCCTGCTCCAAACCCCTGGGTCCCTTGGTGTCTCATGACCCGGCACCTCCTGGATGTCCTCTTGCCCTTCAGTGGTCTACACTGTCTCTTCTGCTGGCCCCAAAGTCTTTCCCGACCTTTGCCAGGTCTACTTATCCATTCCCACAACTCTGGGCTCCCTGCTCGGCAGCTGAGGGGAGGCGCACTACCCTTGGGCTGGGGAGGATGCAGTCTCTCCCACGGTGCCCTGCTTGGTGCTGAGAACATCATGGTTTATGTCTACACAGCTTTGTGTACCTGGTACACGGTGTGCCAGGCATGTTAATTTTCACACCAACCCTGTGACACAGACAGAGGGCGAGTCACACCCCTCTAATAGAGAAACTGAGTCCCAGCGAGGCCGGTGATTTGAGGGCGTCCTCCGAGTCCAGTGCTCTTTACCGTGCTTTGGGACTCTGCGGCCGAGGGGGACAGCTAGGCTGCTGTAGCCTGGCTCCCTGCCTGGAGCGCCATGGAATTCCCAGGCCTCGTGGATGCCCTCCTCTTCCCAGTCACCTGTCCAGCAGCTCCCAGTCTTCCCCGCCCCAGCGGTCTCGGAACTCCTTGGTGTTCATGCCCCCAATCCTGTCCAGGTCAGACTTGTAGATGCCAAGCAGCCCGAACCCATTCACCTCCCAGTAGCCTGTGGACAGACAGGAGCTTCGGGTGAGATGAGCCAGAGGCCAGGAGGAGGAAGGAAGGAGGCTTCCAGGCTGTGTGCCTAGAGGCTCTTCTGAAAGTCAGAGGCTGGGGGTGAGGGAGGCTGAAAACTGTCTTAGCTGAACAAGTACTTTGCCTGTTTTGGAGGAAAGCCCCCTAACTAAGGTTCAGGGCTCAGCAGTGCTACCAGGCTGTGCCCACGGGCTGATGACAACCCTACAAATGGATCGGACAGCGGCAGCCACAGAAGACACAGCTGTGTGTCAGTTTACATGTCCGTTTCCCTTTCCACAGGCAGGGAGGCTACCTTTCCCATCTTTGAATCCCCACAGGGCAGAGCATCTGGCACACAGCAGTGCTTAGTAAGTGTGTGAGGAATGAATCAAGGAGAACACGGGGCAGGAGGTGTGCACTGCTGCACCTGCTGCTGTGGCTGTCAGCTCAGCCCAAGGGGACCTTGTCTGGTGAGTTTTCCAGGGGAGTGAAGGCCACAGGAGGGCAGGGTGGGGCAGGGGAGGACGATGCTGACAATCACAGATATGACTGTTCCCAGCTCTGGAGTTAAGAGCCAAGATCAGAGAAGTCTTTCCTCCCTCCCCAGTCTGAGCAGGGCTCACCCTCAGGCCATTGGGGGGTGGCCCCACAATGCAGCCTCATCACCATGGGGGCAAAGGCCATCTTTCCCTCCACACAGTGCTTCCGAATGGTATCGATGACTCCAGCTGGGAAGTGGATGTGGAGGTCACAGAGGAAGATGATGCTGTGCGGGTCCTGGGGACAGATGTGGGCAGGGTCAGCAGACCCTGCAGACCAGAGCTAGGAGGTCAGGTCACTGTCTAGGAGAAGCCTCGGAGTCTTCCCTATTGGAGTGATTCACAAACTCCCACAAAACCAGCTGCTGGGCAGAGTTCCACAGTGCTGAACATTGGAGCACAGGTCTTAACCATCAGAGTGAATTCTGACTCCTCCCCACTCTTTATGGGCTCCAAGGACCCTGGACAACTGGGCAAATGCTCCACTGTGATTTGCTGGTCCCACCCTAGCACTGGCCTGCAGCACAGCAGAGAGGACCTCCTGTGTCCTCATTCCCGTCCTCCCTGAGGGGCTTACCACCTCATTTACCCCAAATGTCTCTCTACCTCTTAACCAGCCTTGAATTCCATCTCGCAAGCCCCATCCAGGCCCTTTACCTTCACGAGGTCTATGCCAGCCTGAAGTCCAGCTGAGCGTTCAAAGTTTCCACTTAGCTTCACGTACTGGTAGCTGCAGGAAGGGGAGAGAGGGCTGAGTATCAGGACTCAGCTGCGGTGGTCCCCTGGAGGAAGTTGGCAGGCATAAAAGAGAGATGATGTGTGCTCCTGGGATGGGATTATGGGCAGGTGAGCCCTCTGGGAAAAGTTGGAGACTAGGAATCAGGAAGGCTGGGCAGGACTCCTGGCTCTACCCTGGACCCAGCAGCCCTAGGACTTTAGGATGGACGTGGCCCATGCCACCCCCTGGCTGGTGGTCCCCCTCACCTCCGCAGCTTGGACCTCTTCAGCGCCATCTCAACATCCATGTCCTCACTGCTATAGTCAGTGATGACGATGTTGAAGTGTGGGTCACCGGTGACCTGGAACAGGTTTTCCATGTCTTTGATGAATTGCTGTACCCAGCGTGCCTGGTTCTTCACTACCCCAGGGGGTCAGGCAGGAGGAAGAAACACAGACAAGGCAAAGATGAGTGGATGAGCGCCTCCACTCCCAGCTCCCATGTGAGTCAGGAGTGCCTGTCGGACCTCGGCTGAGGGGACAGTGCAACTCTGCAAAACCATTAGCAGTACAGCACAGAGACATGAGGCAGAGGGAGTGCTCACCAGTTAAGGGGGCCTCTACATCCTGCTCCCCATGTTCCCTCCTCCCAGGCAGGGGACCCACGAGAAGGCCTTGGCTGGGGCTCATTGTCAGTAGCCCTGCCACGCTCTACTAGTGAAACCCTGTTATCTGTCCCTCTTAGTATCGTCGTCCTATCCCCATCATCCTACCTCTGCTGTTACACTTCTGCCTGTTGTGTGTTCCTCCTTCTCATATAAAACCCTGCTCATCACTTAAGTACCCTCCCTGTCTTACTTCCCCAGACCAATGATCATCCCCAGTGTTAGCAACCCCAGTTATCACACCCAATCCTGAAACCTAGTGTGAAAGAAAGAGCACTGGCCTATGAGGCAGTGTTTGTTTTCAGCAGCAACATTTACTAGCCACATAACCTTAAACCAGTGACTTTCCTTTTGCGAGCCTCGGTTTCCTCAACTATAAGGTGGTCTTTCTCAGAAGTGCTTATGGGATCAAATCAGTGCAAGCAGACGTGGGTGCTCCTGACAGTGTTAGGACCCTGCCCCTGAGAATGCCGAGGCTCGGCTTGAGGCTCACCAGGCACGACGAAGTGGACCACGGCTCGGTGACTCCAGGAGAAACCCTGAGGCCAGCACAGCTTGGGCTCTTGGGCCCGGGTATTCAGGACCTGTCTCCTACGGTTGTGTGGGTCCCAGACCAGGCTTTGCAGGTTCCGGGCCTCGGCCTCCTCCCCACCAGCTGGATCGATGCCCTGCCAGCCTCGTGTAGACACATACTCCGAGAGCCGCACCACGCGCTGGCCTTGTTCCAACAGTTCAAGCTCCAGGAGGTAGCGACCCCCACGTAGCTGGTCCTGACGCTTTTCCACGTTCACAATGCGCTGTAGCTGGTACCTCCTATGGCAGAAAGTGTGGGGAGGTTGAGTAGTTCCTTTCCACACTGGGAGGGTAGCACAGTGTGTGAGAAGCCTGCAAGGCTAGTTGTTGGGAGACCCTGGTTTTTGTCCTAGCTTTGCCACTGGCTGGCTGTAGGGCCTCAGGCAAGATTCGCAATCTCTCTAGGGTTCGCTGCCTCCCTCTTTGAAAATGTACCTATTGAGCTGTGATGATCCTGAAGGTCTTTTACAGCTCCAAGATTCTAAGTACATGAGCTGAATAAGAGGGGTCACACTGAAGAGGTTCCCTGAGAAACTGACCCTCAATAAAAACGGTCGAATCAACATTCCATAAGACAAAATGAGTTATAAGATAGATGTCAACTGGTTGGCTCAAAATCATTAGTCACTAGAGAAATAAAAATCAAAACCACAATGTGATACCATTTCACACTCACCAGGATGGCTATTTAAAACAAAACACAACGCCAGGCGCAGTGGCTCACGCCTGTAATCCCAGCATTTTGGGAGGCCAGGGCGGGTGGATCACAAGGTCAGGAGATCAAGACCAGCCTGGCTAATATGGTGAAACCCTGTCTCTACTAAAAATATAAAAAATTAGCCAGGTGTGGTGGTGGGCACCTGTAGTTCCAGCTACTCAGGAGGCTGAGGCAGGAGAATGGCGTGAACCCGGGAGGCAGAGCTTGCATGAGCCGGGATCGCGCCACTGCACTCCAGCCTGGGCGACAGAGCGAGACTCCGTCTCAAAAAATAAAAATAAAAACAAAAATAAAAATAAATGAAACAAAACACAATGAAATGAAAAGTAACAAGTGTTGATAAGGACGTAGAAAAATTGGAATCTTCATACCCTGCTGATGGGAATGTGAAATGATGCAGTTGATTCAAAAAGCAGAGTGGCAGCTCCTCAACATGCTAAACAGAGTTATCATATGACCCGGAAGTTCTGCTCCTAGATATATACCCAAGACAACTGAAAGTATGTTCACATAAAAGCTTGTGCATGAATGTTCATTGCAGCATTTTATTTGTAATAGTCAAAAAGTAGAAACAACCCACATGTCCTTCAACGGATGAATGGAAAAATGTGGTATATCCACACAATAGAATATTACTCAGCAATATCGAGGAATGAAGTGTTTAATAGATTCTACAACACAAATGAAACTTGTGCTAAGTGAATATTCTGCAAAAAGCCCAATATAAAGGCCACACATTACATGGTTCCATTTGTATAAGATGTCCGGAATAGGAAAATCCACAGAGCTAGAAAGGAAAGTAGTTATTGCCAGACACTACTGGGGGTAGGAGGAGGAATGGGAAGTAACCACTAACACATATGGTTTCTTTTTTTTCTTTCTTTTTCTTTTTTTTTGAGACAGAGTCTCACTCTGTCGCCCAGGCTGGAGTGCAATGGTGCGACCTCTGCTCACTACAACCTCCACCTCCCGGGTTCAAGTGATTCTCCTGTTTCAGCCTCCCAAGTAGCTGGGGATACAGGTGCGTGCCATCAAGCCCTGCTAATTTTTGTATTTTTAGTAGAGATGGGGTTTCACTGTGTTGGTCAAGCTGGTCTCAAACTCCTGACCTCAAGTGATCCACCTACCCCGGTCTCCCAAAGTGTTGGGATTAGAGGCGTGAGCCACTGCGTCTGGCCAGTATAATTTGTTTCAAAGATGATGAAAACGTTCTGGAATTTGACAATGGTGATGCTTGCACAACACTGTAAATATACTTTTTTTTTTTTGAGACGGAGTCTGGCTCTGTCGCCCAGGCTGGAGTGCAGTGGCGCGATCTCGGCTCACTGCAAGCTCCACCTCCCAGGTTCACGCCATTCTCCTGCCTCAGCCTCCCGAGTAGCTGGGACTACAGGCGCCCGCCACTATGCCCAGCTAATTTTTTGTATTTTTAGTAGAGACGGGGTTTCACCGTGTTAGCCAGGATGGTCTCAATCTCCTGACTTTGTGATCCGCCCACCTCGGCCTCCCAAAGTGCTGAGATTACAGGTGTGAGCCACTGTGCCCAGCCTGTAAATATACTTTTAAAACCACTGAAAGGTACACCCTAAAATGGTGATTTTAATGTTATATAAATTTTATCGTAAAAAATGTTGACTGGTTGAATGAATGGATGAATGAATGAAAAAACAAAGAACTCCAGTCATGCATCACGCCCTAGCCCTTCCAGCCCACATGCAGGGTCTTAATTTGTATTTTTCTAGCCTCTGTTTTGCCCGTTTGTCTATTTACTAGCTCTTTCCTCGGAGGAGGGGACCTCATCTACTGAGTCCTTCCAGTCCTCAACACACGTCCTGGGCCAGGCACCCAGGGATTTCAGAACCTTGCCTAATGGCGGGACAAACACCTGCCTGGTCAAGATCCTCTCCAGGGACACGGGCCCCGGGCACTTGTCCTTCCCAGGAGCCTGAGTTGGGGGCAAAGTTCCAGCTATTTCCGCAGCTGGGGGAACCTGCTACCAGCCCCTAGGCCCCTGCCTTCCAGGCCAGCTGGCTGCCACGTGCCCCAGTCCCTGGCCCCAGGAGAGCCCTTTACCTTACCCCCGGCTCCTCTGGTTGAGCTTCTTCAAGAAGACCCGCGTGACCTCAAGAGCTTCCTGCTCTGGAAGCAGCAGGTTGCCAGATGTGTTGCAGCTCAGATCGATCCAGTCAGTCCTCAGGGCTTGGAAGTCGAGATCCCGGGCACTGAAGGTCTGGTCCCAGTTTACTACCGGGTCAAACACAGGTACGTACTCAAACACCTCACTCATATCCTCTTCCTCATCCTCTTCTTCCCCCTCTTCCTCTCCCTCCACTTGTCCTTCCTCGCCTGCGGCCGCCACCACTTCCTCCTCCCCATGCCAGCCCCTTCCGGGGGCCTGAGGCCGCATCCTGTCACCCCGTCTCTGCTCTGCGATGTACGACTCCACCTGGTTCAGCCACTGAGTCTTCCTGGGGCTGTCACCAGCGGGCCTGGGCCTGGGCCCCCTCATCTGAGGCAGGTTCTTCACAGGGTGCCCAGGAGGCCACTTGTCAGAATGAGGTGAATCTTGGCTGGGCTCAGGGCTGGGTTTTTGCTTCCTCTTCTCTGGCTGCTGCACTGGAATGTGGCTGGTCCTCCCTGGGAAGGACGCTGTGGAGTTCCGCTTGGAGAAGGGGGCCAGCAGGCCCTCCCGGGGCTGAGCCAGGAGTTTCCGCAGGCTTCGGAGGCGGTAGTCAGTGGCATCTTGCTCCAGGGTGGAGGCAGGTGTCTGTCTTCCCTCAAGCATCCTGGCATTCTGGTTGTTGGAGGCAGGGGTCTCCTCTGCCACTTCCCCATACTGGGACTCTTCTAGAAGGTTTTCCTCAAAACCTGCTATTAATAACAACCATTCCTCATGTCAGGAGTTTCCAACCCTTTCCAAACAAGACATACAAGACAGAGGATGATCATATGTGTGACGCACCATGGGGCTCCAGACTGGGGTTGAATCCAGGTTCTATCGCTTACTGTGTGACCCTGGGCAAGGTACTCAACCTCAATTAACCCCAGTTTCTTCATCTGCGTAAAGGGAATAATACTGCATCTCTCATGGGTTTGTGAAGACTGAGTGAGATAAATGGCATCACATGCCCGGCAGGTGCATAGCACCTGAGGGACCCAGCAGATGGTCCCAGCCACGCCCTAATCCCCCAAGAAAGGCCTCAGAAGACAGTGCTTCTCTAAACCAGAACTTCCCAGATGGTGCACCAGGGACAGCAAGCCCCTCCAGCAGTCCAAGTAACCTCCCCCGGGCTCTCACTCTCCTCCAGCTGACCCCAGCATTCTGCTAAAAATAGTGTCATTTTCCACATGTGCCTGGATATGGAAAAGGCAGGAGTCATACTCTCCACTCCCTTGGGTATGAAGGGAGAGGTCACGTGATTTGGATCTTGAGCTCCTCAGGGGCGGGGCTGGCATGGTCTGAACTTCCCCTGGAAACAGACCATAGTCGCCCCTCTCAGCCTGACCTGGAAGCCTCAGCTGTCACTCTGTACCTGGCTGCTCCAGCCCCTGCTTCTCAGGCTGGTCAATCTTGATGTACTCCTGAAAGCTGAACCTGCAGGAGGAAGGGAGGTGTGCATTGGCACCCGGTGCATGGCGGGCTCAGCCCTGGCTCTGCTGGAAGTCTCAGCAGGAGTCTGACGTTTTGCCCCAGACTAGAGTGGAGGAAGGAGGCTGGTGAGCGGGGGTGTGTGTGTGTGTGTGTGTGTGTGTGTGTGTGTGTGTGTGTGTGTGTGTGTGTGTGTGTGTGTAGTACTCAGGAAGAGCAAGAGCAAAGACTTTGGGCTGGGGTGCCACCATCACCCTGGTCCAGGCAGCTCTCCTGGCTCCCGCAGAGCCCTCTGCAAGGTCACCTTCCTGCCCCACTCAGTGTCTCTCACCGGTCTTGGTAGTAGGCGTTTTCCTGGTAGAAACATTTATTGTGGGTCTCCATGTGGCTCAGGCGGGTATAGTCATTGGGGTAAACAAAAGACAGATGAACCTGGAAGTGGAAAAATCAGCAGCAGGAGTAAGAGAGTGAGATCTTGGTAAGAAATCAGCCAGCCAGGGTTAAGCCTGCCCCTGGCTGGGATCACACAGGGCTGCTAGGGACCCGCCCTTGGCAGGGAGAGAAGGGTTGCTCTGAGCGCTGAATGAAACGTGGTGATGCAGATGGGGCTCTCATTCTCCTTGTTATGCCAGTGATCCCAGGCCCTATGGACCAAATGCAACCCTGAGTCAAGCCCCTGGTCCACATCTCCCCTCCTGAACCAGCTCCCGTCCCTCAGCTTCAGCCAAAACCACTCCTTCCTCCCTCTGCCACCTGATCCTCTCCTGAAACCTCTGAACCTTTACCTGCAACCTCCCACAGCCCTAGAACAACCCCTCTTCCTATTTACTTCACTGCTTCCTTTGCCTCCCTCAAACATAGCTCGTGGTCACCACCACCAAAGAACTTCTCAGTTACACCCCCGTCATTCTCTGACCTGGTGATGCCTCCTGACCTCTTTCTTCTGCCCTCCAGCTCTTCCTTATAATCATCTCTAGATCTGGATGCACAGGAGAGTGGCCACCCTGCCTGTCTGGCTTCCGCATGGGTTCTGGGTTCTTTAAAGCTAACTTCCCCTCCATAGTTCTTTTTCCCCCAGTGCCTGGTCTCTGGGGCTCACTAGCTGGCGGGACTGACCAGGCAGGGTAGGGTTGTGTGGCCCTTGGAGCAGGGAGCTTAAGAAGCCTCAGCCAGGCCACCTGATATCATCACGGGGCTGGGCTGAGTTGGTGTGTGTGGGGGGGCCCTGAGGCAGAGCACCCACGTGCAGGCTCTGCTGGACAGTCTATTCAGGGCGGTCCATCTGGGAGTGCAAGTTCTTCCCAGCCCAGGGACCTGTGAGGCCGTCCTGTCTGCTGGGATGGGATGTTGGGAAGATGGGAAAGTCAGCCTCACCACCTCCCATCCCAGTCACAGGCAGCAATCCCTCTGCCAGCCCTGCTCTCCACGACCCAGGCCCAAGACTTACAAACCGGAGTCCCTGGTAGCGCTGCAGAGGAAGCCCATCCACCAGGTAGCTGGGTTTGTAGGGACAGTCAGGCAGGACGTGGCGGAGATGCGACTTGGGGATCAGAGGCACTGAGGACAGTGGAGGAGGAGTGAGGGTGAGGGTGAGCACTGAAACTGGGGCTGAAGTCCTCTGCCCTGAGCAGGGCCCTTTCTGTATTCGCAAGCGGCAGCTGTGTTCTGCCAACGTCTGCGGCTGAGGCTGCCAGCTGGAGGCTGCCCCACACACCTGGAGCAGGGCCATTTGAGGAGCACCCTGGCAGCAGAGGACTCAGCACACAGCCCCAGGTACAAGGCACCGTTTGATCTTAGAGTCACTGTGCAGGGATAGCCTCAATAAGGTCTAGAAACTTCTAAGAGGCCAGAAGGTCTCCTCCCTCGTGCAGTACCGATAACTGGATTTCCTACCATGGGCTGAACATCCCCTTAGCGTCAGTTGTCATTTTTTTGAGAGGGGTGAGGAGTAAAGAAACTTTGTTTTTGTTTTTGTTTTTTTTTTTGACAGGATCTCACTCTGTCGCCCAGGCCGGAGTGCAGTGGTTCAATCACAGCTCACTGCAGCCTCAACCTCCTGGGCTCAAGCGATCCTCCCACCTCAGCATCCCAAAGTGCCAGGATGACAGGAATGAGCCACCATGCCTGGCCATCTTTGCCATCTTTTAAAATGTAAACACTCCCAAGAGGAATCACACATTAAGACTCTAACACTGTGGTGTCAACATATTTCTCTCCTTGGAATGCAGTTGGAATGCAGTAAGAGGCGGGGACGTGTGAGATTGGGAAGGGATGTGTGGAGGACTTCCGGGTTCTAACTCTATTTCTTGTCGTGGGTGGTGGTTCCACAAACGTTCGCTCTGTAATGATATGCAGAATTGTAAAATTACACGTAAATATTCTATACTTATTTACATGCTCTCTTTTCTGTATGCATGTTCTATGTTATAAGGAAGATAAAAAGTTCTACGGTGTTTGGGATACTTGACAGGTCTCTCAAGCCTTCTCCACCATCAGCAGTGGACCTGGCAGTGCAGTGTCCCCAGAAAGGACACCAAGCGCTGGCCGAGGCCTTACCTCGATAGAGGGTGTCCCGGGGGTCAGGCCGAAGCATGTCAGCGGGCGGCTGCTCATCCCTGGGAAGAGTGTTGGAGGAGTCCACGTGGCTGGCTGCTGTCTGTGGGATGTGGCCCACCTCATCCATCTGTAGGAACGTCTCATCTGGGCGCAGGGAGGAAAGAAAGCAGGAGGCTGTGTGGCCTGGAGCGCAGCAGCCCACTGCCCTTGAAGGGGAGGGAAGAGATGCAGAAGGGGCTCCTGACTCCAGCGGCGACGGTGTAGGATGTGCGCAGCCACACTCCCTCTGGCCCCCGCCACAGCTGTGGCTTCACGATTCATCTGCCTTCGGCCCCCTCTGCCAGCCCCACGGCTGACCCACACGACTGTGTTGTGTACTTGGAAAAAGACACCTCTTTCTCAAAATGTGTTACTGCGGACTGCTAGAAATTTGGCATTAAGTACGCCTAATTTATTGAACGCTTACAGAGCACTTAATAATAAGCCAGGCCCTGCTCTAAGAATATCCCAAATATTAACCCTTCTAATCTCCAAAAGCACCACATGCCTTCTGTACTACGATCATTCCCAGGTTACAGATGAGGAACTTTGGCATAGAGAATCTAAGTCATTTGCCCAACATCATACAAACAGATGGGTGGCCAAGCTGAGTTTGAAGCCAGGTGTTAGTTTCAGCATCCAGGTTAAAGCAGCCACAGAGAAGGCGGGTGGGGGGCTGGCTGCTGCTTTGCTCTCTGTCTCCCGGGTTCATGCATCTGTCTACACCTGCCACGGAGGCCTATGGATGGCATGTTTTTCAATGGGGCCTGTGGATGGGAGTCTCACTGAGGAAATGATATGAAATGGAAAACGCCATTGAAGAAAGAGGTCACTTCATGTACACCAAAGGCAGGTGAACAGGTTTCCTCTGCCCTGGCCATGGCTTTGCAAGAATCATGGTTACCTTATCTGGAAAATAGGGGATTGGACTCGCTCAGAGGGTTTTTTTGTGTTGTTTTGTTTTGCTTTTGAGGCAGCGTCTTGCTCTGTTGCCCAGGCTGGAGCACAGTGATCCAATCACAGCTCACTGTAGCTTCAGCTTCGAACTCCTGGGCTCAAGCGACCCTTCCCAGTAGCTGTGACTACAGGCATGCGCCACCACACCAGTTAATTTTTCAATTTTTTGTAGAGATGAGGTGTCACTATGTGGCCTGGGCTGGTCTCGAACTCCTGGGCTCAAGTAATCCTCCTACCTCGGCCTCCCAAAGTGCTGGGATTACAGGTATGAGCCACCGCACCCAGACTCAGAGTTTTTAGATCTGGTGTGAGCTCACAGTCTCTGGACTCCCTTGAAGTTGTATTCAAAATGTTGTGTGTGGGTGGGTAGACAAGAGCATTTTTCTGAGGCAAGGGCTCAGAGAGCTTCTAGCAGGTTCTCAAAGGGGTCACTGACCCTGGGGAGTTAAGGACTCCTGGTCATAAGGTCCCACTCTTGTTCTGGACCCCTTCATACCCGTGTCCCAAGCATCTCGAGCTTCCTTCCTCCCCTCGTCCCCTGCCAAATCCCCTGGGGTAGGCTGTCCCCACCTGGCCTCCATCTCCAGGGCAGGGCCAGAGCCTACTCACTTGTGAAGAGGGACAGGGAGAGGGAGTCAATGATGGTGAACTTGGCTCCGGGGTCATTCCGTCGCCACTGGAAGAGGAGAGAGAGGGTAGATGCAGAAGGTGGGAGGCAGCTGGATTTCCAACAGGGGTCAAGGAACAAGGGGAGATGAGTGCCAGGAACTGAGCTGGGAGAGGCGGGAGCAGCAGGAAACTCACCGCAACTTCCACGTGGTCGGTGCCCTCCTCATTCTGCTTGTGCAGCACCTCGAAGTAGTACCTGTGGGAGGCTGACAGGCTGGCGGGAGAGAGGGCAGGGAAGCGGAGCGCCATCTCCATGGGCCCTGGGGTCGCGGCTCTGTCCCACCCCCTTCCAGCACCTTACACTCCCTCATCCCTTCTCCTTGCTCTTAGAACGCCAGGAGTTAACTGCCTAGGTTCAAGCCCCCACTCTATCACTTGCTAACAGTGTGAGCTGTTTTCTCTTGGTGAGATGGGCATAATCAGAGTACCTACTGCACAGGATGATCGGAAGAACCCAAAGAACAGTAACAGAAGCCGTTAGAGCTCAGAGACTGTGGCAGACAGTTCTAAATGCTTTCTATACGTGACCTCATGTAATCCTTGTTCGTAGAGGAGAACACAGAGGCACAGAAGGCTTGGGTAGTCTGCCAGAGCGATGAGGGGTGGAGGTGGGATTCCGCCGGCCGTCTTGCCCCAGGGACCACGCACTAGCTGCTCTGCGGAGCTGCACACGGAGCACCCACCACGGCAGCTGGCACGCGAGTGCTCTTTGCAAGCAAGATTGTCTCCTTAAAATTTTAAAATTTATTTTTACTGATACGTAACCCTTGTGCATATTTATGGGGTGCACACGGTCTTCTGTTGCATGCGTAGGATGAGTAAGGATCAAGCTAGGGGATTTAGGATCCCTTCACCCACCTGGAGCACTTGGCATTCTATGTTTTGGGAATATTCCAAATCTTTTTCTCTAGTTGTTTGAAAATACACAATCCATTGTTGCTACTGTAGTCACCCTACTGTGCTGTCGAGCATCAGAACGTACCCCTTCCATCTAGCTGTGTCTGCACCCCGCCTCTGCTCACCCCACACCCGTCCCTCCCAGCGTTAGCAGCGTCCAGCAGCGCCCGCCCTTCCCGCCTGCGTGAGCGCGCGTGGGCCGCCAGGGGGCGCTCTGAGGCCGCGCTACGCTCCCTGCCCGCAAGGGAGAGGGACTCGTGTCCCCAGACGACCCAGGGGGACCTCGGCGAGGAGCTCCCTGCGGCCCGGGTCCGGGGTCCAGGCTGCTGTGGGTGTGGAGAAACGGGGGAGGGCAAGGACTGGGAGGAAGGAGACCTGTTTTCCAGTCCCGCGTGTCACTAAATAGCTGCGTGACCTGCAATAAGTCACAGCCTTCTGGGCCTCAGTTTCCCCATCTGTGAAATGAGGACGGATGGGCTCGCGGCTTCTGAGCCAAAGACCCGGTTGCCTGGAATGTGTGGGTGCCGGACACACGGAAGCTCTGGAGTCGGCAGCGGGGCACAGCCCGGCTCCACGGAGACCCGGCCTCGGCACCGAGGGGCTCACAGCGTCTGTCCTGACCCTTACTCACCTCACTGGCCTGGAAATTTGGCTCCGAAATTTCCCAAACTCTCCCGGGGCGGTCCACTCCTTTCCAGTCTAGAGGTGTGGAAGAGAGAAGAGGAGGCAGGAACAGAGAAGACAGGAAGCACGCGAGGCGGTGAGTGCAGAGACCAGGAATGAGAACGAAGGGGAGAAGTGAGAGAAAAAGGGAGGAAGACAGGAGGAATGAAGGTGAGAGAGGCGGGAGAGAAAACAGAAGGGAGTGAAGGAGAGTGAGCGTGGCCCACGCAGGAGGCAGCGCGCCTTGCCAGGAGCCCGGAGCAGCCGGATGACCTGCAGTGCGAGTCAGCACCCGGCCAAGGCCAGAGGGACCCAAGGATGCTGCGCTGCGTGTCCCAAGCCGAATCGCTGTGCTCCCTCCCCAGCCTCAGACTCGCTCCCCACTCCTCCCTGTCCGCACTCTCTGCCCCACTCCTCCCATCTCCCCACTCCCCCTCCTCCCTACACCCCTCTCCTCCTCCCTCCTCCCACACCCCCTGCCCACTTCTCACTCCTCCCTTTCTCACTCCCCGCTCCTCTTCCCTCTTCCCGACTCCTTCCCACTTTTCCCTCCTTCTCACTCCCCACGTTCCCACAACTCCCCACCCTAACTCCCAACTCCTCCCCACTCCTCTCACCTCCCCACTCTTCACTCCTCCCTACTCCTCACTCCTCCCCATTCCTTGCTCTTCCCCACTCCTCTCACCTCCCCACTCCTCTCACCTCCCCACTCCTTGCTCCTCCCCACTCCTCGCTCCTCCCCACTCCTCTCACCTCCCCACTCCTCTCACCTCCCCACTCCTCTCACCTCCCCACTCCTTGCTCCTCCCCACTCCTCTCACCTCCCCACTCCTCGTTCCTCCCTACACTTCTCACCTCCCCACTCCTCTCACCTCCCCACTCCTTGCTCCTCCCCACTCCTCGCTCCTCCCCACTCCTCGCTCCTCCCCACTCCTCTCACCTCCCCACTCCTCACTCCTCCCTACTCCTCACTCCTCCCCATTCCTCGCTCTTCCCCACTCCTCTCACTTCCCCACTCCTTGCTCCTCCCCACTCCTCGCTCCTCCCCACTCCTCTCACCTCCCCACTCCTCTCACCTCCCCACTCCTCGCTCCTCCCCACTCCTCGCTCCTCCTCACTCCTCTCACCTCCCCACTCCTCTCACCTCCCCACTCTTCACTCCTCCCTACTCCTCACTCCTCCCCATTCCTCGCTCCTCCCCACTCCTCTCACCTCCCCACTCCTTGCTCCTCCCCACTCCCCACTCCTCACTCCTCCCCACACCTCGCTCCTCCCCACACCTCGCTCCTCCCCACTCCTCTCACCTCCCCACTCCTCACTCCTCCCCACACCTCGCTCCTCCCCACTCCTCGCTCCTCCCCACTCCTCTCACCTCCCCACTCCTCGCTCCTCCCCACTCCTCTCACCTCCCCACTCCTCTCACCTCCCCACTCCTCGCTCCTCCCCACTCCTCGCTCCTCCCCACTCCTCGCTCCTCCCCACTCCTCTCACCTCCCCACTCCTCTCACCTCCCCACTCCTCGCTCCTCCCCATTCCTCTCACCTCCCCACTCCTCTCACCTCCCCACTCCTCTCACCTCCCCACTCCTCGCTCCTCCCCACTCCTCGCTCCTCCCCACTCCTCTCACCTCCCCACTCCTCTCACCTCCCCACTCCTCGCTCCTCCCCATTCCTCTCACCTCCCCACTCCTCTCACCTCCCCACTCCTCACTCCTCCCCACTCCTCGCTCCTCCCCACACCTCGCTCCTCCCCACACCTCGCTCCTCCCCACTCCTCACTCCTCCCCATCCTCAGTTTATCCCTTTTTAGAGGGGTAGGGGTGAGGGAGGAGACCTCTTTTCCACCCCTTCTTCCCCGCTGTCACACCAGAGATGCTAACAGTAATGAGCAGCTGCTGGAGGACTCAATGAACAGGCTCCAGGAGCAGATGGGAGGGACCGGGGTTGAGCTGGCCCTACCTTGCCCACACTGGCCAGCAGCTGGAGGCCTGAGACCTGGTCATCGAGGCTCAGCCAGAACTCCGCGTTGTCATCTGCAGCAATGGCAAACTGGATTTTCCCTGGGCAGCGGGGAGAGTTTCCAGATGAGGGCAAGGAGGGCATCAGCATAAAAGCTGGAGGCTTTTGTGAGTGTCTTAGCGATTAAATTCCCTTCAGGGCTTGATGCTGTGGCTTCCCTCTCTGTAAAGTGGGGGTTTCTACATCCTGGGAGACAGTGTGAAGATGGAAAAGACTTATATAGAGAGATGAGCTGGTTCCAGGCTGCAAACCAGGGAGCAAAGCAGCAGCCTGTGGGAGTTGGACAAGACCGCAATGTGACTCAATTTCCCCTCTCTTCCTGAGGGTGGACTAACAGGAAGTTAGTCCAGTCTACCTATAACCTTATCTTATGTTCTTTGGGTCCCATGCAGAACTCTAGAGCAGGAAGAAGGATGGGGTTTTGGGGCTGGCCTCACCATCAGTAAAGGGGTGCAGGTAGCCAAAGATGCGGAGGCCATAGTTGGTCCATTTGGGGGACACAGCAAGCTTCCTCAGGGTTGTGCGAATCTATGCCAAGAAAGGGGAAGGAAACAGTTACCCAGAAGAGGGAAAAGGAAACTTCCCGCCAGGGTTGGCGGGAAGACCAGGAGGGGACTATGACAGGAGGGACCAGGGCTGTGGCTTTGTGAGTAGAGTGCATGCTCAATTTCAGCTCCCATTTGCCTCTTTGTCCAGGAGACCTTGTACAGTGCACAACCAGCACAACTGTACATGGTGGCCCTGGGTACACTATATTGTGAGCCAGAGAGCCTGAAACTGAAATGATGCAGGGGATGAAATTGAAAGAATCCCTAGGAAGGAAACAAGGGAACTATTATGGGCAGACAAAAAGAGAGCTCAAGAGATAAAGGAGAAAATATGGACCAGAAAAGATGCAAGGAAAGATGAGAGACAGAAGTGGGCAGAGAAGGCAGGTGTGGAGGGAGGTGGGCAAGGCAGCCCTCAGGCACTCACATGGGGGTACAGTGGGAAATGCAGGTTCCTCCTGAGCTGCTGGATAGAGCTGCCACACCAGTCTTCAAACACATGCAGGTTGGCACGGCCCCGGAACTGCAGGGCGGAGACGCCAGTGGTGAGTGAGCATGAGCACCCCATGCCCGCCCCAGCTCAGCTCCAGGAGCGTGAGCACCCCATGCCCGCCCCAGCTCAGCTCCAGGAGCGTGAGCACCCCATGCCCGCCCCAGCTCCTCAGCTCCAGGAGCGTGAACACCCCATGACCGCCCCAGCTCCTCAGCTCCAGGAGCGTGAGCACCCCATGCCCGCCCCAGATCCTCAACTCCAGGAGCATGAGCACCCCATGCCCGCCCCAGCTCAGCTCCAGGAGCGTGAGCACCCCATGACCGCCCCAGCTCCTCAGCTCCAGGAGCGTGAGCACCCCATGCCCGCCCCAGATCCTCAGCTCCAGGAGCATGAGCACCCCATGCCCACCCCAGCTCAGCTCCAGGAGCGTGAGCACCCCATGCCCACCCCAGCTCCTCAGCTCCAGGAGCGTGAGCACCCCATGCCCACCCCAGCTCCTCAGCTCCAGGAGCGTGAGCACCCCATGCCCGCCCCAGCTCCTCAGCTCCAGGAGCGTGAACACCCCATGACCGCCCCAGCTCCTCAGCTCCAGGAGCGTGAGCACCCCATGCCCGCCCCAGCTCAGCTCCAGGAGCGTGAGCACCCCATGCCCGCCCCAGCTCAGCTCCAGGAGCGTGAGCACCCCATGCCCACCCCAGCTCCTCAGCTCCAGGAGCGTGAGCACCCCATGCCCACCCCAGCTCCTCAGCTCCAGGAGCGTGAGCACCCCATGCCCACCCCAGCTCCTCAGCTCCAGGAGCGTGAGCACCCCATGCCCGTCCCAGCTCCTCAGCTCCGGGAGCGTGAGCACCCCATGTCCGTCCCAGCTCCTCAGCTCCAGGAGCGTAAGCACCCCATGCCCGCCCCAGCTCCTCAGCTCCAGGAGCGTAAGCACCCCATGCCCGTCCCAGCTCCTCAGCTCCGGGAGGCTGGGCAGAAAGGGGCCGGTGCTCCTCTCACTGTGCGGGTCCGGCCCACTCTATCCCATTCCCAGCCCAGCACCCGGCACTTCTTTTCTTTCAGGAACCTGGTGCTGATGTTCACCCCATGGCCTGGCCTTGGGGACAAGGTCTGCTCTGGCCATGCACACACACACACATACTCTCCCTGGACCTCCCATGCAGGAAGGGGGCTGGTGTTCATTCCCCAGGCAAGGGGGGCAACGGTCGTGACAGAACAGCCGAGAGGACAGGGAACTAGGAGGAGCCGGCTGGAGTTTCAGGAAAGACTTGCTCTCCTCCCCTCCCCGTCCCTGATCCTGAGGAGAGGAAAGCGCCACAGCTGTCTGCCGGTGAAACCTTATCTACCCAGTGGTCTCCATGCTTCTGGCTCCCCTTGGGAAGCAGCTGGGAGGCACTGCAGGAGTAAGCTGGGGCCCATCTGGGCTTCCCAGCGTCTTGGTCTCCCACAGCTCTCTGAGGCCTCCTAGACTCATTCTGAGCAAGCTGCTCCTGGGACAGCCTCGGGGCAGTGCCAGTTGGGTCGGAACCCCTTTCTCCTCTGCAGGACTGGGCTTGGAGGCCCCGAGCAGAGGGCTCCCTTCCCCAGAAAGGGGGAAGGCAAGAGCCAGCACTCTGAGTGGGTGGCAGGGCTGGAAATTTGAAAGGAGAGGGGAAGCGTGGGGACTTTGTGCCAATCATCCTGACAGTGGGCCTCGGATCACCCCATGTCCTCCCCTCCCCCAGGGCTTCTGTTCAGGTTGTGGGAGGTGGGGCCTGATGACTCCCTACCAGCAGCCTGCCCTGGCCTCCCCGCCATGCCCACCACATAGCAAAATCTGGGCTGCCCTTAGGAGCTCTGAGGGGACACCCAGATAAGAAGTGGCACAAGTTCTGCAAGAGATCTGTAGGAGGGAGGATGGGCAGGCGGGGAGAGGAGGGGGCAGGGAATAACTCCTCAACAGGAGTGCCCGAGGTCCCTGGTGTGGCTGGTGGGGTGGGCGCAGCCTCTGGGGAACACTGCCTCAACGCCGGATCCAGAAAGACACAGGAGAACCTGTCTCTCCCTGCCCTGCAGCAGTGTGGTGCTAATGGGGCATGCTGGCCTGGTCAATGCCAGGAATGTGGGCCTTGGGAAGCAGCCGTTACTCACAGAAACAGAAGTGGGAGACTGGAACGGATGGGAGAGGGAATGTGGGCTGGGTAGGTGGGTGACGGGTTAAGGCTTCAAGGAAGGAAAGAATGGGGACATTGTGCCACTTTGGGGGAAAATCCTCAAGTTCAGTTTATAAGACTCAGCTGTCTCCTCCAAAGGCTTCTTTCTGCCCCCTCCCTAGGAGATACAGATCCCAGGAGGGAGGGCAGTGGGGGAGGGCATGCCACCAGAGTAGCCTGTTGTGTTCAGCCTGGAGGCCAGAGGCCACGGGGGGACTGGGCAGGGAGAGGAGGGGCGAGGGAGGCATTGGCTGGCCGCTCCTGCCTCACCCTCAGGGCCTTTCTTGCCTGAGCAAAGGGATCATCAGATGATGCAGGCAGCCCCAGGCAGAGAGGCTGGGAGTGTGGGAAGAGGAGCTACCTGCACTAAGCCCAGGCCCTTATGCAGCACTAGGCTAGCCCTCAAACCATGCTTCCCCCCACTCTCAGGCTGTAGGTGGGGGTCTCTGAGGGGCCAGAGGGCACCCTCTTCCTCCCTGGGCCTGGGATGAGAACCACCCCGTCCCCCAAGGATTTGTGTCCCTCTGAGTCTTGGAGACTTTGTATCTGGCAGGGACGTGGGACTCCAGCACACCAGCCCTGCCCTCTGCCCACTCGCTCCATTGTCCAGCAGTGACTAAGGCCCAGGGAGGGGCACTGGTCACTCCAAGCGCCAGAGCATGTCTTTGGCCAATGGTGGTTTTGAAACTTCCAAAGTCAGAAGTGCTGGAGAAGATATCTGTTGGAACCCTCTCATTTTAAGGGTGAGGACATTGAAGCTCAGAGAGGTAAAATGACTCCCCAAGGACACACAGCAAGTAACCCTTGGGAGAGGGGAGGGCATCGTGCAGGGGTGTGGGTCACACAGGAATATCCACTGGCCCTGCCGGGCCCTCACTGGGCCGCAGCAGAGCCTCCAACTGGATCTCAGCTTCTCCCCCACACGGAGTCCTCACCGCTTCCAGAACTCTCGTTCTAAAGCTCGGATCTGACCAAGTCACTCTGCTGCTTAAAACCTCCGAAGCTGCCGGGCGCGGTGGCTCACGCCTGTAATCCCAGCACTTTGGGAGGCCAAGGCGGGTGGATCACGAGGTCAGGAGATCGAGACCATCCTGGCTAACACGGTGAAACCCCGCCTCTACTAAAAATACAAAAAATTAGCCGGGCGCAGTGGTGGGTGCCTGTAGTCCCAGCTACTCAGGAGGCTGAGGCAGGAGAATGGTGTGAACCCGGAAGGCGGAGGTTGCAGTGAGCCGAGATCCGACCACTGCACTCCATCCTGGGCGACAGAGCGAGACTCTGTCTCAAAAAAAAAGAAAAGAAAAAAAGAAAAAAAAAAACCTCTGAAGCTTCCCAGAAGGCTTCAGAACAGAGCCTCACCCAACACACGGAGTCTGACCTACCTTTTCCAGCCTCACCTCACACCACTCCCTGCCATATACCTTTGCTCCACCCACACCAAACCCGTCTTTGCCAAAATCGTCATGCTGTTTCCCTTCTCCACGCTTTCACAAATGCGATTTCCTGATTAGAAGGCCCACTCATTTCTTCCTTATGTGGCAAACTCCTGTTCATCCTTCAAAGCTCTTCTCAAATAGTTCTCTCCGAGGCCTTCTATGACGTCCCCAGGCAGAGGGAACAGCTCCCTCCCCTGTGTTCCCTGCACATCCTAATTATTTAAATGAACAAACGCTTGGAGGAGCTAAGCCCAGAACAGTATCTTCCTCCATTCCATAAGCACTGAGTGTCTGCACTGTACCCCTTAAAGAGGAAAGAGAGGCCGGTCCTCAAAGGAGGCAGACATGTAAACAAAAGGGTGTCACCTGCGCCAGGGGCTCTGGCAGAGGTACGAGGTTCAGAGGGGCACGAAGGCAGGCACCGTCAGCCTCCTCCTCCAGGAGCACGCGGAAGCCCATCGCAGGACGTGAGTGCTGACTGGTCCTCTGCTTCCGCTGTACCCTCTGCTACTCAACCAAACTCGCAAGACCAAGGGTACCTGGCTAGTGGTTCAGTTCTAACTCATGCGGCAGTGGGGCCTCCCCCGGAGGAACACAGCAGGGTGATCAGGTCACCGGTTCCTACACACCAGGAACTCCTCTGTCCTGTTCAGAGTTTCGAGGTACTCGATCTATTTTATTTTATTTTATTTTTAAGGTCAGGGTCTCACTCCGTCGCCCAGGCTGGAGTGCAGTGGCACAATCATGGTTCTCTGCAGCCTCAAACTCCTGGCCTCAAGCAATCCTTTTTCCTTAGCTGCCCAAGTAGCTGTAACTACAGGTACATGGCACTACACCTGGCTCATTTTTCTATTTAGTGGAAATGGGGTCTCCCTGTGCTGTCCAGGGTGGTCTCAAACTTCTGGCCTCAAGTGATCCTCTCGTCTTGGCCTCCCAAAGTGCTAGCATTACAGGTGTGAGCCACCACACCCAGCCTTGAATTGTACACTTTAAACGAAGTGTATGGGTGAAGTGTATGGTGTGTGAATTACAGTTCAATAAAGCTGTTTCTTTCTTTTATTTTTTTTAAAAAGGAAAGGCTGAGAACAGGAAGGAGTCTGTGTCACAGCTCTGTCCACAAAAGAGAGACACTGCCTTCTCAAAGCCTGTGTGAACAACCCACGAGAACTCTGATCTCACTTGCTTTGATCTGACTTTGTACTCACCAAATTTCTTTCTTGTAACTATTTTGGGTTTGGGGAGTGGCCTGGCTAGCAGACATAGCATTTTGGTGAATGGAGCAGTGTATTTACCAATACGTGAACAGATTGGCACTGGGGTTTGTTAATGAGTGTCTTGTGATCAGTGTTGGTGTGAACAAGTTTTGAAACAGTCACTCCATGAAACCCAGGCCCCTAGCCATCCAATCTGATCAGTCAGCCTCTGGTGCACCAAGTAAAACGTCTGAGGCTGCTGAGTCTCCAGAGTGACTTCTGGCCTCAGAGACCCTGGGCTGCCAGCCAAAGCCCGGGGCAGGGAAACAGTGAAAGAGGAGGCCATCGTCATCTTTCTCATCTCCTGCCCTTGCTCACCTTTAGCAGGGCCCTGCACTAACTCTGTGACCCTGAGCTGACCTCTCTGAGCCATTATCTGGAAGAGGGATAACAGAACAACCTGACAGCTCCTGGACAGTAGTAGATGCTCAATAAATGACGTGTATTATTAACCTGGGAACTTCCTGCTGGCCAAGGACAGGCAAGGGGATGGGAACAGAAGTCCCCAGAATGTGGCGAGACCGCAAGGCTGGGCTGGAAGCCAGCTGGCACCATGATGCAGCTGTGTGACTGCTGTGTGGTTTGGCCTCTCCAGGACCTTCCTTCCTTATTCTCCTCATTGATAAAATAAGAGGATTGGATCAGTGAACCCCTGAACATCCATGAAGACTGTAATGAAGATTTTGTAAGCTATTTTTAATATTTAAAAATGGAAATCAGTCATTTACCACCAAAAGGCCATACACACTTACTAAAATAGCCAATATTTCTTTTCTTTTTTTTTTTTTTTGAGATGGGGTTCTCAACTCTGTCACTCAGGCTGGAGGGCAGTGGCACAATCTCGGCTCACTGAAGCCTTAACTGCCTACACTCAAGCAATCCTCCCACCTCAGCCCCCCAAGTAGCTGGGACCACAGGCGTGCCTCACCACGGCTAGCTATTTTTTTTTATTATTTGTAGAGACAAGGTCTCGCCATGTTGCCCAGGCTGGTCTGGAACTCCTGGGCTCAAGCAATCCTCCCACCTTGGCTTCCCGAAGTTCTAGGATTCCAGGCTTGAGCCACCAAGCCCAGCCCAATTTTGATCACTATTTACTATTTGTTCACTGTTTTTGTTTCATTATATGTTTATACATATGGCCTTGATTGGCAAAAACAAGTGGATAAATTAATTATTAATAAATGCAGAATGTTATGGTGCCATAAGCTTTCAAAATAATTGGTTTATTAAGAAAAAGGATCCATGCTATCCTTAAAGGAGAGAAGGCTGGATCACCAGACCAAATGATCTGTAAAGCAAGATCTTTTCAAAGTACCATCTCCAGGTAGGGCGGGGCATAATTACCTGGTGATGTCATCCAGTGCAGGTGTGCCGGCATTGTAATCCATCCTCTCCCAGGGCTTTAAAAGGAGGTAGTTTCACAGTGTGGATAACTAACGTCACATTCAGTACAATACTGCCTCCTTCACTCCTGCCCCAGAGCAAGTGGGTGGATTGCAAATAAAACCACCCAGGCTGAAGAGCTCCATCTATGATAGGTATGGATGAAGACAATGAGCTAGCCAGTACTACCCAGCCAAGAAAAGTAATCTGTGTTCGCAGGGTCTTGAGACTAAAGACGCTGGGTTCTAAACAAGTTGTAAAATAGGAAACTCAAATTTAAAATTTTCATCCCCAAAGCACCGTGCTACTCGGATATCTTGACATAACGATTTATTTACTCAAGGTAATCTTGTGTATGTTAATTAACTTCCTTGAGCCTCAGTTTCTTCACCAAAGGAAAAAGAATCTGGGGCCAAGTATGGTGGTTCACGCCTGTAATCTCAGCACTTTGGGAGGCCAAGGCAGGAGGATTGCTTGAGGCCAGGAGTTTGAGGTCAGCCTGGGCAATATAGTGAGACCCTGTCTCTACAAAAATTTATTTTAAAAATTAGCCAGGCAACGGTGGTACACCCCCGTAGTCCTAGCTACTCAGAAGTTAAAGATGCAGTGAACTATGATTGTGTCACTGCACTCCGGCCTGGGAAACAAAGCAAGACCCTGTCTCTAAAAAATAAAAAACCAAAAGATGAAACACAATCTATCAAAGCCTGTAAAAATGAAAGATACTATGATGGTTCTGATAACTTTTATTCACATTTAACTGCTTCCTGTAAGTTTTCTAAAGCAGAGTTTCCCAGTGCATGTTCTTTAGAGCATCTCTATGGATCCTGGAGCACTAGTTTCAGAGAGTAAATAGGCATTTCATGGAAAAAAGCAATTCAGTTTGAGACATGCTGAGCTAAACCAAGTTAAACAGATGGCTGCAGAACTTCTCATACTCCTTCATATGCTAATGTACATTTCCAGGAAGGCAAGGTAGTATATTAAAGTTTTAAAAGCTTATTTAACAATGGACTCTTTTCTTCCTGGAATATCTTATGGGATTTAAGATAGTGGCCCAAGAAAGACAGTTTGGGATGCTTATCTTTAAGACTGGGGATTGGCATGGCCATGAAAGTCTTGTAGCTTTCCTGAGCCTTGTTTTTCCGCCTATAAAATGAGGATAATGATACTATTCCACAGGGTCGCAAAGCTGAGATGACATGATCCACAAAGCCTGCCACACAGGAGGCCTTTGGCAAATGTGATTGTTCCTTCTCTAAAGAGAGAAATTGAATCAACCTGGAATGCTTGGAGTGAAAAATTTTCATGAAATCACTAAACTGGGTGTAGTAATGCCCACCTGTAATCCCAGCTAGTCAGGAGGCTGAAGCTGGAGGATCGCTTGAGCCCAGAAGTTTGAGACTAGCCTGGCCGACATAGTGAGACCCCTTCTCTAAAAACAACAACAACAAAAAACTAACTGAATAAATAATTTAAAAAAATTTTTAATTCACTAGTAGAAACTTTTCTGTGATCTCTGGAATTATCCGTAAACATTATTTTTTAGCTCTCTCAAAGAGCAGGTACGGTAGAAAGTCCCTAGTAGAAAGTTTTCTGTGATCTCTGGAATTATCTGTAAACATTATTTTTTAGCTCTCTCAAAGGGCAGGTACAGTAGAAAGTCCCTCACCTCTGAGAGCCAGGGGACAGGCTTGTTCCACTTCAAGTAGCTGCTGTTACTGCTCACCCCTTGGTCAATGTCATGGTCCTAGGGGAAGAATGAAGAACGAAGTTGGTAGGAATATTAGGATGAGAAGCTACGGGCAGGACAGGAGGCACAGTGCCTGCTCCCAGGAGGTGTCGGCTCGGAGCACGCTGCCGTCTGTCATTCACACCATGTCCTGGGAATACATCTCCGTAGTTTCATCAGTGCCTACTCCTCGGGTTCCTTCACTTTTCTGAATTTTCTGTCCTCCCCATATGGGAAAGCAGTTTACCCTCTTTAGGTCAGGACCTCTTGAGGGCAAGGACCTCGGCTCCCTCTTCCTCCTTATCCCCCAGCTCTCTAGATTTGGGTTCCAACAAGTGGGAGCCCCTCAGGGACACCCCCAAACCCTCCCTAGCGTGCAGGTCCACAGGTTCAGTTTGGCGCTGGTCCAGCTCTAGGATCCATGTCTGTTCTAGGCTCAGCCTTGGGGCTCCTGAATGAATTAGTCCCCAGTTCTCTAATCTGCCTCCTTAGGGACCACTGGTTCAAGAAGCACTACAGGGAAATGCTCCACAAGTCTGTACTCCCAGCTACGGGCAGGGAGGGGTGTCCATCCACCTAGTCACCTCTGATCTCAGCAGCAAGCACAGCACAGCCCAGCCCTCACCCTAGTGAGACGCACCACATGCCATGGGTGATGGAGGTCACAGGCCCGGAGTGGTTCTGGCATGGGCAAACTGAACTAGGGGACAAGGGCAGACACCAGAAAACCAGGCCCAGTGGCAGCCCCAGTAAAAGTTTCCTTTTACTGGCTTTGAGGAGGCTGGATGGACATCTCTAAGGGTCAGCTAGGAGGTCCTGAGGCCAGACTAGGACTCTGGGGGCTGTTTATCCTCTGCCTCTCCTCCCAGAGTAGCAGAGGTTACCCTTAAGGCAACTGGGCAGAGCACCTGCGGACCTTTGTTAAGGCATCAGCAGGGACAATGGACTGGCTGGTCACCTACCTTGAGGCTCAGCCTCTGGGGATGGTAGAACTGGAGGTGTGGATCCACAGCTGGAATGTTCCTGCTGGCCAGAGCCTTGGCCAGTTCTCTCCAGCTGCCGTACCCTGTGGAAGGGGAAGAGAGGAGCCCTCAGGTCAGCGTAACCTGGAAACCTCATACACCTAAAAGATTTGGGAGGTTAATGGAGGGAACCGTCTTCCCTTCTCACCTCTCTTCAGAGGGTGGGTGGGAAGAGGGCTGGGCTGGGGGCAGGAGATAGCTGCAGACTGGCCAAGGCCCACAGGGCAGAGAGAGGAGATGAGCTTACATCCCATCAGCAGTCACTGCCTTCCAGAAACCAGAGAAGGAGCCAGTCCAGGTGAGCCTGGACCACGGGCCTCCCACTACCAGCTCGTTCTCCCCCGGCTGCCTCTGGAGGCCAATTTATCCCGAGAGCTGCTGTGGAGAGATGGTCGTGACAGGCACTCTTCCCTTCCTGCTCAGTTTCTGTGCCCTGAGCCCGGGGAACAGCAGGGGCTTACTAACGGGTGGGGACCCCCTACCATTGATCACTGGGTTGCTGGATAGAGCCAGAGCTGAGAGAGGCAGGAAAGAGTGGGCCTGGGATGTGATGTCTGTCAAACAAAGGTATAAACCACTGGAGATACAAGATCAGAGGCCCTGCTATTACTGGAGTCATCGGGAGGCTGCGTGTGGCTGATGCTGTCTGTACCCTGAAGGCTCTGGACCAGGTTGGCTTACACGCACCTGGGAAGGCAAAAAGCCAAACCATGGCGAGAGGGAGGGAGGGAACAGCAAACTGGGGGGTGCACGCACATTCACAACAAGTCAGGAGGCAACGGGCTGCACCAGGGTGAGGGCCGGGGAGAATCAGTCCGGCGGCCGGCCACTGCTGACACTCCCGAGGGCTGGGACTCCCATCTCAGAGGAGATTGCAGGGCTTTGGATAAGTGGAACCAAACCACTGTTAGTCACAAACCAGAACTGTAGACCATTGGAAGCGAAAGAGGCTTCTGAGATCACCTCGTCCTCCCTTCAAGTGAGGAAAATGGGACCCACACTGGTCAAATGGCTGATCAAGGCTCACTTAGCAAGTAGTGGCAAGGCTAAGACTAGGACCCCAGTGTGCCATGGATTTCCACTGAGCTCCCCTTTGCCTCAACAGCTTCACCACGATGTCCCCAGGATGCCGCGCTGGGCACTGCTTAGAAGGAATTAGCCTGACAGTCCCTGACCCCTGGGAGCCAAGAGTCGACAGTAGGCAGAAGTGTCACAGAGGAACCCCTATGTGAGCACCAGCAGAGACACAGACAGCCACGCAGACACAGAACACAGAGCACCACCCACGAATATGGGCTTCACCGAAGGTGGCCACCCACGCTATGCACGAGTGTTTCTGTAACAGGCCTGGGGAGGGGGTGGGATCAGGGGCTGCACGCTGAAATGCAGGTGTGGGGTGAGAGTGCTTTTCTTACATGATTATGCTTTGTGTGGGCCCTTTCATGCTTACTGAGTGTCCCACAGGTGTGATTTCATCCGAACCTTCTAAGAATCTCGTGAGAGGCCAGCTCCATGACCCCATTTCACAGATAGGGAAAGAGCGCTCCGAGTCTAAAGTCACAGAGCTGGTTGTTCTGCAGGCAGGATTAGAACAGAGAGCTCCCCTGTCTCACAGGCCCAGGTTTTCTCATTCTGCCCACATTTCTCCTGTAGTCACTTTCTGGCATAGACTTTGAGGAGTGCCGGCGCAGAGGCCTCAGCAGGGGATCTGTCTCTGGGTTTCTGCAGATGTTCACCCTCCACTCGTGTTATGGTTGCAGGGACTTCTGCAGCTTTATCCCTCTGCCATCAAGGTCTCTCCTGCTTCCAGGCTGGCCCAGCTGGCAGGAAGAGGTCTGGTGAGTTCAGGGCAGGGGTTTGTTCTGGGGAAGCAGGATGCTGGGGCCACTGAAGTGATGTGAAAATATGAGGAGTGAGGGAGAAAGAGAAAGAATGCTCCCAGACTATACCCTCCATTTCTGGATGAGCTCAGGGGAAAACTGCTTGTTCATCTGCTAATCCCAACCCAAACACATGATCTAAAGCAAGAGCTCATCCCTTCCCAGCCCCGAGGATCTGCTGGCTAGCAGTTGTGGGTTCAGGCGTGCCTGGGTGACACATGAATTACACTGTGGGGAGGAGGAGGATGGGCCCTGCCTTGCTCCTGCATCTGAATGACTGGGTCATCTTCATTCTTATGACTAAAAACTTCTTACTCAAGAGAAGCTTGTGGGGAAATACCCACGAAACGCTGCCTGCCCCATCAGTGGGAGTTACAGTGCGTCTCAGGTGCACATTCCTTCTCCAAGACGGGCTTCAGCTCAGCCAAAGTCCTTGACTGTTGGGAGTCACACCAAGGGGAGATGACTAACCCTCACAATGAACTAGCATTGTGGGTCTTCAGCTGCCCTTGTCCTGGCATCTGCTGGGAAGTGACAAGGACTCTCTCCTTGACCAAACCTTAGATGCTCCTCTGAACACTCTTTTTTACGAGACCTCATCCTTGGGCCCTGTCCTGGGCCTACCTAGTCCGGTTTTCAGCTAGAATTCTTCTAGGTCAGTTTAGCAGAACCCCCCGCCCCCTGACATCCGACCAAGCTTCTCATCTCCCACCCTCGCCTTTAGCAAGAGTCCCATTAGGCCAGTTCAGCAAGAATCCCTCCATTCTTGATGTCTCAGTCGTTTTCCAACCACTGACCCCTCAACTCTGCTGCCTGGCTATAAATCAGCAGTCATTGCTGCTGTATTCAGAGTTGAGCTCAGTCCTGTCCTGAAGCCTCTCTCCCGTGTTGCAGCAGTACTCGATAAAATCCATCTTCACGACCTGTAACTAGTGTGCAGTTCTATTTCTCTTTAACGGAAGGTAAGAGGCAGCTCTCTCGGTGACAAAAGACAAATCCATTTAGGGAGGCGAGTGGATTACAGGTAGGAAATTCAGTGAAGTTAAACCCAGTCAGGTCTTGCCCCTGGGTAACAGGTGAGTCTAGGTGGCTGTGAGATACCTAAAACTTGGGCTAGTCAACAGCCCAACCCTCATGGATTTAAGGAGTAGGAAAATTCCTTTGCAGTCCTCATGATAGAGCAGGAAGACAAGCAAGCCTTCTGAGTCAGAAAGATCTAATTGTGGCCTGGCGTGGTGGCTCATGTCTGGAATCCCAGCACTTGGGGAGGCCAAGGCAGCAGGATCACTTGAGCCCAGGAGTTTGAGACTAGCAACATATGGGCAACATAACAAGACCCCCCCCCTACCCTTTTTTTTAAAGAAAAATAATAAAAAATAAAGATCTAATTGTATATCTACCACTTATAAACTGTGACTGCTTGAACAATTTAACTTCTTTGGCCTTGGTTTCTTCATCTGAATGGTGGAAATAAAAACACCTGCCCCACAGGGACTGCTGTGAAGATTAAATTATGTGGGCCAGACCTAGCGTGGGGTCTTAGTACCCAATAAATGTTTTCTTCCTAAAAATTTCGAAGTTTGAGGTTTTGGATTTGGGAGTCGGAAGATATGAGTTTCAACTCCTTTAAAAAATACTCAGTATCTCTCTGACTCTTTCCCCTCTATGCTTCTTTTTTTCTTATTTTTCTTTTTTTAAGAGACAGGATCCCCCAGGCTGGAATGCAGTGGTACAATCATAGCTTACTGAAGCCTTGACCTCCTAAGCTCAAGAAATCCTCCCACCTTAGCCTCCTGAGTAGCTAGGACTACAGGTGCATGCCACCATAGTTGGTTAACTAAAAAAAAAATTTTAGAGATGGGGTCTTTCTATGTTGTCCAGGTTGGTCTTGAACTCCTGGGATCAAGTGATTCTCCCACTTCAGCCTCCCAAAGTGCTGGGATTACAGATGTGAGCCACCGTGCTCAGCCTTCTCCATGTTATTGACCAGAGTAGTAAGCAGTGGGCCAGCAGCGGCAGCATGGCAATAGGTAACACCCCCTCTTTGTTTCACAGTGTTGCTCTTTGCCCCCCACCCTCCCGCATCCCCCATAAATATTCACCAAGTGCGTCTCAGGTGTCAGGCGCTGTGCCGTGCATTGGGATATTTCCTCTGCCTGTATCCTTGCCTCTGTGTTAATCCTGCCAGTGGATAACCAGGCATTGCTTAGCCCCCCTGGGGGAATGTGGAGCTGAAAAATGTGCTGATTTAACTACTGACATTTGTCACTTACCCTCTGGTAAGCGAACTCCTCCTGCTCCTAGCCAGACCTCTTCTCCCAGAGCACCAGCTGCCAGGGCCTGTTTCTGCTACAACAGGTGTCACATTTGTGCCAGGAGACAGACACCCCAATCTCAGGTGACAGAGAAAGCACCACCGTGGGCCTCATATTCTGCCCTCATAAAGCTGGGCTATCAAATTCACCATCAGCCGGAGCTTTGCCAACATCCCTCCTCTGTGCAATGCAGACTCTTCAGAGGCCCGAAGATTACCATCTTCCTCATTGGTAAAAATAAGGCATGTATATATTCCCTTGTGCTTTTCTCTAAGACTCTCGCATATGTTATTTCATTAGCTCTTCTCAACCTCCCTGTTAGGTGTTGTCTTCTCCATTTTAGAGATGAAGAAACAGAAACAGAAAGGCAAAGTCATCCGCTCAAGGCCACACAGTGAACAGGATAATCCATGTCAAGGATTTATTACCCAGAACATAATAAGCCCTTAACACATGGCAGCTTGTTATTTGCATTATTAGTCATGATGCTGCAGATCTGGAACTCACAATTATTTCTCCTGACGCCTGGTGTGATTCATACCCAAGAGAAAGGAAGTCTCTCGCTACCCAGGCTGGCATTGGTGTTACAGATTCTGTGCTGGGACTGCAAGCCTGAGCCTCCCAACTCCACTCCAGGGCTAAAACCCTTTAAAGCACTTTCAACTTAGCAGGCAAAAAATTCAGACTAAGTTCTCATGTAAGTATAAATCCTAAACCCTGTTAATAAAGACCCAGGACTAACTAGCTGACCCATCACACGCCAGAGCCATGGCTCACGACAGGAAAATCTTCCCTAAATCAGCCTAAGACATAGCAATGCTCAAACTTCTGCCAATGCCCAACAGGGCATTTTACAAGGTACACGGCAGGATGTATTGCTTTTGCTCGTAAGTAGTTGTAATAATGGCAATATTCATAGCAGCTCACCTTTACCGAGCGCTCATTATATGCAAGGCACTATGCTAAGAGTTTTATTTCACTGAGTGAAAGTGCAGATAATGTGCCATGTGCACACACATCACTTCATGGTAAATGGCAAGGGAGCCCAATATATATCTCCAGAATCTGTTCCAATCATCTGCTGATCTACGCTGGGAGTAGTATCATCGGCCCCAAATGAGTTAGATTCACCTCACCCATCACTCCACATCTTACTGCTTGCTCGTGTGGAAACGAACGTTGCCCGCCTACAGATGTAACTGGGTGGAGACTGCTCAACCCAGCAGATGGCGCAAGTCCATCACAAGGGGGTAGACAGGGAGCTAAAGGGTTAACCCCAACCCCAACCAAAAGCAAGCTCCCTCTATCAGTAGGGAGCCTGGAGGCAACTCGTGAATGCCAACAGGAGAGGTGGGGCTGAGAGTAAGCCCGAGAAGGAAGGGGAAGCAGTGGGTGTGGGGGTGACACCTGCAGGCGGAGATGTAGAAAGGTCTTTCTGAAGCTCTTTTGGGGCAGGCCTCCATTAGAAAGGGCTTGTCCCTGGGCAAGGGTATGCAAGAGGGGAAGGACGGGCCCTACCAGGGCCCTAGGAAAGCAAGAGAGGAGAGGCCTGGGAGGGCTGGTTCCATGTACACCACCACATGCAAAGGACCTGAGGATCCAGGGTGAACGTAGATGATTGGCTAAGAAGCCCCGGGGTCTGTAGACAGAACTGTCACCAGACACTCAAACTGGAATGAGAAAAGGTGATGAAATCCAGAGGAGCTGAACAGAAACAGAGCCCTTCTCCCACTAGAGAGCAGGAGGTTGTCAAGGGAATGAACACGAGGCCATGACATCCAGGGCACAGTTCCGCAAATGCCAGGAACCAGCACTGAGTCCTGGGATGGAAAAGCAGGGGCTGTGGCTCTGTCCTTGGAGAGCATGTGGGACCAGTCACACGTCCTCAGCAGGACAAAGCTGCTAAGGCTAGAAGCCAGCAGGGCCTGAGCCCCGCCAGAAACCTGAAGTGGCACAGAGAGTCAGGGGTGAAGCCAGGGGCCTGCCACCTGGGAGGGAGTCCCTAAGGCAAACCCAATGCTCCAATGGCAGAGCCAGGCTGTGTGGCTAAACCTATCCTTTCTAGTACACGATGCGCCAGGGAACATGATGTGAGAAATTATTAGTAATGCAACAGTAACGGTTAACACTTACGTGTTAGGCATTTATATACACATACATATGCCTGTTATATGTATATTAAATGAAACATCGGGTGTTTAATATAATAAACCAGCTGGGTGCAGTGGCTCACACCTGTAATCTCAGCTACTCAGGAGGCTGAGGTGGGAGGATGGCTTGAGCCCAGAGGTTCGGGCTGTAGTGTGTCATGACTGCACATGTGAATTACCACTGAACTCCAGCCTGGGCCATATGATGAGACCCCGTCTCTAAAAAACATTCAAAAATTAAAAATTAATAGAATAAACCCGAAAAGAAGGCTTAGAGGTTAAAATTCTTGCCAAAAGTCACATAGGCAGTAGGTGACCGAGCCAGTATTTAAACCCAGGACAAAAACCTGTGTACCAAATTCCACTACTCTACATTGAACGTGCTTGAGATTTTGTGTCTGCCTCCACTATTGCCGTCTTATCACCCGGTGTCAGGTACCCACTGAGTCACCAGCTACCCCTGTTCCTCTATCCCCTCTCCAATGACCTCCTACTCACCCACCCACCCACACTTCACACACACACACACCCCCAGACCATTTCCTTATTCTCTCTCATTTGACTAACATCTCTCCATATAAGCCCCCAAAATGCAAGGGAGAGTGTGGAGACCCAACTCTATTGTCCCACGGTCCCAAACAGCTGGAGAATTGGACATGAGAGCATTTGAGTGTGAGCCTGCTCCCCTCTTCCTGGCTCCCAAGCTCTTCCTTCTCAACGTAAGCCACCCAGCTGTGTGTCTGCAAGCAGACACTGCCCCTGGCCCCATCTCATGCTCCCTCCCAGCACAGGTGTGCATGGTGGGGAGCAAGTGAGGAGCCGCAGAAAGGTGGAATCCTAAGGCCTCCCCGTTCCTCTAGATGAGCAGATGGATATGGGTGGGGCCATGATAAGTCTCTTCCCCGACGATACCCTGAGCCTGCTGATGCTCACGGCCAGGGCAGGCACCTGAAGAACAACCAGCTGTCCTTTCCCCCAGCTTCCTGCCAAGGTAGCATCTGAGCTACTGAAACGGCTGTGGCTGCAGGCAGGCTGAGGTTTGCGAGCTACAGGCACAAGGGACTGTACCTACTGCCCCACTGGGTGCCACCTAAGGGGGCCCGAGAGAGGGCATCTGAGCCCATGCCAGGTGTTTGCCTGGGCATTTCTGCCCTGCTGAGAGTGCTTCCTGCTCACCCAAACATCCCTGCTTGGCCCAAACATCCACATTAAAGTATAAAACCAGCCGGGTGTGGTGGCTCACGTCGGTAATCCCAGCACTTTAGCAGGTGGAGGGTGAAGGATTGCTCGAGTTCAAGAGTTCGAGACCAGCCTGGACAACATGGTGAAACCTCGTTTCTTTAAAAAAAAAAAAACAAAAAAAAAAAACTAGCTGGGCGTGGTGGTGCGCACCTGTGTTCCCAGCTACTCGGGAGGATTGAACCTAGGAGGTAGAGGCTGCAATGAGCCACAAGTGTACAACTGCACTCCAGCCTGGGTGACAGAGGGAGACTCTATCACAAAAACAAACAAACAAAAAACAAAAACACAAAGTCTAAAACCAAGGGGGCAGATAAGGAGAGGAGGTAGGAAGAGGGGGCAGACGCCCTTTCTATTCTGCTGTCGCTGCTCTGGGAATGTGCAGTCTGTCTGGACCCAGCCCAGCTCGGTAAATATCCATTTTCCAAGCCATGAATTTGATCAGCAGAGGCCACAGAAGGTTTAGCCAGGCCATGGGGTCCTTCTAAGATACCACCATTATCATCATCATCGCTACAAAACAAACACACACCTACAACATTTAAGGGCCCATTTAGTAGTAAGTGTTGTGACAATTACAGCGACAAACACAGTCCTGTGAAGGGGAATTTTGACTTAAGACCCTTGATACAATGGGGTGATTTAGGAAAATCTAGACGTAATAGGGTCCGGGACCTCTAAGACTGGCCGGAGCCCATGGACCTAGCGAAGGGCCACAGAGGTGCTTCCAGGATCCCTCAGGTCAGTACTGACTTTTCTGAACCCGCTAGGCTTGTCTTTTCCTATCTCCTTTCTGGCCTGGGACAGGGTAAGTTTCTGCATGCAGAGGGAAGATGTGGGGCAATCCTTTTCCTCCCTGGAGTCTTTCAAAGAGGAAGTTTAGTGGTGGTCAGGAGTAAGCGATTGGCAGGCTGAGAAAGAATGAGCAAATGAGTCAGTGAACCAACCATCAGCAGGCATTTACTGAGCACCTGTTGTGTGCTGTACTTAGTCCTCTGCTACCCGCTGTGATACATAGAAAAGCACCAATGGAGACATTCAGCTCCACCCTTCCCTAAGTGCAGTTAGGACGGGCGTCCATGGACTTGAGGATGCGCTCTGGCACACATACTCATGCCCACATGCAGGGCACACACAAGCCAGTTCTGCATTATGCAAACGAGCAGACACTCATTAGACATCAGGGCTAACCGGATGCTAATGACATGACATTGCTCAATAAGTTTCCATTTCTCAGGCCTGCAGGAACCTCAGGCAGAATGTTCTGCAAACGTTTACTGGGATTGGAAAACTGGTCTTCAGTGTCCTAAAGAGTCCAGGAAAAGCAACAGAGCTACAGGAAAATCCTGACTCTGTAAGATGGCAATGGAGTCGTTTCACAGAAACATCTCCAGAACTCACCTCAATGTTTACCATTGCCCACGGACGCTCTGAACGGTTTAGGGCCACAGTGGGACAGTAGCCCCATAGCTGCTCAAAAGCCTGTGCTCTTCCTCCTATTCCTTTCCAGGTGGAAGGAGGGAGCAGGAACTCTTCCCAGCTTGGCGGAAGTGACTCCGCCCTGACTTGAGGAGGGAGGCGGTTTCCATAGTTGGAGGGCCTTCAGGGACACACGCCTTACAGAAACAAAGAGAAGGAACCAGAATGAAAAAACTGAAGATTGGAAAAAGACTGGGAGAGGAGAAGAATACAGTCAGGAGTGTGGCTTTGGAAAGGAGAAAAGAGAGCATCACCTCGCCAGCAACGGAGACAGGAGGAGAGACATGGGAAATACTCGATGACAATTGTGTTACTGGCCGAGCGCAGTGGCTCACGCCTGTCATCCCAGCACTTTGGGAGGTCGAGGGGGGCGGATGACCTGAGGTCAGGAGTTCGAGACCAGCCTGACCAACATGGTGAAACCCCATCTCTGCTAAAAATACAAAAATTAGTGGGGTGTGGTGGCGCATACCTGTAATCCCAGCTACTCGGGAGGCTGAGGCAGGAGAACTGCTTGAACCCAGGAGGTGGAGATTGCAGTGAGCCGAGATCATGCCACTGCACTCCAGCCTGGGCGACAGAGTGAGACTCCGTCTCAACAACAACAAGTAAATAAATAAATAAATAAATAAATAATAAATAAATAAATAAATAAAATTGTGTTATTTATGAAGAGGCTAGACTTGTAGGCTGACTACAGTAAGATGTCAAAAGGGACCTGGGTGGGAAACAACACTGTTTACAAAGCCCTCCTCCATACATTAACCCACCACATGCATTTAACAGAGGACAAACACAACAGCTAACGAATGTGCGTTTGCGCAGGCCAGTCACCACGCTAAGCACTTGACGTAAATGGTCTCATTTAATCTTCCTAACAGTCCTTACGGTAGGTATTATTATTCCCATTTTACAGATGAGAAAACTGAGGTCCTGACTGGTAAGGAGAGTGCATATCTGCCCAAGAACTACAACATCTAGATAGTAGAACTGAGATTTAACTCGTTTGTTTTCTTTTCTTTTTTCTTTTTTTTTTTTTACATGTCTTAACAAGTATCTCACACAGACCCTTTTGTTTGTTGAATGCAAAAGCAATGGAATCCAAGGAAAGCAGAAAGAGGTATGGCCCTGAGGCCAAAAAAGTTTTCCAGGCCCACACAGGGACTGGGTTTGGGACCAGCAGCCAGGAGCCACGGCCACCCTGCCCTCTCCCCACCCGATGGCTCCTTCTGGAAAAACACACTCTTTTAAGGATCTTATTAAGCCCTTTCTCCTTTCTGCATCAGGCTTGAAAACAAATAAGGTACATTATCTGATCTGGAGGGCTGCCAGCTGCTAGATCTGCGAGGTCTGATGATTATAACTTGCCAAAGTCAAACTGAGGTTGTTGTAACCTGTCCTTGGTAGTGATAAATAGGACGGAGAAGGCATGTATGACAGTAACTTTGTTCTTCAAGAAAGGAATATGGGGATCTGCTTTCCTGCTCCCCATGAAACATCATTTTAATGGAACTTCAGGTTAGACCACAGCAGGGTGGAGGAATGGGTTGTATGGTTTAGTCAACCATTCCACCACGGATCAGTCTATCCGATGTGTGTTTGTTTTTGTTTTGTTTTTGAGATGGAGTCTCTCACTGTCGCCTGGGCTAGAGTGCAATGGCATGATCTTGGCTCACTGCAACCTCCACCTCCTGGATTCAAGCAATTCTCCTGCCTCAGTCTCCCAAGTAGCTGCGATTACAGGCGCCTGTCACCACACTCAGCTAATTTTTTGTGTTTTTAGTAGAGACGGGGTTTCACTATTTGGCCAGGCTGGTCTCGAACTCCTGACCTCGTGAGCCGCCTGTCTCAGCCTCCCAAAGTGCTGGGATTACAGGCGTGAGCCACTGCACCCGGCCTATATCTGATGTTTTCTATCGGAGCTGATTCATATTCTTAGTTTATTCTTATTTTTATCCCAATGCCAAAAATCATTTCCATTTTGCCGATGGAGACGTAGAGACCTGCAGAAAAGTTAATTGATTTGTTCAATGTCAAAGGGAAGCCTGTGCTAAGGACCGTACTAGAGCCTAGGCCTGTGATTCTCGGCCCAAGACTTCATGCACCACAGCTCAGTACTTAGCCATGGCTGCTGGAGTTAAGTGAGCTGCAGGTAGAGTATTCCGGGGAGGACACCGGCTGAGCCTAATCTAGGAAAGGGCTGAAAATGAGCACAATGCAGGCAGAAACCAGGTCTTGTTTGTTATTAGATTCTCACTGTATAAATGAGTTAAAGTTAGTAGTTTCAACACATCCCCGCTTCAGAAAAGGATTAAATTGCCTGGGCCTGATTTTATATTCTCACTATAGAAATCAGGCATTTGATGCATGTGGAGTGAATGAATGAATGAAGGAAGGACAAGGAGGGTTTAGTGAGAGGCCTGGCATATTTATCATGCTAGAACGGATTAGGCATCTGCTGGTCACGATTCTGGGCTAGGGACTGAATGAAGTGACAGACGCTGGCCCTGACATGGATAAATTAACAACCAGCTGAAGACTGCCTCAGCACCCTGTGGACACTCACAATGGCACAGATGTCAAAGGCACAGTCCAAAGGTGCCTCGAAGGAAGTGCTTTCTTTAGGGAATGCTTTCTCTCTTTTTTAAATTTAATTTTCAGGGGGAGTGTGTATTTAGTAAAATACCTATAACATAAAAGTTACCATTTTCACCTTTTTTTTTCTTTTTTTTTTTTTTTAACAGTCTCCCTCTGTCACCCAGCTGGAGTGCAGAGTACAGTGGTGCAATCTCGGCTTGCTGCAGCCTTGACCTCCCAGGTTCAAGCGATCATCCCACCTCAGCTCCCAGGTAGCTGGGACCACAGGCGTGTGCCACCATGCCTGGCTAATTTTTTTTTTTCTTTTTTGGTACAGACAGGAGTCTCTCTGTTGCTCAGGCTGGTCTTGAACTCCTAGGCTCAAGTGATCCTCCCTTCGTGGCCTCTCAAACTGCTGAGATGACAGACGTGAGCCACCACGCCTGGCCCATGTCAAACATTTTAAAGTGTCATCCACCTCTGGAACCTCCCCATCATGCCGAACTGAAACTGTGCACCATTAACCACGAACTGCCACTTTCCCTTCCCCCCAGGGCCTGGCAACCGCCACTCTACTTTCTGTCTCTATGAATTTGACTACTCACAGAATTTGACCTCACAGAAGTGGAATCATACAATATTTTTCCTTTTGTGTCTGGCTTTTCTCACTTCACGTGTTCTCAAGGTTCACCCATGTTGTGGCATGTGTCAGAATTTCCTTCCTTTTTTAAGGCTGAATATCCCATTGTATGGACAGACCACATTTTGGTTATCCATTCATCTGTCTTAGACACTTGAGCTGTTTCCACCTCTTGCTACTGTAGAAAATGCTGCTGTGAACAAGAGTGTGCAAACATCTCTCAGAGCCCTTGCTTGCCATGCTCTTGGAAGGCACATTTTTTTTAACTGCACACAAGGAGCAGGTGCTGCAGGCCAAGGGAGGCCAGGCTGCTCTCTTCTTTGGTGGCAAAGCTCATGTTTGATGGAGAAAGCAGAAAGTCTGGGAAGCCTTGGGTGGAAAGAGGAGGGGTGGCAGGTGAGTAGAGTCAGGTTGGGGCAATCCCAGCCAATAAGTTAAAAAAAAAAAAAAGAACTTCTGAGCGGGCCTGGAGTAGGGCTCTCCCCAGGGACAGGGAGGTCCTAGTCCACTAGCCTGTGTGGAAATCAGCAGTTCCAACACATCCCAGCTTCAGAGAGAGGCTAAGTTACCTGCTCCCATGGAAGCTCCAGCTCAGTGCCGATAGAGGTCTGCGAACTGTTGGTTGCCTGTCCTCAGTGAGGCCGGTACGGGAACTTAGAGCGAGCAAACAGAATTAGTGCAATCTGACGTTGCGGCAACATCGACGTGTCAGTGGAATCATCCCACTGAACGTGGCATTTTGGATGTTTTGAACCCCGTGGCGAGCAAGCCGCATACCGGGATTGTGTAGCAGGACCATGTCACTCAGTGACAGCCCAGGAACTAAAAACAGAGGCGGGTAAGAACGGTCCTTCACTGTAGTTTCTTCCAGTTACCATCATGGCCTGCCTCCCCACCCTCTCTTCCTTCCTAATTCAGGCCAAGAGTAATTCTGGGAAAGACCACAGAGTAGCTCACAGAATCAAAGACAGAACCACACGACTGGGCCCCGGAAAGGCCAGGAACCACGGCAGTGATTAGATCTCAACAGCCACCCAATGACCCGGCTCCAGACACCTCAGTGTGTCTCTGCTTAGGATTCAAATTCCCAGGACAGTCTAAGTGACTTAGGACTTAAATTCCTGGGAAAGAGGGTCTAAGTGACCCCAGGATTCAAATCCCCAGGTGTCCCATGGTGGTGGAGGGGTGGGCTACATCAGGAGGGGTGATGATGAGAGTCCTGCTGGTAGAAGGACCGCACATCCTTCTAACGCCATTAGACTCGGGGTGGGGAGAGGGCAATGTTCTGAATCTTCCCTGTGAAAACAGCTTAACTCTGAATAACTGATTGTTCTTCCTAAACCAGGGGTGTGACTTCTCCGAGAGTCATTACGTTTTTAATGCAAAGGCACATAAAATGCAGCTGAAGGTATCAAAGATACAAACATATGGAGTTAGTTTTACAATACTTAAGAAACTTTACAGGATGGAAGAGCTGACTGTTCAGAATATCCCCTGGAAAAGTGAGTTCCCAGGGAAAAGTGAGTTCCCATGCAGGCAGACAATGTGCAAGTATTTCTTGGAAAGTTGAGATAAAACAGTCAGAGCCTTTGAAAGCAACACTCCAATTCATATATATATATATAGTTGAGACGGAGTCTCGCTCTGTCACCCAGGCTGGAGCGCAGTGGCACGATCTCGGCTCAGTGCAACCTCTGCCTCCCAGGTTCAAGAGATTCTCCTGCCTCAGGAAAATTGTCAGAATACCTACTTTAGTTCAGATACTATTAGTCACAATCCCATAAGATAATTTCTACTGATCTACTCTTACCTTTCAGCAATGCAATGAGACATCGACCGTTATGATGGCCGATTAAACCACTGAGCAGGGTTTTTACATCCCATACAGCTCTATGTCTACAGGGAAAAGTATAATAATAGAAAAGTGAGAACCTTACTAAATCAACTGGTTATTTGATGTGTTAATGACCATATTTTCTGAACTCAAAATCAGGATATGTGGTCTGGCTATGGCAATAGAATGTCTGAAATAGTTCATCTCTCCTGGAAAACCAGGCCAGTTACATTGTTTGACACTGTTATCAGTTTCAAAGATCTCTATTGTCCTTAGCCTCACACATTTGCTAAAATCACGGGTCAAAGGACCAGACGGAACTGCTCTATACAACTCTATCTAACCCATGTATAGCTGGGTCAACAGAGATGTTGCTAAGATGCATGGATAGCTTTAGAGGATAAAAGTTTACTCCAAAACCTCTATCCCATGTCCTGTCTTGCCCCTAACCCCCAGCGATTTCTCCCACCACTCCCTTTTCCCTGAGCCAGCGCGTCGATCCAGGTCTAACTCCATGCTGGAGGGACATGACAGCTGGCCCGAACCATAAACAGTGGAGTATGAAGTGGAGACAGCAATAGAACCAATGCTAGGTCAAATATATGTTGAAATTCCCCTACACAGAGGACACAACGAGAGGGTAGAAAGCTGAGAATATGAAAGGGACTAACCTGGCCAGTGAGAGAGTACTTTCCGTGGAAACAACCCGAGGATTATGGTGAGCGCTGTTGAGGGCTGAGTGAGGAGCTCACCTCTACTCACCTTTGGCTGATGAGACTGCAGTTGCTAAGTTTCTAAGAAACAGCAGTCGCTCAACCTAAATTTGTGTCCCTGATTCGGCTGAAAGAGCCTCAGTGAACCAACACATCAACAAGGTCTGGTGGGAATCAAAGAGAAAATCAAGGATATCTCAGAAGATGAGCTGATAAAAACTGCTTGGGATGGGATGGATGACTCTGATCCTTACCGAAAAAAAAAAAAAAAAAAAAAAGCAGAAAGGAAAAGAGAGACGCTTTGGGGAAGGAGCCAATGCTAGGAGAAAGCTCCAGGATGAAAGGGGAGGGAGCCTTATTGCCACTGAGCCGCGTTCTGCCAGCGGTGAACATTTGAACCCTTCAGATCTGTGCGACTCTCATTTTACCTGCATGATGCTTAAATGGTTTCTGAAACATTCTCCTAGTTGGGGTATTTGTGAAGACAACTGAGGCACAGAGAAGCTGGATTGTTTTTCTTTTGGCTTCTTGAGCATAAACTTTGATATTTAATGACCTGTGATAGCTGCCGGTATCCTAGTAATACATAAAACCCTTGAGAAGCTATTAACTGTTTAGCCTTCCCAGGTCTTAGGGGAATATGTTTTCCATCTTTCAAAGAGCCTGTTGTAGGCAATTTGTAGGGTAAGATGCAAATATTCCCTTGAGTGGGCTGAGGCACTGAGCTAGGTTTCCCTGGAGTTCACCACCATGTAAAAACAGATACAGGCTTCTCACAAAGACTGCACAGTCTGATATTTATTTTGAATTGGCTTCTTGGATCAGTTTATTAGAATTCTGATGGTTGCACGAAATGGCTTACAGTGGGAAGGAAGCTTTAAAAGAGACCTTAAAGAAGAAGCCACGTGGGCAGACAACAAGCTAGATTTTCTGAGCATCTATTATGTATATCGTCAGTCCTTGATATACACAGGTCCCGCAGGTTTCATATCCGTGGATTCAACCAATAGTGATTGAAAATATTCAGAAAAATAAAAATAAAAAACAATACGATAATAGAAAATACAAGTTAAAAATACACAGCATGACAACTATTTACAATGCTATTAACTGCAAATGCTATTGCATTGTATTAAGTATTAGAAGTAATCTAGAGATGATTTAAAGTATATGGGAGGGGCTGGGCATGGTGCCTCATGCCTGTAATTCTAGTACTCTGAGAGGCTGAGGTGGGAGGATAGCTTAGAGCCCAGGAGTTGGAGACTAGGCTGAGCAACATAACAGACCCCATCTTTACAACAACAACAATTAGCCGGGCATGGTGGCACACGCCTGTGGTCCTAGAGGCTGAGGAGGGAGGATTGCTTGAGTCCCTGAGTTGGAGGCTGCAGTGAGCTATGATCACCACTGCACTCCAGCCTGGGGAACAGAGTGACACCCAGAGTCTTAAAAAAATCATATGGAAGGATGTATGTCGGTTATATGCAAATACTGCACCATATTTTATATAAGGGACCTGAGTATCCTCGGATTTTGGTATCCATGGGGAATCCTGGAATCAATCCCTCGTGGATACCAAGAGACAACTGCGCATAGCTGCCTTGTCTGGCTCTGAGTGGATGACTGAAGATGGGTAAGAACCACTTTCGGAGCAGAAAGATCTGGAATTGAATTCCCGCCCTGCCACTTTTTAGCTTGTGACCTTTGGCAAGTTCCTTAATATCTTAAAGCCCAGTTGTTTCACCCCTCTACCCCCATAATTCAGCTGGAAAGATGAATTAGGTACAGAATGAATTAATTTCCAATGCACAACAGCCCTGTAAGGCACTATTCTCCCCATTTTCCTAACGATAAAACTGAGGTTTAAAGAGTTTACATGATTTGCCCCAGATCTTAAAAGTAGCTAAACTGGGATTCAAACTAATTCTGTTTGGCTTCAAAGACCACACTCTTCCCACTACTGCCTGGTTAATACTCATTCCAATCCTGTGAAGCCAGTATCGTGGAGCCCCACTGGTGAGGAATTGATACGTCATGGCTGACGGTCCTGCCACGGCCGCTAATACATGGCAGGGCTGGAGTTCACACCCAGCTTGCCTCTCCTATGCTTTCCCCATTGCACAGCCCTGCTTCATGCAGGAAGGATGGGTTTGATAACATGACAAGTACATAACTGAGCACTGAGCAAAGTCTCCTGGAATCCAGAGAGGAGGATCCTGGTGGTCAGGGAGGACATCATGGTGAAGTAGGTCATGAATAGGCATTTTGGGGAAGGTGGAATTGCTGGGTCTGGGAATGTAAATAAATCACTGAAATAAAATAAAATGGAAATAAAATCACTGTCCCTAAAGAGACCTAGATTTCACAGGGCTACCTCCAACCCCCTTGCCTCCCACAAGACACCTGTCTTGGGTGCCTGACTGGAACCCAGAAGCTTTGTTTCTAAAATACAGGTAACATATGTTTACCTCCCTCCCCCTAAATCACAGAGTACAGAAGTGTGTCAAGCAGAAGGTTATGATTCCCCTGTAATCTCTGATCTTCTCCCATGGGCTACTCCTCATCCTTTTGCTAAATGCTCCTCATTTTTCCTTTAACCTTTAAACACTGGATTGCTTACCTTAGGGTCAGTCCCCGATATTTGTCTTTGCCATCAACACTGCTGCCTTGCTGATCTCAGCAGGTTTTTTGGGAAACCATCTGTACATTGATGACTTCCCTAGCCTTAGCCTGACCACTCCCTGAACTCCCCGCTTATACAGTGAATTTTCTTACTCACTCTCTCACTTGGATACCAAAGGCATCTGAAACTTAACCTAACTCTTGATTTTTCCTCCCAAACCTGCACCTCTCCGTCCTGTAAATGACAACTCCAGCCTTCCAAACACCCAGGTCAAAAATCTTCAAACTACTTGATTCCTCTCCCCATATCCAATCCCTCATTGATTCCTCTCCCCATATCCAATCCCTCAGCAAGTCTCATCAGCCATACTTTCAAAAGCCATCCAAAATCTGATGACTTCTCCCTCCTCCGTCTCCACCACTCCAGTCCTAGACATCATCGCTCTTCCAGTCGCCTTGTATCCACCCCTGCACCTATGGTTTAGTAGCCAGACGAACTTCACCAAAATGTAAGTCAGGCCACGCCAATCCTTGCTTGGAACCTTCCAGTGTCTTCCCAAATCACTCAAATACAATCCAAGATCCTTCTGATGGCCAATGAGTAACGTTTATTGGGGAAAGACCCAGTTTACACTGGTTACCCTGACAATTATTAATGGTACCTGCTTTCATTCTCAAAAATATTCCAATTTAAACAATCAATTATATGGTTGCTCAACTAGTAAGGCCTTGCAGATTAAATCTCCGACCTTGTCTCCTATCTCTTTACCACCATTTCATTCCAGCTACCCTGATCTCCTTGCTGTCCTTCCAATATGCCAGGCATGCTGTACCCCGGGCCTTTGCATGTCCTCTACCTAAAACACACTTCCCTGAGAAGGTTTCTTGCCCTTTTTACTCAAATCTCTGCTCAAATATCAGAAGCCTTTCCTGATCATCCTATCTATAATAACACTCTACCTCCAGGCTATCACTCTCTATCTTTCTAACTCTGTATTATTTTTCTCAATAGCATTTATTACCACTTGACATATTATGTGTGCAGGTGTATAAAATCTATCTTCTCCCCACACATATACTTTGACTGTATGTTCCATGAAAGCAGGATTTTTTTTTTTTTTTTTGAGACGGAGTCTCGCTCTGTCCCCCAGGCTGGAGTGCAGTGGCACTATCTCGGCTCACTGCAAGCTCTGCCTCCCGGGTTCATGCCATTCTCCTGCCTTAGCCTCCCGAGTAGCTGGGACTACAGGCACTCGCCACCACGCCTGGCTAATTTTTTTTGTGCGTGTGTTTTTAGTAGAGACGGGGTTTCACCGTGTTTGCCAGGATGGTCTCGATCTCCTGACCTCGTGATCCACCAGTCTCAGCCTCCCAAAGTGCTGGGATTATAGGCGTGAGCCACTGTGCCCGGCTGAAAGCAGGATTTTTGTCTACTTTTTTCATTATGCCTAGCACATAGGTACTTGTTCAACAAACAATGTTACTGATAATAGTATCCCTCTAGGCAGTAGGGGAAGAACTTTAGAGTCAGGCGCTAAGACATCTAGCTTAATCTCTAAGCCTTGGTTTTCATCTCTGTAAAACAGCTATATTAGTAGTATTTCCCAAATGGGGTTATGAGGATCAAATGAGAGTGGCATACGGTAAATGTTCGATAAATACGAGATGATAAAAACAATAAGAGCTAACACATTTAGCATTTACAATATGCCAGGCAGTGTCTTAAACATCTTACAAATTTATCCCTTTTAATTGTCATAAAAACCCTTTGAGGCTGGGCGCGGTGGCTCACGCCTAAAATCCCAGCACTTTGGGAGGCCGAGGCAGACGGATCACGAGGTCAGGAGACTGAGACCACCCTGGCTAACATGGTGAAACCCTGTCTCTACTAAAATACAAAAAAAAAATTAGCCGGGTGTGGTGGTGCCCACCTGTAGACCCAGCTACTCAGTACTCGGGAGGCTGAGGCAGGAGAACCGCTTGAACCCAGGGAGGCGGAGGTTGCAGTGAGCCAAGATTGCGCCACTGCACTCCAGCCTGGCAACAGAGTGAGACTGTCTCAAAAAACAACAACGACAACAACAACAAAAAACCCTTTGAGGTAGGTACTATTATTGCCTTCCTTTCACAGATGAGGAAATTGAACTTCAGAGAGGTTAAGTAACTTGCCACATGGCTAGTAAGTTGTGGAGCCAGGAACTCAAGGTCTTTGGTTCCAGAATTTGTGTTCTTTCTTTCTTTTCTTTTTGAGACAGAGCCTTGCTCTGTCACCCAGGCTCAAGTGCAGTGGTGCGATCTCGACTCCACCTCCCAGGTTCAAGCGATTCTCTTGCCTCAGCCTCTCGAGTAGCTGGGATTATAGGCTCCCACCACCAAGCCTGGCTAATTTTTGTATTTTTAGTGGAGACAAGGTTTCACCATGTTGGCCAGGCTGGTCTCGAGCTCCTGACTTCAGGTGATCTGCCCACCTTGGCCTTCCAAAGTGCTGGGATTACAGGTGTAAGCCACCACGCCCAGCCCAGAATTTGTGTTCTTAACCACTATTCTGATTCAATTCTAAACTCTTCTTATACATGGACCCTTTTTTGTTTCCTAGAAATCCCAAGTATTCACCACAACCAGTGATCAGACATAAATAAGAAAAAAAAGCATCTCTTCTCCTTCTCTGCCTCCCCACCCTAACTAATGTTGACAGTGCAACAACCTTCCATGCCTTCCTCCTTGCTCTCATACTAATAGAATTTATTAGTCTTTTATTTAAAAAAAAATAGGCTGGGCGCGGTGGCTCATGCCTGTAATCCCAGCACTTTGGGAGGCTGAGGCAGGCAGATCACGAGGTCAGGAGATCGAGACCATCCTGGCTAACACGGTGAAACCCCGTCTCTACTAAAAATACAAAAAATTAGCCGGGCGTAGTGGCGGGCACCTGTAGTCCCAGCTACTTGGGAGGCTGAGGCAGGAGAATGGCGTGAACCCGGGAGGTGGAGCTTGCAGTGAGCCGAGATTGCGCCACTGCACTCCAGCCTGGGCGACAGAGCGAGACTCCATCTCAAAAAAAACAAAACAAAACAAAAAAACAAACAAAAAAACCAGACAATAACAAGTGTTGGCAAGAACATAGAGAAATCGGAACCCTCATACATGGCTGGTGAGAATGTAAAATGGTGTAGCCAATTTGGAAAAATCTGACAGTCCCTCAAAACATGGAGTTACTATTTGACCCAGCAGTTCTATTCCCAGGTATACACCCAACAGAAATGAAAGCCTCAGAGCAGCATTATTCCTAATAGCCAAAAAGCGGAAACAATGCAAATGTCCATCATCAACTATGAATGGAGAAGCAAAATGTGGTCTATCCACACAACAGAATATAACTTAGCAATAAAAAGAAATGGGCTGGGCACAGTGGCTCATGCCTGTAATCCCCATGCTTTGGGAAACTGAGGTCAGAGGACTGCTTGAGGCCAGGAGTTAGGGATCAGCCTGGGCAACATAGGGAGACCGTGTCTATACAAAAATGTTCGAGGCCAAGGCCGTAGTGAGCTATTGTCAGAGGTGCTGGAGCAACTCCACCTTGAATAGGGGCTGGCTAAAATTAGGCTAAGACCTGCTGGACTGCATTCCCAGTAAGTTAAGCCATTCTTAATCACAGAATGAGATAGGAGGTATAAGATACAGGTCATAAAGACCTTGCTGATAAAACAGACTGCAGGAAAGAAGCCGGCTAAAACCCACCAAAACCAAGATGGTGACAAAAGTGACCTCTGGTTGTCCTCGCTTCTACGCTCCCGCCAGCACCATGACAGTTTACAAACATCACAGCGACATCAGGAAGTTAACCCTATGTGGCCTAAAAATGAGAGGCACGAGTAATCCACACCGTTTAGCATCTAATCAAGAAATAAGCATAAAATGGGCAACCAGCAGCCTTCAGGGCTGCTCTGCTGTGGAATAGTCATTCTTTTACTCCTTTACTTTTTTAATAAATTTGCTTTCACTTTACTCTACAGATTTGCCCTCAATTCTTTGTTCTTTGTTGGCAAAATCCAAGAACTCTGGTGGAAGGTGGAAGAAGGTCGAAGGTGGAAGGTCGAAGGTGGAAGGTGGAAGAAGGTGGAAGGCGGAAGGTGGAAGGCGGAAGGCGGAAGGCGGAAGGCGGAAGGTGGAAGGTCAAAGGTGGAAGAAGGTGGAAGGTGGAAGGTGGAAGGTGGAAGGTGGAAGGTGGAAGAAGGTGGAAGGTGGAAGATGGAAGGAAGATCGAAGGTGGAAGGTGGAAGGCGGAAGGTGGAAGGTGGAAGGTCGAAGGTGGAAGAAGGTCGAAGGTGGAAGGTGGAAGGTCAAAGGTGGAAGAAGGTGGAAGGTGGAAGGTGGAAGGCGGAAGGTGGAAGGCTGAAGGTGGAAGAAGGTTGAAGGTGGAAGGCAGAAGGTGGAAGGCGGAAGGTGGAAGGTGGAAGGTGGGTGGAAGGTGGAAGGTGGAAGGAAGATGGAAGGCGGAAGGCAGAAGGCAGAAGGTGGAAGGTCAAAGGTGGAAGAAGGTGGAAGGTGGAAGGTGGAAGAAGGTGGAAGGTGGAAGGTCGAAGGTGGAGAAGGTGGAAGGTGGAAGGTGGAAGGAAGGTGGAAGGAAGGTGGAAGGCAGAAGGTGGAAGGCGGAAGGTGGAAGGTCGAAGGTGGAAGGTGGAAGGTGGAAGGCGGAAGGCAGAAGGCGGAAGGCGGAAGGTGGAAGCTCGAAGGTGGAAGAAGGTGGAAGGTGGAAGGTCGAAGGTGGAAGAAGGTGGAAGGTGGAAGGTGGAAGAAGGTCGAAGGTGGAAGGTGGAAGAAGGTCGAAGGTGGAAGGTGGAAGGAAGGCGGAAGGTGGAAGGAAGGTGGAAGGCAGAAGGTGGAAGGCGGAAGGCGGAAGGTCGAAGGTGGAAGGTGGAAGGAAGGTGGAAGGTGGAAGGCGGAAGGTGGAAGGTGGAAGGCGGAAGGTGGAAGGCGGAAGGCGGAAGGCGGAAGGTGGAAGCTCGAAGGTGGAAGAAGGTGGAAGGTGGAAGGTCGAAGGTGGAAGAAGGTCGAAGGTCGAAGGTGGAAGAAGGTCGAAGGTGGGAGGTGGAAGCTCGAAGGTGGAAGAAGGTGGAAGGTGGAAGGTCGAAGGTGGAAGAAGGTCGAAGGTGGAAGGTGGAAGGTGGAAGGAAGGCGGAAGGTGGAAGGAAGGTGGAAGGCAGAAGGTGGAAGGCGGAAGGCGGAAGGTCGAAGGTGGAAGGTGGAAGGAAGGTGGAAGGTGGAAGGCGGAAGGTGGAAGGCGGAAGGTGGAAGGTGGAAGGCGGAAGGCGGAAGGCGGAAGGCGGAAGGCGGAAGGTGGAAGCTCGAAGGTGGAAGAAGGTGGAAGGTGGAAGGTCGAAGGTGGAAGAAGGTCGAAGGTCGAAGGTGGAAGAAGGTCGAAGGTGGAAGGTGGAAGGTCGAAGGTGGAAGAAGGTCGAAGGTGGAAGGTGGAAGGTCGAAGGTGGAAGAAGGTCGAAGGTGGAAGGTGGATGGTGGAAGGTACCAAAAAAAAAAAAAAAAACCAAAAATTAGCCGAGTGTGGTGGCGCACGCCTGTAGTTCCGCTGCTCAGGAGGCAGAGGTGGGAGAATACCTTGAGCTTGGCAGGCAGAAATTGCCACTGCACTCCAGCCTGGGCACCAGAGTAAGACCCTGTCTCAAAAAAAAAAAAAAAAAAAAAAAAGAAAGAATAGGCAAATCCATAGAGACCAAAAGGAGAGTCGTGGTTCCAGTGCTGGAGGTGGGGAGAATTGGGAGTGACTGATAATGGCTGAGGTTCCTTTCTAGGGTGAGGAAAATGCTCTGGAATTAGGTAGTGGCGATGGTTGCACAGCCCTGTGGATATACCAGCACCAGTGAATCGAATACTCAGATGGGCACTGAGAATCTGAGGCTGGCCGACTTACAGCCTCTACTCCTCTTTCCACTTCAACATCTGGGGCTCTCCCTTCTCCCTACTTCTCAAAGCATCTCCACTCCCTGTTTAATTGTGACCATCCCTAGAGGGCTGGCAACAGGTTTCTTTCCAAAGCAGCTCTGCAGGGTTTGCCCCGCCCCTCCCTCTCATACCCAACCCCCTCCTCTTTGTACCCAGACCGTTTACTTATTAAACCAATTAAATCAAATGACTCACATTGCACCCTTGGGCATGAGGCGGGTAAACAGCTCACCAGAGTCTGACTTGCTCTTGAAAGGGCCTGTTTCCCTCCCAGCCCAGCCAACTCCCCTGACCAGCCCCCCAGCGTCCAACCCCCCCCCCACGGAGTGTTTCTCAGGTCACAGTAGGAAGAGGATCAGGGGGAGCTGCTAGCCCTTCGCATTGTGCTTTCTCACCCCAAGGAAGGCCACACCCCCTCAGAGTTGACACAATAGCCTTCTTATTCCACAGCTTACAAAGCCAGCAGGCAGCGAGCTCAGCATGGCGGAAATCATCTGGGGCCCTCTTGCCCGCCCCTTGCTGCTACATCTTACCCCTACAGCAGCTCCAGCGCCATTTCTCTGGGTGCCCCATCCCTGTCAATGCCTGCTTTGAGCTGGATGCTCTGGAGTGTCATGCAGCTAACCAGGTTAGGCAACCTGGGTCCATCGCTCATCTTGCCTGAAGACGAAAGGGAATGGTTCCGATTATTTCTCCAGGCTCTAAGACCTGTGAGCTTTCAGTTCAATGAATGTGGACTGAACTCACTCGGCCATGGAAGGGAACAAAGGTATGCCAAACAAGGACTCAAGGAGGACACAGTAGGTCTCGTAGGGGCGAGTGGATAATTTTAGTGAAATGCAGCAAGGGATGAAACAGGGTATGTGTGGAATAGAGATGTCCTGGCCTCTTCTCTTTCTTGCTCCCACCACCCACAGCACACTTCTCTGCCTTGCTGAGCATGGCACTGGGTGGGGTCACACATTAACAAGTCTGGCAAGATCTTCCCTGGGCCACGCTTAGAATAACCCAGCTCCGCTCTCAGCACCTCCTTCCAAACACCACCTCAGAGGCATCCCTCCTGACAGTCTGGAATCCAGGAGGGAAGTGTGATTTGAGTCAGATCCTGTCCTGGAGTGGAACCGCATCCTCTTGCCACCCCCCTACCCAGGCATTTCCGGCTTTGTGTATTTATAAGACTCTCCTGAACTAGGTACCGGCAAATAGGAGCAGAGACCTGATTTAGGTCAATGAAATCTGCCCTGGGGAGAGTAAAGACACGCTGAGAGCAAGTTGGTATTTTTTCTCCTATTCCGTATCCGGGTTTCGGTATCATTTAAATCCCCTAGAAAGCCTCCCTCTCTTCCCATTCAGTGTTGCTTCCCAAGTTTCTCCTGCCCTGGAAATCTCCTTTCCTCCTGTCCTCTCCACGCGCATGAGTTTCCTTAAGCACAGTGGCCCCAGGCCACCTTCTAATGTTCATTTATGATTAAGCAGTTGCATTTTGCAAAACACTTGTCAGCTGTTAACAAGCCCATCCATCCCCTCCTAGGCGGGATCTGAGTTCTCAAAGGGGGCTGGGGGTGGGGCAAAGGTACAGCAGTAGGTTAGTAGGTGCAGGTGTGCAGGGGTCCTCCGCCCCATCAGCCTCAGACACGTTGTCCATCATCTTTGAAGTGTTGGATGACAGGCAGTGATGGGGAAAGCAGTGTTGTCTGAGTGTGTCTGTCTTAGACACCTGCTGGGTAGGAAAAACCAGTAGAGTGCATCTCCACCTCTCCTAAGTGAGGCACCTCCCCAGCAAGGCTGTTAAAGGCATGCGCCTCTGTCCAGGCAGGCATGAGTCACACGCTGTCCTGCCAATCTCACAAGGTGCATGAGAGGAAAAGACCCTGGTTCCCTGGCTCCTTACTGAAAAATAATTGTGTATGAAAGGCCTCCTGGGGCACTTTGTAGCATGAGACAAAGAGAGTTGTCTAGTTCTCCCTTACTTCGGCTGAAGTCCTAAGTCTGGGAGGGTCTGTCCTCAAAGTAGTATGTTTGTAATCTCTGCTTGGGCAAGAACAGCCTGGAGCTCTGCTGGAAGGGCCTGTGCAAATCAGAGGTCAGAGGGAAAAGGTAACGGGTGAAGTGTTGAACATGGGGCTTGGAACAGTGGCAAATATTAAGTGAGAGGAATAAGGCCAATCGGAGGCTGTGCCCAATTCTGGGGGACATCTGCAGAGAACCAAACCTCGGGTGTAATTTAAACATTAAAAAGCTGTTTTATTGCTTGAGACCATGAGTTTGAGACCAGCCTGGGCAACGTAGTAAGACCCTATCTCTATAACAAATTTTTAAAAATTAGCCAGGCATGGTGGCACACACCTGTAGTCCCAGGCACTCAAGAGGCTGAGGTGGGAAGATTGCTTAAGCCTGGGAGTTCGAAGCTGCAGTAAGCCATGATTGCATCACTGAACTCCAGCTTGGGTGGCCTGGGTGATGGAGCAAGACCCTGTCTAAAAAAAACAAAAGTAAGTTGTTTCAAAATATGCAGTGGCCCTTCTGAGGTAACAGAGACACCTTGAAGGATCTGGAAGCTTTCTCTTCATTAACAAATATGAATTGGATGTCCCCCTAGGGACAGGTCTGGGCTGGCGGGGCCAGCGGAAAAGACAGTAAGAGAAGACATTCTGTCTCCACTGGCTGTGGGACCTTGGGCCGAGTCATTTTTCAGATCTCTTCCAGTTACAATGGATGATCAGAGAAATTTCTTTCACAGGTTAGGATCAACGCTCTACTCAAGCACTCCTGACAGGTGTCCACCAAGCTACTACTGGATTTCCAGGGGCAGGTGTCCACCAAGCTACTACGGGATTTCCACGGGCAGGTGTCCACCAAGCTACTACTGGATTTCCAGGGGCAGGAATGTTCCGCATGCCACAGTCACGGGCCCTACAGCTGGATGATTCATGCTGCTACCTAGTGCTTTTCTTTGGTAGGGCCTCCTAGAATAAGCCCTACCCTTTTGTGAGAAAGTGCTTCCACCACAGATGTAAACTCTTGTATGTAAACACAGAGCCACTTGCAGGGTGTAGGGTGTGGGGTTAGGGATGTAGGGTGAAGGGCGTGGGGTGAAGGGTCGCCACAACAGCAGTGCCCCAGGCCACGTGGCTCCTTTTCTCTGAGCTCTGTCAGGTCATTTACATCCATGTTCTCTGTTCTCACAGTGTCCAAATTCCAAGACAGCGGAAGCGTCTGTCTAATCCACCAGACAGCACCCAGGCCCAGTGACACTTCCAGACGGGGGCTCTGTGCCAAGGGCAGTGTAAAATGATGGGGTAGAGCCATTCAACAGAACACTGTGGTGAGTTAAAACGGTGTGGAAGGCCACACACATGAACCCAGAAAGGTGTTCAAAACATATAGTTATGTGAAAAAAGGTTGCCATATATATTACAAAAGTGACGCTATCAAAAAAACGCCTAACACTGTCACGGCCAGTAGGAACTTAGGGAGATCTGATGACTACAGAGGTCCTGGAACAGAAAAGGGATATCTGAAAGGAATTCAGGATACAGTATGAACTTGAGTTAATAATAACATCCGATATTGGTTCATTAATCATGACAAATGTACCGGGGCTTAATGCCAGATGCTAAAAATAGAGGAAACTGGGTGTGAGCTAAGTGAGAGCTCTCCAGACTACCTTTGCAATGTTGGGTAAATGAAAAACTATTCTAAAATGAAAAATTCATTTAAAAATGCACTTGGCTGGGCACAGTGGCTCACGCCTGTAATCCCAGCACTTGGGGAGGCCGAGGTGGGCGGATCACGAGGTCAGGAGATCGAGACCATCCTGGCTAACACGGTGAAACCCCGTCTCTACTAAAGATACAAAAAAAATTAGCCAGGCGTGGTGGTGGGCGCCTGTAGTCCCAGCTACTCGGGAGGCTGCGGCAGGAGAATGGCAGGAACCGGGGAGGTGGAGCTTGCAGTGAGCGGAGATCGCGTCACTGCATTCCAGCCTGGGCGACAGAGTGAGACTCTGTCTCAAAAAAAAAAATAAAAATAAAAAATAAATAAAAATGCACTTGTAAGTACAGGAGCCTCTGTGTGTATGTGTATAGGCATCACAGAGGCACAGAAAACACTTCGAAGGCATATATTGAATTTTTTATGGTGCTCACTTCTGTGAAAGCACCTTTTAATATTATATACCTTTGAATTTTAAAAAATAGAAATAAATTTTTTAAAGTAGAAACAAGAGATGGAAATGAAAATATAGGAAGATAACAGTTGTAAACTTCTCCGTATTTCATTGTCCCTGTGATTGCAAGAGCAGTGGGCTAGAAGTCAGGAGACCAAGGTTTTGGTCCTTGTTCTTTCACTGGCTTTGTGATCCCAGTGACCTCCTGATCCTTGGTTTTCTTAGTTATAAAGTGATGATATTTAGGGACCATTGTAAGTGTTACACTCTATGATTTGATAATAAACACACACAAATGAAGAACGATTTTCCTACTGCTAGCAGATCCATCATGGATGCCTGAAATAATAAAGCCTGCCTAATGAATTTAAAATAATTCCTAAAAAAAAATCTGAACTGCATAGAATGTTTCAGGGACATACCTATAGGCATACTGTACCCGTGCTGTATTAGAGGGTAAAAAAATGAGACAGACAAATCGGGTTACAATCTGATTTATAAGAAGAGTATCAGCTGATGCTTACCTGGCTCAGATCTATGCAAATGAAAGAAGACAAAAATAGATGGATGGAGTTGCAAATGGCAACTCTCCCACTTGTCACTGATCTAGGGCTCTTCATGGGAGAGGGTTTAAAATCCTCGGTGGGTTCCACAGAGCTTTGTCTCCAGCTCCTCAGTCTCCTCCCCCAACTCCTATCAACCCCAGAAGCAGGATAATTTGAGAGGCAGACCTATTCAGACCCCTATCTCTCTGCAGACAGCAATCCTGGGCCCCAGTAACATGAAACAACGGTCTTCAGGACACTCTCCCCCATGACAATGAAGTGTGGCAGGGAGACAATACTTCATGCAGTGGGAACATTCTGAAAATGGACAGGAAAGCATGAGAAAGGCCAGAAAATGCAAAAGCCAAACTCAAGGATGGGGCAAATGTTCCCCCAGGCAAATCTCAGCAAGCACCAATTCTTGATTTCAGGTTTCTCCAAAGCAATTCTCCAATTCAAGATGGATCAGGGTTCAAATGGCTGGGCAGACGGCCCTTCCTTTCCCCTCTGGGCTTAGGCAGTCCAGGGTTGGAGGCTGCAGTGGGAACAGAGGAAAGGGGGCTGCTGTAAGAGTCGCTGATGCTGCTGTCAGTTCTCTGGGCGAGGTTGGCCTGGTGGTCACTGTCCCTCTGCTCTTTCACCAGCTGTTAGTTAATTCTAGGAGGAGAGTGAAGCCCCAAGTTGTCTCAAAACAGAGCTACCAAATAACTAATTAATTCACTCATTACATAGTATAGAACATCTGTTAAAACCTGTGGTGAGGTCGGGCGCGGTGGCTCACGCCTGTACTCCCAGCACTTTGGGAGGCCAAGGCGGGCAGATCACAAGGTCAGGAGATTGAGACCACGTTGGCCAACATGGTGAAACCCTGTCTCTACTAAAAATACAAAAAACATTAGCCAGGCATGGTGGCGTGCACCTGTAATCCCAGCTACTCCAGAGGCTGAGGCAGGAGGATCGCTTGAACCCAAGAGGCGGAGGTTGCAGTGAGCCGAGATCGCGCCACTGCACTCCACCCTGGGCAACAAGAGCGAAACTCCATCTCAAAAAAAAAAAACCTGTGATGAATTCTTTTTAAGACTACATATTCATATAAGGGTTTTTGTGGGGGAGGGCAGAAGGGTTAAGAAAGAGAAGATTTGATAACATGGTGATGATAATTAATAACAGTATGTGGGGTTTTTTTGTTTGTTTTTTTGGCAGAATCTCACTCTGTTGCTCAGGCTGGAGCGCAGGGGTGCAATTTAAAGCTCACTGCAGACTCAAATTCCCGGGCTAAAAATTAGCCAGCCATGGTAGCCCGTGCTTACAGTCCCAGCTATTTGGGGGCTGAAGCGGAAGGATGGCTTGGGCCCGGGAGGCGGAGGTTGCAGTGAGCTGAGATCACGCCACTGCACGCCAGCCTGGGCAACAGAGTGAGATGCCATCTCAGAAAAACAGAGTTCGGGGGCGGGGTGCGGCTGTGGGGTGGAGAGAGGAGGCTGGATTTGAGACGCATTTCATGATTGTATAGAGGTGAGAGGACTAGTGGTCTTTATATTTTACTTAAATTCTGGTGTATAGTATTGGATTTCATTTTCTTTTTTTTTTTTTTTTTTTGAAAAATTGTGTTTTTGTTTTTGTTTTTTTTTTATAGACAGGGTCTCGCTGTTGCCCAGGCTGGAGTGCAGTAATGCAATCTCAGCTCACTGCAGCCTCGACTTCCCAGGCTGAAGTGATCCTCCTGCCTCAGCCTTCACTTTTCTTTCTTTTTAAGCAATGAGCATGTGTTACTTTTACACTTTTTTTTTTTTTTTAATTGAGACAGAGTCTCACTCTGTCTCCCAGGCTGGAGTGCCTTGGCATGATCTCGGCTCACTGTAACCTCTGTCTCCGAGGTTCAAGTGATTCTCCTGCCTCAGCTTCCCAAGTAGCTGGGACTGCAGGCGCGTGCCACCACACCCGGCTAATTCTTGTATTTTTGGTAGAGACGGGGTTTCACCATGTTGGTCAGGCTGGTCTCGAACTCCTGACCTCAGGTAATCCACCCACCTCAGCCACCCAAAATGCTGGGATTACAGGCGTGAGCCACCATGCCCGGCCACTTTTACACTTTTAAGAAGAAGGCAGTAGGTGGTCAACAGTGTCAAATGCTGCCAGGTGAATGGGAGGCAGCAGTTCAGAGATCAGTGGATTGGGGAACTGAGGTCCACCCAGGTTCCCAGACCTTAAATGACTTGCTCTGGTCATCACGAGCTTATCTGTATGGTAAACAGTAAGAAAGGAGGGCTTGGCTGTTAGGAGTGCAGGTGGGGGTGGAGGAGCAAAGCTGACTTTGGCATCTTTCATCCAACAAGCAACAAGTTCCTTAAAGACATTAATTCACTGCTCCACACAGCAGGGAGGCGTGAGCAGTGAGCCTGAGGTTCATTTTACAGGTCAGAAATCTGAGATGCAGACAGGAAAAATGCTTTATGCAAGAGCCTGCGGAGGATTTGACAGCTGATGGCAGAGAAGTCACAGCTCCCAGGAAACATGGGCTTTGAGGAGGGAGGTGGCTGTCAACAGAGTGAAAAAGAGGCTGTGTGAGTGGCAGCCATGGCTTGGTGGCTGGGGCAGAGTTGAGATCGTGAGGTGTGGTCACTGAGCGGATAGGTGTGTCGGTGAGAGAACAGGTATGCAGGGCTGGGACTGTAAACCAGGGAGGCTGTGGTCATGTGAGTCACTGCACACACGCTCACAGTCCCCAGGATTTCCTTGCTGGGAAACAGGGTAGAAAACATCAGCCAGCAGCTGCAAACCCAAAACTTCCTATTATTGCCTCTGTTGAGTCACTGCATCTTGTCTAGCTGCTAGTTCCTACTCAAGAACTTGTTTAGGAGGGCACGGTGGCTCACACCTGTAATTCCAGCACTTCGGGAAGCCAAGACAGGAGAATAGTTTAAGCCTTGGAGTTCGAGACCAGCCTGGACAACACAACAAGAACCTATCTCTACAAAAAATAAAAATAAAAAAATTAGCCAGGGTAGTGGCTCACGCCTGTAGTCCCAGCTACTCTGGAGGCTGAGGTGGTAGGATTGCTCGAGCCCAGGAATTAAGGCTGCAGTGAGCTATGATCACACTACTGCACTCCAGCTTGGGTGGCAGAGCAAGACACCCTCTCAAAAAGACAAAATAAAATAAAAGAACTTGTTTAAACAAAAAGGAAAAAGTGCTCACGTGTGTCACTCCTCCTGAAATAATAGCAAGGGTCACTACCCTCTGCAAATCTGTGCTAAGAACACCACTCACTGCCTTCCAGATTTTAACTTCCCTTGCTTCATGTCTTTCTTGGCCTCCCTCTTCCTCAGTCTTTCTCTTAACATTTCATCTTTCACCCCTGCCTATTTCTCCTTTCTCTTTCCAATCCCTTTGTATCCGTCTCTTAACATGTCTCTCAGCCCTGTGTCCCTACACCTCTTGCCTGTCCTCATCATTTGGAACCAATGCAACACTGGAAGCAGACCCCTAAGGCTGTGATATAATATTTTACCTTCAAGGGAGGCCCCAGAGCGTATAATTAGGAGGCAATGAGCGCAGCTGCCAGGCAGAAGAGGCGCTTAACTACGACAGTTGCTCCAAGTCAGAGCACCTGATACCGAGGGCTGCAGGACGCTGGGACACAGGAAGCCCTGTCAACAGGTGGTCCACACAAGGTCAGCCAACTGGGTCCATGCCCTGGGGGGATGCAATGGAGAACACCCTCATAAACAAGTTAATCTGCCTAGCTCAGATCTCCACCTCCTGGGAAGGCAACCCAATCCTCATTCTGTGTGTCTGGTTTATCCTGAAGCCCAGCAAGAGGCTCAGGCTTGTTCTCCCCTGTCCTGTGCTCTCAGCCTTAGGAGAGGCCTAGATCCCACCTAGGAGACAGAATGAGGTCTGTGACAGAGGCAGCAATAAAGGGCGAGGGGAAGGCCCTGCCTCAGATGGCCCAGGCCCACTCATGGATTCACGTGAATCCATCAAGTCACCCCGGTGGACTGAGCACCTGCCGTAAGTACAGTACCGCCTGCACCGGTTCTGTGTGAAGAAACACAGGCAGAGATGACCGACAAGAGAACAGCATGGTTCCCAGATTCAGCTCTTAATCAGGATCATCGCAGGGCACTTGGTAAAAACAATGATTCCTGGACTCTACCCAGACCTCCCGAATTAGAATTTCTCATTCTAAATGTAGAGGCATCTGTATTTAACAACCTCCCTAGTTGAGTGGCCAACTGGGCACCACCGACTTTTGGGACCCAGTGGGTCACGTCACTGTGCAATCCTCAGCCTCTAGTTCTCTGACCCCTATTTCTTTTTCCTTTTTCTTATTTTGAGACAGTCTCACTCTATTGCCCAGGCTGGAGTGCAGTGGCGCAAACATAGTTCACTGCAGCCTCGAACTCCTGGGCTCAAGTGATCTTCCCTCCTCAGCCTCCCGAGTAGCTGGGACAACAGGTGTGTGCCACCACGCCTGGCTAATCTGATCCCTATTTCTCCAAGCCTTTGTATAAAGATAAGGTACAAAGGATGCTGTTTTCCTGTTTAGAGCGTAGAATAATAACAGTAGCCTTATCTCAGTTACACACTTACATTTCACAACAACCCTGCAAATAGATTAGTTTTAGTAGTAGTATTCCTTTTTATGGAGGAAAGACCCTCTTTTATGGAAGAAGGAAATAAGCTGAGAGACATTGATTAAGTAATTTGTCAGTAAATACTTAGCCAAGTAAAAAGTGGGGCCAGCGCAGTGGCTCACACCTATAATCCCAGCACTTTGGGAGGCTGAGGGGGGTGGATCACCTGAGGTCAGGAGTTCAAGACCAGCCTGGCCTATATGGTGAAACGCTATCTCTACCAAAAGTACAAAAATTAGCCAGGAGTGGCTGGGTGAGCCTGTAATCCTAGCTACGCAGGAGGCTGAGGCAGGAGAATCGCTTGAACCTGGGAGGTGGAGGTTGTAGTGAGCCAAGATCTTGCCACTGCACTCCAGCCTGGGTGACAAAGCGAGACGCTGTGTCAAAAAAAAAAAAAAAAAAAAAGCAGTGGAGCCAGGATTCAAATTCAGATTTATCCAGGGGTGAGTTCAAAATGCTTACAGCACCATAATATGGGCATTGACCACTGAGAATGGATGCCAGCCCTGGCCTTCAAGCACGGTCCTAGAGACACACTATAGCCAGGCATGGCCCCATTCATTGCTGGATAGTATGAAGGCCTGGTGAGTCCCGGGTTGGGGCACCCACGGGATTCAGGGCAGTAGCTATTTACCTCCCAATACAGAAATATTTCAATATTTCAGCACAAGTGGAATGACCGGAAGGTGTGTGCCAGCCAAATGTCCATACTAGAAAGCCAAGGTTCTGCCCACTACATCCTTCTGCCCAGCTCAGTTATCCTGGCTCCCACCACCTGCCACTGGAGCCTTGTTACATGCAGGACTAGATTCAGCAGAAAGCCATTAGAGAAACCAAGCCACAACCACAATTTAAGGCATCAGAACCTTAGATTTGATCCTCCCATGAACCTCCTATTGAAACTTGCTTTCAGAACCTTTATCCAGGTTGATAAGTGAAAGATAACATTTTAAAGCGTTGCTTCTGGCTGGGTGTGGCTCACGCCTGTAATCTCAACACTTTGGGAGGCCAAGGCGGGAGGATCGCTTGAGCCCAGGAGTTTGAGGCTGCAGTGAGCTATGATTGCTCCACTGTACTCCAGCCTGGGTGACAGAGCAAGACCCCAACTCTTAAAAAAATTAAACATAAAAAAATAAAAGCTGCTTCTCCTAAAAGTCTGTGCATCTGCTGGAGATGAAAGCCTTAAGTTAGAGGCTGCAAAATCCCAACGTTAGAGGATGCTGTGCTATCGAACAAGAGAGCAACAAGAGAATGGCCAGCAAGCCTCGGCAAGAGCAGCCCAGGGAGGCAGGGCTGGGAAATGCTGGTGCTGAAAACAAGAAAAATAAAACAGCTGCCTCCTGACTTTAGCTCACTGTATTTTAGAAAAATTTGAGCCAACATTTAAAACTTGGGAAATTTCACATAAAACTCTCAATTTCTTGTTTCTCTTGAAAAGTAGGGCAAATGGGCAAAACAGGGCCTACAACCAAATGGAAAGTAAGGGCTGGAGCCAATAAAGTGACCACTCCTTTATTCATTCACTTAACAAATATTATTTTTTTTGAGTGCCTACCACGGGCTAGTACTGTTCTAGATAGTGAGAGCACGGGCTCCACGGCCTAGTAGATAGTGAGAGCACGGGCTCCACAGGCTAGGACTGTTCTAGATAGCGAGAGCACGGGCTCCACGGCCTAGTAGATAGTGAGAGCACGGGCTCCACAGGCTAGGACTGTTCTAGATAGTGAGAGCACGGGCTCCACGGCCTAGTAGATAGTGAGAGCACGGGCTCCACGGGCTAGGACTGTTGCTCCATGGCCTAGTAGATAGTGAGAGCACGGGCTCCACGGGCTAGGACTGCTCTAGATAGTGAGAGCACGGGCTCCACGGGCTAGGACTGCTCTAGATAGTGAGAGCACGGGCTCGGACTGCTCTAGATAGTGAGAGCACGGGCTCCACGGGCTAGGACTGTTCTAGATAGTGAGAGCACGGGCTCCACGGGCTAGGACTGTTCTAGATAGTGAGAGCACGGGCACCACGGGCTAGGACTGTTCTAGATAGTGAGAGCACGGGCTCCACGGGCTACGACTGTTCTAGATAGTGAGAGCACGGGCTCCATGGGTTAGGACTGTTCTAGATAGTGAGAGCACAGGCTCCACGGCCTAGTAGATAGTGAGAGCACAGGCACCACGGGCTAGGACTGTTCTAGATAGTGAGAGCACAGGCTCCACGGGTTAGGACTGTTCTAGATAGTGAGAGCACGGGCTCCACGGCCTAGTAGATAGTGAGAGCACGGGCTCCACGGGCTAGGACTGTTCTAGATAGTGAGAGCACGGGCTCCACGGGCTAGGACTGTTCTAGATAGTGAGAGCACGGGCACCACGGGCTAGGACTGTTCTAGATAGTGAGAGCACGGGCTCTCCCCTTGCACCACAGTCCTCATACCTCACACAGAGTATGTGTTCACACTTATATCTGCTTCTTTGACTGAAGCTACCTGCATGGATCTTAAGTTTTTGACTGCCCTAAATTAAATACACAAAGGTAAGAGTGACCACAGCCAGGTAGGCAATTTCCATGATTCCACCTGCTCATCAGCTCAAACTTCCTGAAGGGACAGCACCAATCCCTAAACGCCCCTCTATCCTCCCCCAAAACTCTCATCTCAAATTATGAAGGGCTCTGGGCCCTGCTCTAGAATACCCCACCAGATTTTGTGTCCTCTCTGTAAGCCAAAGCTCCACTATCCTGTCCCCAGATCCACCAACTTGCCATTCATCATTGGATTTCCCAATTCTACTGTCCAGCTGACACCATCATGGAGATTCTTTCCAGGGTAGGGCAATGGAAACTGTGAGGCCACAGTCTGCTGGCTTTGGACGCTCCCAGCCCTGTACCATGCACGAGAATGGTGCTCTCTGACCCACGGTGAAAACCCCTGGCTGTCCAGTGTGCTGGAAGGAACCTCTTAAAGACAGACGCGGGAACATCCAAAAAGACAAAGTTATAAACGCTGCTTTATCAAGGTAAATTCCTCCACCTTCATCTTCCAGGTCTTCCACCAGCTAGCGTCGCCCCACATACTGCTTTTTCTCAGCTTGTCATTCCAGTCTGGAACTTTTCTTCCTTCTATGGTGCCTGTTCCTCCTGCCCCAAGACAATTATCTTATACACACAGGGATTCTTGTCTCCTAAAGCTAATAAAAAACTAGCAATGTGGGTGTGGACAAACACACAGGAATCAGAACAAAATAAAAGCAGGACGTCAACTAGAGATGGGGCCACAGATGGAGTTATTTAAATTAACCGTGGTCCAGAGGGCATCATTCTAGTGCATGGTAGAGGGTCTGGAGCATCCAAAGCCAGCACACAGTGGCCTCTCAGTGAGCTGCTTCTGAAGTGTCTGGGCTCTGGGTGACAACTGGACTTGGGTGGACATCGTGGAGAGGTAGCTGGGGAGGGATAGCATCTCATTCAAAATCACCTCTCAGTGGCAGGAAGAGCCAGTGACAAGGCTGGCTTCATGATACGCAATCAGAAACAGCATCAAATGGAAAGACAGAAAAACAATCTCTCTTTAGGGGCAACTGTGGGGCACTGCCAAGGTACTAGTAAGCCCAGGAGACAGCATGAAGAACTTCGCAACCCACAGGGCAGTGAAGGGGTGTGTGTGTATAAAACTGGAGGAGTAGAGGAAGGTTTGTTTATTGTTTAGTCACTGAATGGGAAATCGGGTGGGTTTGGAAGTTGCGGGTGGGGAGGCATCAGAAGAGACTGAGAAATCCAGTGTGTGTCACACCCAGGAGGAGACTTTAGGAATCCAGTGGCTGTAAACAGGCTAGGAAGTGGTTAGGGTAAAGAATCAAAACACTTTCTAGAGTGGCTGTGCTACTGAACAGGAGAGCAACAGAAACAGCCCAGGGACGCAGGGCCTGGGAATGCTGGTGCTGAAAACAAGACAAACAAAATGACTACCTCCTGCCTTAGACACAAAGAGCGGGAGGCCAAGCATGAGGAGAAGTGACCACCTGGCTCGGTGCTCAACAACAATGAACAAAGCTGGTTCTCCAGAAAGTTAAACAGAGTTACCACGGGACCCAGGAATTCCGCTCCTGGGTCTATACCCAAAAGAAATGAAAACAGACATTCAAACAAATATTTGTACACCAGTGTTTATAGCAGCATTATTCACAATTGCCAAAGGTGAAAGCAACCCAAATGTCCACTGACAGATGAATGGATGAACAAAACGTGGTATATCCATACAATGGAATATGATTCAGCCTTAAAAATAAATGAAGGGGCCAGGCGCGGTGGCTCACGCCTGTGATCCCAGCACTTTGGGAGGCCGAGGCGGGCGGTTCACCTGAGTGAGAACAGCCTGACCAACATGGAGAAACCCTGTCTCTACTAAAAATACAAAATTAACCAGGCATGGTGGCGCATGCCTGTAATCCCAGCTACTCAGGAGGCTGAGGCAGGAGAATCGCTTGAACCTGGGAGGCGGAGGTTGCAGTGAGCCGAGATCGCGGCATTGCACTCCAGCCTGGGCAACAAGAGTGAAACTCCATCTCAAAAAAAAAAATTTAAAAAATAATAATAATAAATGAAAGCCAGGAGTGGTGGCCCACGCCTGTAATCCCAGTACTCTCAGTGGCTGAGGTGGAAGGATCACTTGAGGCCAGGCGTTTGAGACCAGCCTGAGAAACACAGCAAGAACTCATCTGTACAAAAAATTTAAAGTGAGGGAGGCTGAGTTGGGAGGATCCCTTGAGCCCAGGAATTGGAGGCTGCAGTGAGCCGTGATCTGTACTGCACTCCAGCCTGGGCGGCAGAGCAAGACCCTGTCTCTAAATAAATAGAATGAATAAACGAATGAAGTACTAACATGCTACACATGCATGAATTTTGAAAACGTCATGCTAAGTGAAAGAAGCCACACACAAGACTGGGTAAATCCACAGACACAGAAGGCAGAATAGAGGCTGCCAGGGTCTGAGGAAGGGGGAAGGAGTGACTGCTTAACGCGCATGGGCAGAGTCTCCTTTGGGGGTGACGGAAATATTTGGGAACTAGACAGAGGTGACGGTGGTACAACATTGTATATGTACTAAATGCCGCTGAATTGTACACTTTATTTTTTTATTTTTTTTGAGATGGAGTCTTGTTCTGTTACCCAGGCTGGAGTGCAGAGTACAATATTGGCTCACTGCAACCTCCGCCTCCCAGGTTCAAGCAATTCTCCTGCCTCAGCCTGCCAGGTAGCTGGGATCACAGGTGTGTGCCACCATGCCTGGACAATTTTTGTATTTTTAGTAGATACAGTGTTTCACTATGTTGGCCAGGCTGGTCTTGAACTCCTGACCTCAAGCGATCTGCCCGCCTCGGCCTCCCAAAGTGCTGGGACTACATGCATGAGCCACCGCTGAATTGTACCCTTTAAAAGTTAACGTTACATGAAATCCAGCTCAATTTTTTTTTTTAAGAGTAAATGAAGACATCCAGGGAGCCCAGGGACCAAGGCTGCTGGATACCAGAAGAGAAAAGCGAGAGCTAGAGATGGACAAGGGACTACATTGCTACCATTTGTTCGCGAATTCCACAGCTCTGGATCTTTTTTCTGCCATGATCCTGGACAGGGGACATGGCATGACACATATATGGGCATATTTAGGGTTCTCTGCAACTCTCAAGGAGCTAACAAATTCCAACCTTTTATGTACCCCTCAAGAAAGTGTATTGGAATACAAGGGAGGAGAATGATGTGAATCTGCTTTTATATTTATAGATGTGCATATATAAACACAAATATATACTGTCAATAAAGTTTAATAAATGTAAACTTTTCAAATGTCTATCATTCATGAACATTGATCTTCTTGTAATTCTTGGTAGCTGAGCACCTGCTGCACTCCTCACACTACCTGCAACACAGCAGAGCTGCAGACCCAGCTTCCATTATTTCATGGGGATACTTTTCTAAATAAAGATAAGAAAGCTACCCAAGGGCCAGACTTACCCCTGAGCCCAGCAGAGTCAGGGCTACCATTAACCCATCCAGTGTCTTTGTGCCTTCCCCTCAGGCACGCAGTTTGGCAAGTGAAGCTCATGCTAGATTCTGGTCCGCATTCACCCCCTAAGAAGGGAGCATCTTTGCAGTGAACAACCTGTGTAGCTGTACACAACAGCCCCAAGCATAGGCCTAGAAACACAGCAGGTGCTTCCAAGTGCTGAAAATAGGAGGCAACCTTAGAGGTAATTTTACCTCACCTATTGCATGCCTGAGGTCTAGATGACCCTTTTGTTTCTTACGGTACGTTTGGCGGAGGGTACATTGATCAGCTGAACTAAGGTTTACAAACAAAGTTAGGGGGACTAAGAGGAAAAAGAAGGACCCAAGAATTCAGGAGGAAATGAGAAACCTCAGAGAGAGCAACTGGAAAGCCCTCCCCAGGAAACTGAACCCCTAAAGCAAACCCTTTTAGGGGGCAGACCTGAGGTGACTAGGAGCGTGGGTTTTGAAGTCAGATAGACCTGGTTTCAAATCCTGGCTGTTACAGTGTGACTGTGTAACTTGAGACAAGTTATTTAACCTTTCTGAGCTTCTGTTTATTTAATCTGTAAAAGAGAAGGAAGCTCTGAAGATTGAAATGAGCTGCCACATACAAAGTGCATCCATTGTGCCAGGAACACAGAAAGTGGTCCACACATTCTTATTATTTAGTAGTAAAATGCCGGCACTGTGCTTATGCTATGCAGAGCCAGAACAAGAACTCCAGGCCTCCTTTTTATACCCAGGTTTCCTCACTTGTAGCTAAAGGGGTAGAGGCTTTTCACATTTTCAACTTAACGAGTGAAACCTGAGACTAAATCCGGACAATGCTCTCATTAATGATTCTGTTATCAAAGAATACATAAGAATAAAGACTCCCCCCTGCACACATTAGGCCCCAGTCAGCCTTTCCAGTTTACTCCCCCATCACTGCCTCAGGAGCCTGGTGCTCCAGTTTTTGGTGTGCATTGACTGATAGGGCTTGTGACAAGGGGACAATCTGTGGGTCTTCTCCTACACTCCTGTTCCAATGTCCCAGCGTCCAGTACTACACGGGTCTCTGAGATGGGGAAAACCATATGCTCAGGAAATTCTCCGAAGCTATACAAGTTATACCTGGGTGCTGGCCTCAACACCTTAAGCTATGGTCCCACCCAATCCTGCATGACTACTATGGGATGGTAGAAAATGGAGGAAGAGGGAGGGAGACTCCAGCGCTCATACTCCTGAACTCTTGGCTTCTAAGTTCAGTGTGAGGGCTGGTTAAGCAGAATTCAGTTTAATGTAAGGGGTTGGCTGTTTGGGACCCCAGATGCAATGTGAACGCTGACTGATGAAGCTAAGAGTCTTTACATTTAAGAACGGACAATGAGACCTTTTCCTTTGTTTCTTGCTTTTTTTTTTTTTCTTTTTCTTTCAAGGTATTATACAAGGTCTCACTCTGTCTGTTGCCCAGGCTGGAGTACAGTAGCACGATCATGGCTCACGGCAGCCTTGACCTTCCGGGCTCAAGCAATCCTCCTACCTCCCCACCTCAGCCTCCCGAGTAGCTGGGACAACAGGCGCACACCACCACACCCAGCTAATTTTTGTATTTTTTGTAGAGATGGGGTTTCACCATGTTGCCCAGGCTGGTCTCAAACTCCTGGGCTCAAGGGATCCTCCTGCCTCGACCTCCCAAAGTGCTAGGATTACAAGCATGAGCCACTGTGCCTGGCCAAACAGGCCTTTTTCTAATGACGACCTATGTCATTAAAAATGAGAACTTCATTGAGGGAACCTCATGCTGAGTGAACTATGGAGAAGCGTGGACCGCCTTTCCAACACGGACTCTACTGCTGATTGGGTGATCAATTTCCAGGATATTAATAAAACTCACCCCCCACCTCTATCTATTGTTACTTTTCATTTTTTTTAAACTGCCTCCAAATCTGCACAATTCATGTTTTAATGAAATAAAAACTGTGTCTGAGGCAACATAAAAAGCAAATGAATAAAAGCAGGAACTGCTAAGGAAAGTGGCTGAGATGAGATGCTCTCATTGTTTTCAAAATCTTGCTAGATAGAATGGTGAATTATATCCTTCTTGTGAAAAACCAAAAAAAAAAAAAACCATTATATTTCAACACTGTACAGAAGGTCTTAGTTCCTTACAATAAGGAATAGGTAAGAGTATGTTGAGTTTTGAAAGAAACTGCCAAACTGAATTCCAAAGTGGCTGTACCATTTTGCATTCCCACCAGCAATGAATGAGAGTTCCTGTTGCTCCATGTCCTTGTCAACATTTGAGGTTGTCAATATTTTGGATTTTTGGCCATTCTAATAGGTGTGTAGTGATATCTTATTGTTGTTTTAATTTTCATTTCCCTAATGACATATGATCTTAAACAGCTTTCCATGTGTTTACTTGCCATGTTTATATCTTCTTTGGTATTGTCTGTTCAGGTGTTTTGCCCATTAATGGGGTTGTTTTCTTATTGTCTTTGTATGTTTTGGATTACAATCCTTTATCAAATATGTCTTTTGCAAATGTTTTCTCCCATTGTGTAGACTGTCTTCTTGTTCTTTTTGACATTGTCTTTTGCAGAACAGATTTTACATTTAAGGAAGTCTAGCTTATCAATTGTTTCTCATGGATTCTGACTTTGGTGTTGTCTAAAAATCTAAAGTCACTGGCATACCCAAGATCACCTAGGTTTTCTCCTATGTGGTTGTCTAGAAGTTTTACAGTTTCAAATTTTACATATAGGTCTTTGAGTTGATTTTTGTAAAGGGTGTGAGAACTATGTCTAGATATTTTTTTTTTGCATGTGTGCACCACTTGTTGACAAGACTATCTTTACCACATTGCATGTCTTTGCTTTTCTATCAAAGACCAGTTGAATATAATTTATATGGGTCTATTTCTGGACTCTCAATTCCATTCCATTGATCTACTTATCCATTCTTTTGCCAGTATAACAGTGTCTTCATTACTGTAGCTCTATACTCTCTTGAATTCAGATAGTGTCAGTCTTCCGACTTTGTTCTTTACCTCCAACACTGACTTGACTTTCTGGGTCTTTTGCCTCTCCATATAAATTTTAGAATCAGTTTGCCAATATTCACAAAATAACTTGCTGGAGTTTTGACTGGGATTGCATTGAGTCTGTAGATCAAGTTGGGAAGAACAAATGTTTTGACAATATCGATTCTTCCTGTTCATGAACATAGAATATCTCTTTACTTAATTAGTTCTTTGATTTCTTTCATGAGAGTTTTGTAGTTTTCCTCATCTAGATCTTGTAAATATTTTGTTAGACTTATACCTAAATATTCCATTTTGGGGGGATGCTAATGTGAATATTAATGAGTTTTTAATTTCAAATTCCACTTGTTCATTGCTGGTATATCAGAAAGCAATTGGCATCTGTATCCCTGTATCCTGCAACCTTTCTATACTTGCTTATTAGTTCCAGTTTTCTTGTCAGTTCTTTCAGATTTTTTATATAGAATATCATGACATCTGTGAACAGTTTTATTTCTTCCTTCTCAACCTGTATACCTTTTTTTCCTTTTCTTGTCTTATTGCATTAGATAGGACTTCCAGTATAATGTTGAAAAGGAGTGGTGAGAGATGGCTTTCTTGCCTTGTTCCTTTTTTTTTTTTTTTTTGAGACAGTCTCGTTCTGGTGCCCAAACTGGAGTGCAGTGCCATGATCTCCGTTCACTGCAACCTCCGCCTCCCGGGTTCACACAATTTTCCTGCCTCAGCCTCCCGAGTAGCTGGAACTACAAGCACCCACCACCACACCTGGCTAATTTTTTTTGTATTTTTAGTAGAGATGAGATTTCACTATGTTGGCCAGACTGGTCTTGAACTCCTGACCTCGTGATCTGCCCACCTCGTCCTCCCAAAGTGCTGGGATTATAGGCGTGAGCCACCGTGCCCGGCCTATTGCCTTGTTCCTGATTTCAATGGGAAAGTTTGAGTTTCTTACTATTAAGTATAATGTTAGTTGTAGGTTGTAGATATTGCTTATCAAGTTGAGGAAGTTCCCCTCTATTCCTAGTTTATTAAGAATTTGTATCACGAATCAGGCTGGGTGTGGTGGTTCATGCCTATAATCCCAGCACTTTAGGAGGCCGAGGCAGGCAGATTGCTTGAGCTCAGAAGTTCAAGACTAGCCTGGGCAACATGGCAAAACCCCATCTCTACAAAAATACAAAAATTAGCTGGGCATGGTGGTGCATGCCTGTAATCTCAGCTACTCAGAAGGCTAAAGAGCAAGGATTGTTTGAGCCCAGAAGGTCGAGGCTGCAGTGAGCCAAGATTACACCACTGCACTCCAGCCTGGGCAACAAAGCAAGACTGTCTTAAAAAAAAAAAAAAAAAAAGAATTTGTATCATGAATAGGTGTCAGGTTTTGTGAAATATCTTTTCTGCATCTATTGATATGATCATGTAATTTTTCTTCTTTTGCCTATGTGATTAATTACATTAATTGATTTTTAAGTGTTGAACCACCCTTGCATACCTAGAAAAAATGGCCATGATGTATAATCTTTTTACACATGTTGGATTCAATTTGCCAATATTTTGTTGAGGATTTTTGCATCTATGTTCATAAGAGATATTAATCTGTAATTTTCTTTCTTGTAATGTCTTTGTCTGGGTCTGGTTGGGTAATGCTGGCCTCATAGAATTAGTTAGGTAGTATTCCCTCTGCTTCTATCTTCTAGAAGAGATTGTAGAGAAATGGCATAATTTCCTCCTTACATGTTTAGTAGAAATCATCTGCAGACCCATCTGGGCCTGGGGCTTTCTGTTTTGAAAGGTTATTAATTACTTCTTCAAATTCCTTAGTAGATATGACTATTCAGATGGTTTATTTCTTCTTGTGTGAGTTTTGGCAGATTGTGTCTTTCAAAGAATTGGTCCATTTCATCTAGGTTGTCAAATTTTGGGGTGTAGAGTTGTCTGTAATTTTTTTTTTTTTTTTGAGACAGTGTCTCGCTCTGTCGCCCAGGCTGGAGTGCAGGGCATGATCTCAGCTCACTGCAACCACTGCTTCCCAGCTCAAATGATCCTCCAGCTTCAGCCTCCTGAGTAGCTGGGACTATAGGCACAAGCCACTATGCCCAGATAATTTTTGTATTTTTTGCAGAGATGGGGTTTTGCCCAGGCTGGTCTTGAACTACTGAGCTTAAAGTGATCTGCCCACTTCTGCCTCCCAAAGTGCTAGGATTACATACGTGAGTCACCATACCCAGCCCATAATTTTCTTTTATTATACTTTTAATGTCCATGAGATCTGTAGTGATGTCTCCTCTTTCACTTGTGACATTAGTAATGTTTTTTTTCTTAGTTAGCATGGCTTAGAGGCTTATCAATTTTATTGATCTTTTTAAAGAAACAGCTTTTGGTCTTATTAACTTTCTGTATTGATTTCCTATTTTCAATTTCATTTATTTCTGTTCCAATTTTCATTATTTGTTTTCTTCTGTTTTTGAAATTTAATTCGCTCTTTTTTCCTAGTTTTCTAAGGTAGAAGCTTAGGTCATTGATGTTAGATCTTTCTTCTCTTCTAATATAAGCATTCAGTGTTATAAATTTCCCTCTAAGCACTGCTATCACTGCATCCCACAAATTTTAGGTAATATTTTCATTTAGTTCAAGATTTTTACATTTCTCTTGAGATTTCTTTTTTGACATAAGTGTTATTCGAAAGCACATTTTTAAATATCCATATATTTGAGGACTTTCCAGTTACCTTTCTGTTATTGATTTTTAGTTTAATTCCATTGTGGTCTGAGATCAGACATTGTATAACTCTATTCTTTTGTATTTGTTAAGGTGTGTTTTACCACCCCGAATATGGTCAATCTTGGTAAATGTTCCATGTGAGCTTGACAAGAATTAGTAGTCTGCTATTGCCGGATGAAGCAGTTCATAGATGTCAATTATATCCAGTTGACGGATGGTGCTGTTAAGTTCAATTATGTCTTTACCAATTTTCTGGCTGCTGCATCTGTCAATTTCCAGAGAGATGTTGAAGTCTTCAACTCTAACAGTGGATTCATCTATTCTTCCGCTTTCTTTTTATTAGTGTTAGCATGGTATATTTTCCTCCATTCCTTTACATTTAATCTATGTGAGTCTTTCTATTTAAAGTGGTTATCTTGTGGAAAATATACAGTTGGGTTTTGTTTTTAGATGCACTCTGACAATCTCCATCTTTTAATTGGTTTATTTCGACCATTCACAGTTAAAATGATTATTAAAATACCTGGGTTAATAATATCTATCATATTTATTACTATTGTCTATGTATTGCCCTTATGCTCTCTTTCTATTTTTGTCTTCCTTTCTTTTTCTGTATTTTGTGGGTTTTTTTTTTTAAGTTCTGGGATACATGTGCAGAACATGCAGATTTGTTCCACAGGTATACATGTGCCATGGTGGTTTGCTTCCCTTATCAACACATCATCTAGATTTTAAGCCCTGCATACATTAGGTATTTGTCCTTATGCTCTCCCTCTCCTTGCCCTCCCGCACCAACCCCTGACAGGCCCCAGTGTATGATGTTCCCCTCCCTGTGTCCATGTGTTCTCATTGTTCAACTCCCACTTATGAGTGAGAACATGTGGTATTTGGTTTTCTGTTCGTGTGTTAGTTTGCTGAAAATGACCGTTTCCAGCTACATCCATGTCCCTGCAAAGGACATGAACTCATTCTTTTTTACAGCTGCAGTCTTCTGTGGTTTTAAGCAAGCATTTTAATGATTCCATTATTTCTCTCCTTTGTTAGCATATCAGTTATACTTTTTTTTTTTCCAGTGGAGCCCTAGAGTTTACAACATACAAGTAATCCACATCTGCTTCCTTTTTTCTTTTTTCTTTTCTTTTCTTTTTCACAGGGTTTCACTCTGTTCCCTAGGCAGGAGTGAAGAGGTGCAATCATAGCTCACTGCAACCTTGGGCTCCTGGGCTCAAGTAGTCCTCCCACCTCTGCCTCCCAGGTAGCTGGAGTTACATGCATGTGCCATTATTTAAAAATTTTTAAAAATTTAATTTTTAAATTTTTTTGTAGAGATGGGGTCTTGCTATGTTGCCCAGGCTGGGACATCCACTTTCAAACAACACTATACCACTCCACAGGTAGTGCAAGTACTTTACAATAACAGAATATTCCTAATTCTGCCTATTCATCTCTTGCATTAATGCTGCAATTCATTTCACTTATATATAAGCATACATCAGTATATATGAGCATACATAATTGAATACATTTTTATAATTTTGAATAAACCTATCTGTTAGATCAATGCAGAATTACAATTTTTATTTTACCTTCAGTTATTCATTCTCCAACATTCTTCTTTTCTTTATGTAGATCCAAGTTTCTGACCTATCATTTTCTTTCTCTTTAAACAACTACTTTTAACATTTCTTGCAAGGCAGGTCTACTGGCAACAAATTCCCTCAATTTTTGTTTGTCTGAGAAAGTATTTCTGCTTCACTTTTGAAGAATCATTTCACAGGGTTCAGAATTCTAGGTTGATGGGGTTTTGTTTGTTTTTTTCTTCTCAGCTGTTTAAATATTTCACTCGACTCACTTGTTGTTTGCATCTCAAAGTGCTAGGATTACATATGTGAGTCACCATACTGGCCCATACCCGGTTTCTGAGAAGTCAGATGTTAATTTTTTTATTTTTTTATTTTTTATTTTTTTATTGATCATTCTTGGGTGTTTCTCGCAGAGGGGGATTTGGCAGGGTCATAGGACAATAGCGGAGGGAAGGTCAGCAGATAAACAAGTGAACAAAGGTCTCTGGTTTTCCTAGGCAGAGGACCCTGCGGCCTTCCGCAGTGTTTGTGTCCCTGGGTACTTGAGATTAGGGAGTGGTGATGACTGTTAACGAGCATGTTGCCTTCAAGCATCAGTTTAACAAAGCACATCTTGCACCGCCCTTAATCCATTTAACCCTGAGTGGACACAGCACATGTTTCAGAGAGCACAGGGTTGGGGGTAAGGTCATAGATCAACAGGATCCCAAGGCAGAAGAATTTTTCTTAGTACAGAACAAAATGAAAAGTCTCCCATGTCTACTTCTTTCTACACAGACACAGCAACCATCCGATTTCTCAATCTTTTTCCCACCTTTCCCCCTTTTCTATTCCACAAAACCGCCATTGTCATCATGGCCCGTTCTCAATGAGCTGTTGGGTGCACCTCCCAGACGGGGTGGTGGCCGGGCAGAGGGGCTCCTCACTTCCCAGTAGGGGCGGCCGGGCAGAGGCGCCCCTCACCTCCCGGACGTGGTGGCTGGCCGGGCGGGGGGCTGACCCCCCACCTCCCTCCCGGACAGGGCGGCTGGCCGGGCGGGGAGCTGCAGATGTTAATTCTTATCTTTGCTTCTTGATAGGTGTTTTCCCCCTATCTGGCTACTTACAAGTTTTGGGTTTTTTGTTTGTTTGTTTTGGAGACAGGGCCTTGCTCTGTCGCCCAAGCTGGAGTGCAATGGTGTAACCACAGCTCATTGCAGCCTCAGCCTCCTGGGCTCTAGTGATCCTCCCACCTCAGCCTCCCAAAGTAGCTGGGCGTATGCCACCATGCCTGGCTAATTTTAAAATTTTTTTTTGGTAGAGACAAGGTTTTACTATGTTTCCCAGGCTGTTCTTCTTGGTCTTCTTCTTTTCTTTCTTTTTTTTTTTTCCAAGATAGAGTCTCGCTCTGTTGCCCAGGCTGGAGTGTGGTGGCACGATCTTGGCTTACTGCAACCTCTGCCTCCTAGGTTCAAGTGATTCTCCTGCCTCAGCCTCCCAAGTAGCTGGGACTACAGGCATGCGCCACTACACCGGGCTAGTTTTTGTATTTTTAGTAGAAACCAGGTTTCACCATATTGGCCAGGCTGGTCTCAAACTCCTGGCCTCAAGTGATCTACTCGCCTCAGCCTCCCAAAGTGCTAAGATTACAGGTGTAAGCTACCACACACGGCAAGATTTTTTTTAAATCTTTGATTTTCCTTAGTTTGAATATGGTCTGGCTAGGTATCAATAAATCATATGCTTGTATTGCCTCAGTTATTTTTTAAGCTTCCTAGGCAATCCCATTCGTAGCCGAGGTTGAGAATCATTGCTGTCATTCTCAGTCGCCAGCCGAAGCCTTGGGTCTATCGACCCTGAGGTCATTCACATATTTCTGGGTCTTGGTTTCTTCACATCTCTTGTTCCTAGTGGAACACCTGTAAACACCACCCCACCATGGGGGTCCCAGTTTGCTGGTTCCTAATGTCATAGAATCAGACTCCAAGTAGGGATAGAAAATGTATTTGTGTGGTCAAGTGATTAATCTATCATTCACATCTCTATTGAGCCTGACCCATTTCCCATAGCTGGTTTCTCCCTCCTTTTCTCTCAACTTTGCTGCCCTTGGACTGTAAGTACATCTTTCTTCTCAGTGCCCATGCTTGCTGGGGATGCAGCAGCCTCCTCTCACATCAGGCCAGGCTTGTCCTGTCCCTGGCACATCCGTGCTTGTTTCCTCTGTCTTCATCCTGCCTCATCATCTAAGTTCTCTGCATCATACACCCCAGTTCAAATCCCATCTCCAACACCACGTCTTCCTCCTCTAGGCCAGAATTCACTTCTCATGAGGGGGCTTCTGGGTGCTGGGGAGAACATGCCAAAGGGATGTGTTATGTGTGACGTGTATATTTTGTCTATGCGAGGACACCATAGCTCTTGGAATACCAGTTGGACAGCGTTCACACTTCTTTGTATCTCCTGAAGCCCTCATACACCACAGGATGGACCTGAGTTCAGAACACACCGGAATTCACACCATACATACCACTGGAAAGGCCTGGGACCATTATTGGGAGGAATTGAGCATCCTCCAAACCAAAACGAGTGTTTTTTTTTTTTTAAAATTTTTCTCCTCTTTCCTGTCAACTTCATTGTCTCCTTCCTTCTCTGTTTCTTTTCTCATTTCCTGACTTGTCCTGCCCAATCCTCGGGCCAGCCTGGGGCCAGGGGGCATCCAGGTCATTGCTTAGCTGTGTTCTCTCATCTCTTCATGACCCTTTATTTCTCAGCTCAGCTCATCTGGAGAGAAAGTGTACACCTGAGGCTCTCTACCTTGACTGCCCTTCAGAGTCACCTGGAGAATGATGCTGGGCTACTCCTCCTCTCAAATCTAACTGATTGACTTGGGGTGAGGTCTAACATGAATAGTTCTTAAAGCTAGAGTCCTTAAAGCTCCTCGGGTACTCCAGTGTGCAGCCAGGCCGAGAACCACTGTGAAAGCTCAAGGATTTCAAAGCCTCAGCCTTCTCAGCAAAGGGTGATGGCCCCAGAGATAACCGTGGCACGTGCCAACAGGATGGCATTGCTTGCATTAGGGGTGGGGTAAGGACAGGTACTTCGTATCTCTTACATCTCAGCCTCAGAATGACCGTCACTGACAAGTGAAAGCCAGCACCTCGGGGAAGGCAGGGCGGAAAGAGATGTGTAACTAGAGGATGCTAAGAGCAGGGAGGCAGTCTGCCTGTGAAACAGGGATCATGTGCTCCTGATGGGGTCAAGGAACGATTAGAGAAGGTGACACCTGAAAAGTAGCTGGTACAGGATTAGTTCCTCATAAATGTCAGCTTTTATGCTGATATAGTGCTTTCATAGTCAAATTATTTGGACAAGAAGGAGCAGCAAGTAAAGTTAGTTCCACTTTATGAACTGGGAAACAAATTAGAGAGATTTAGTAACTTTCCTGCCTTTTTCTCCCCTATCCCACCCCAAGGCCAGCTCACTGTGCAAGTCAACTCGCCCCTCCACCATTGCAGTGTCATGGCTAAGATGTGAGCACTTGAATCTGACTGCAAAGAAGATTCACCATGAAACTCTGAACAAGGTAAGTACCTCTGAACTTTAATTTTCTCACCTGTAAAATGGAAACAATAGAAAGTGTCCGTTGTGAGGATTAAATGAGATCACATGTGCCAAGTGCACATAACTGGGCTACTATTTATTGTGGGGGACAGGGTCTCACTATGTTGCCCAGGCTGGAGTGCAGTGGCATGATCTCAGCTCTCTGCAACCTCTGCCTCCCAGGCTCAAACGATCCTCCTACCTCAGCCTCCTGAGTAGCTGGGACCACAGGCACACACCACTACACCCAGTGAATTTTTTGTATTTTTGGTACAGAGGGGGTTTCACCATGTTGCTCAGGCTGGTGTCAAACTCCTGAGCTCAAATGATTCATCTGCCTCGGCCTCCCAAAGTTATGGGATTACAGGTATGAGCCACTGTGTCCAGCCAAGCTGGGCTGTTACTATAATAGTTTTGCCATGGTTCTTATCACCCTGCCTTGTAACAGCAAAGCTACTTGTCTTTCTCCTTACCTAACTCCACAGGCCACTTTTCTCTAGCTGTCTCACTTTTCTTTCTATATTTATCAATTGCTATTTAAAAGAAATATGCATCTAAAGGAATATATAGGATGGTTTAAAGAATAACACCTACAACCGTGCATCCTGGTTTATGTAAATAATCCCAGCACTTTGGGAGACTGAGGTGGTAGGAGTGCTTGAACCCAGGAGTTCAAGACCAGCCTGGGCAACACGGTAAGACCCTGTCTCTCCAAAGGGGAAAAAAAAATTAGCTGGATGAGGTGACATCCACCTGTAGTGCCAGCTACTCAGGAAGCTGAAGTGGAAGAATCACTTGAACCCAGGGGGTTAAGGCTGCAGTGAGCCATGATCATGCCACTGCACTCCAGCCTGGATGACAGAGTGAGATCCTGTCTCCAGAAAAAAAGAGGGAAAAGAAGAATAACACCTGTGTACACTTTCTTTCCTTCTGAAATGGGGTCTCACTATGTTGCCCAGGCTGGAATGTGGTTGCAGTTCACAGGCTCTATCATACATCACTTCAGCCTCAAACCCCTGGGCTCAAGTGAACCACCTCTCGCCTTAGCCTCCTGAGTAGCTGGAACTATAGGTGTGTGCCACGGTGCCTGGCTGCATATGCTTAAGAAACAGACACGTTTTGAAGCCCTCTGTGCCTCTCTCCAATCACATCCCCATCTCTCCCACCGGAAATAACTACCTTCCTGAATGGCTTCCTTGGTTTTCTCTTTACCAAATACAGACGAATCCCCACAACTTTTTTCATCATTGTATCCTCCAAATATTGATCTTTATTGGAACTCAATAAATGTTGGATAAATGAAGGGATGACTGTCCTAACAGAACTTAAAACTGGGGTTTTGACTTACTAGCTTTTTAACCTTGGACAAGCCTCTTTCAGCCTCAGTTTCCTCATCTGTAAAAAGAGAGCACAGATTCAATGCTCTCTGGGTTCCCTTCCAGCACAGGTCTATGATTAGCCAAGGAGATGTTTCCTGAAGCTTGGACTTGGCATACATGGACTGTAGCAAGCCACTGACGGACGATATCAGAGCTTCCCCACTGGTGTGCTGTGGCTGCTGGTAGGCTCCAAATGGTAATGTGTCCCAAGTATCAGCCCTCAGTGCTTGGAGCAGCAGAATCTGAGGGCTGGCAACATCCAACCACAAACCTCTTTATACCCCTATGTGTGTTACAAGTATCTTTTCCTGTCATTTTCTCTGTGTACTAACAGGAAGGAGGTTGAGAAGCACTCAATTAGATTATTGGCTCGGGGTTGAGTGGGAGGCTGGATTTAGCCTATAAACCCAGAAGGATTTGGGGACACCCTTTTCTTCCTGTTGCCCCTACCTGCCCCATTTCAGAGGCCCACTGACCTACCATCTAAGATGCCGTATCAACGTTTTCTGGTCTACAAAGCCACCTAGAAAGAGGAGATGGAGGACAGAAATATCCTGATGCAAGAGGGAGGAAGAAAGCACCCTCTGTGCAGAGGAACCCTCATCCAGGCTTCCCCACAGCTGAGGCTGAGGCAGGAATATGCCCCCAAGAGCAGACCTGGAGCGCTGTGTCCAGGGCTCCCTGCAGGGCGGCTAGACTCCCCCCAGCCATCCAGCCCAGCTGCCTGGGCCCAGCCACAGCTGTTGGCAAAGAGTGTCCAGGTCTAAAATTAGCTCTGCTCTCCACCCAGCAGCTCCACCATGCACTCTGGCAGACAGGGGCCCTGCGGTGAGGTAATGACTGGGGCCTGTCTGCCTGGCCTCAGGACAACACAGGGTTAGGAGAAGGCAGCACAGAGCAAAGTCCCACTTTCCCACCGTGGCCAGCCTCAGCTGGGCACTGGAGAAACCACGAGAAGCAAGAGTGACTGGGTGTGGGCAGCCGGACTCCTGATTTGCTTCTGGTTTTCCTCCATGTCTGCACCCATGGTGTCTACCCCGTCATATCCTAAGGCACACCAAGGAAAGGAAAGCAACCCTTCACTGAGAGCTTGATGTGCTAGCTTTCCAACTTGCTGCCATGGCACTGTGAGGTCAGGGCCATGATTCCCATTACACAGAACGCCACGGGGATGCTCGTCCCCTTAGTTGACCTAAGCCAGTGGCCCTGGGAGGAAGCATCCAGAGTCCCACCCCTCTTCTTTGGAGGGGAAGTCTGCTTCCTCGAGGGGCACCTCTAGTGAAAGCTCCCTCCCTCCCTGAGGCATGGCCATGACTCACTAACTCCCACCTCGCCTTCCCTCAGCGTCTGATGGTCTTTGTGGTGGGAGCTGCCAAAATAAGCAGCCAATTCCATGGCCAATCCCTGGGCAGAAATCCCTCCCACCCCTGGGCTAAGCACACAGCAGTGTTTCTGTGTTGGCTGCCGAGCAGGCAGGGAGAGATAGAGGCAAGGCTGAGAGGGACTGGTCCAGTCCTTGGCCTGGAAGGGCAGAGGAGGAGGCTGTGACAAAGATGACCACGGTCACCAGGGCCTGGGGAAGTGCCCCCAAGTCCCTGCGCCTCTCCCGCCAAAGGCTCCCCAGAGATGTCCAAGGACCATCGTCCATGACCCATGCAATTGCACCCCTCCTCACAGCCCCCGCCTAGGAGCCCACCCTTTTATTCTCAGGTGAGAGGAGGGCTGAGGACAGCCGCGGTCAAAGGACCATCGTCCACAACCCACGCAACTGCACCCCTCCTCACAGCCCCACCTATGGAGGCTACCCTTTTATTCTCAGGTGAGAGGAGGAGGGGTGAGGACAGCCGCGGTCCCGGAGATAAGGCTGGGCCTGGGTCCCACTCCCCGTCCTGCTTGAACGAAAAGGCGAGGTCACCAATAGGAACCCAGGCATCTCCCCAGGGCTCCTTATCATAGTCTTTCTCCAGCCACAGCCAACTCAGAATCCCCAGTGCTGAGGCCAATGCATTTTCTTTGGGAATAATGTCAGTCAGGGGGACCTCAGGAACCACGCCGTCAAGCCTTCCGTGTTTACGGAAAAGGAAACTGACGTCCGGGGGCAGAGCTGACCTGCTCAAAGTCACAGAGCCAGTTCCCACAGAACCAAGACTGGACCCCACACAGCCTGAATCCCACAAGAGTATTCTTACCCTAACCATATGCTTAAGAGAAAAAGGACTTATGTTTTTTCCTTTTTAATTGGTCAGTTCTGAATAGAACTCCCCATCCTGGGCCGGGCGCGGTGGCTCACGCCTGTAATCTCAGCACTTTGGGAGGCCGAGGCGGGTGGATCATGAGGTCAGGAGATTGAGACCATCCTGGCTAACGCAGTGAAACCCCGTCTCTACTAAAAATACAAAAAAATTATCCAGGGGATGGTGGCAGGCGCCTGTAGTCCCAGCTACTCCGGAGGCTGAGGCAGGAGAATGGCGTGAACCCGGGAGGTGGAGCTTGCAGTGAGCCGAGATGGCGCCACTGCACTCTAGCCTGGGCGACAGAGCAAGACTCCATCTCAAAAAAAAAAAAAAGAAAAAAGAAAAAAAAGAACTCCCCATCCTGGTTTTTTTTTTTAATTGGTCAGTTCTGAATAGAACTCCCCATCCTGGTGACAAACTCCAGGATCCACTGCACTCACATGAGCAAAAACGAGAGACAAATCACCCGACCACAAAAGGCCTCAGTTGGACACGGTGTTCCCCTCCAGCCTAAATACTCTATGATTCTACAACGTGGCCTCTGCCGTCCTCCTGCTGCGGCAGGTCTCAGTGAACACAATTCACCAGTAACTCTCCCTGTTCCTTGGCCAAACGTGCTGGTTTCTTCCCAGGTATCATTCTTCTGGACTTTTTATCTGTACCTGACACAGTTGCTCAACTTCCCCCTTATCAAGAGTCGTTAGAAGTAAGATCCTGTCCCCCATATTTCCCTGACTTCACTTTGTTTCTCTTCTTGGCTGTTAGGTGACCAAAGGTCCCCTAAGTATATCCCCTTTTACTGCTGATGACCAGATTCAAAGTCCCACTGCCCCTACCCAGTTTGGCAGTCCAAGAACAACAGCTCAGGGAAGGGATCTGGGCAGAGTGGGACAGTGACACCATCAAAGCCACAGCCATCACTGAACACGGTGGCACGTGCTTGTAACCCAGCTACTCTGGCGGCTGAGGTCGGATGATGGCTTGAGCCCAGGAGTTTGACACCAACCTGGGCAACATGGCGAGACCCTGCTTCATTTAAATAATAAAAAAAAAAGCCACAGCCATGAAACAAAATACCTTCACCAAGAGTCAGGTCACTGCAGAGAGACTCTAGGCTGTCTCCTGTGGCCTGCTGAGCTTCTGAACTCTGCTACATCCCCTACCTGGAGCTGAGTCAGAAGCCTTGATTCCTTCAGGACTTAATAGGTTTGTCTGTGCCAGCTTCCTCTGGCCTTAGTTTCCCCTCTCTATAAAGGAGGCTGTAACCTCTGTCTTCCCAGCGAACTCCAGGATTCATCACGCTAGGTGGGTGTCATTTTCCACTTCCATTGTCCATAAGGACACCTTCCCAGATGGGTGGAAAAGGACCAAACTTCCTTCAGGGAGAACAGCAGTAGCAACCTCTGATCCTGAAGGTAACCACAGCTGTGACTTCCCAGGAGAAAGGTTCTATGTAAAAACAGGGTACTGTTGTTTGCCTGCCCTTCCACCCCTTCCTTCCCAAGATTGGTTCGTGAAAACCCTGCCGGCTGGAGAAAGTGTTCACCACCCTGGAACTTTCCCAACCTTCTTAGAGATACAAAGGATCAGAAAAAGATAGAAAAACCCTTTCTTAAGGATTTTTTTTCCTGTTGAAAAAGCTGCTAGAAGAATCATCACTGAAAATATCACAACAAATTTCTATATCCCAGAAACTGAACTTCCCTATTCTTTTTTGTATTAACAAGTACCTTGGGTAGTTTTTGCCCATTTCTTTTTCTCAAAATGGTAAATGTTGACTTCCAATTTGATAGCTCTTGCTTCAATCAATAAATACTTCCCTAAAACAGACAGGTGGTATTTCCTGAGCAACCTAATTAAAGCTTTACTACTGCAGAATTTTCTCTATGCAAATATTTTTTCAATTTTCATGCATCAAAGCAAAATTGAATTCTCATTCAACAAAGCTAAATCAGGCTTGGATATTTTTTTTTACCTCCTCTAATTTTTTTTTTTTTTTTTTTTTAAAGACAGAGTGTCACTCTGCCACCCAGGCTGGAGTGCAGTGGTGCGAACACAGCTCACTGCAGCCTTGATCTCCTGGGCTCATGCGATCCTCCCACCTCAGCCTCCCAAGTAGCTGGGACTACAGGGTTGGGCCACCATGCCTGGCTAACTTTTACATTTTTTGTAGAGATGGGGTCTTGCCATGTTGCCCAGGCTGCTCTAAAACTCCTAGGTGCAAGCAATATGCCCGCAGCAGCCTCTGAAAGTGCCGGGATTGCAGGCGTTCTGAACCACTGTGCCCCCTCTATAATCTTCCAAACATGTTCTGAACCTATTTGTTGCTACCTCTCTGCCACTTTTCTTTAATCTGTCACCCATTTCACTTTTTACCCTCACACTGCCAGTAATGGACTTCCATCTGCTAAGCAGAACTAGGACTATGAAAATATCTGCCCTTATCAACTTGTATATTTCTACACAGAGAGAAGAATAATGGATAAGACAGCAATGTTTTAAATACATCATGAATCTGTCTACCAAAGGGCTTCATCATTCATGTGTTCCAGGATTCTTTTGATTTAAAATCAACTTCATCTATTCATTATTTCCCATCCCTTCTCAGTTCAAGAAGGTGAGAGAGGAAATCATGACTCCATTTGCCTTTTATTTAAGAAGCTGTACACTGGAATGGGTTCCGTTTCTCAGGACGGGAGTGTGCAACAAACGAGCCTGTTGGATGAAGAATGTCGAGCCCTGGCCTTTCTCTTGCAATGCGAAAATTCAATTCAACCTCAACAATAACTTCTTTGCAGGTTACTCTCCAATATCAATGTCAATGCAGGGTGTCAGTGCATGGATCACCCCTAAAGGCAGCTGAGTTGGGAACACGCATGATCCACCCCCAACTGAGTGGCAAGAACTTCAGCTAGTTCACTGGTAAGAAAAAAATAGATCAATAGACTTGAGGTTGGTCTATATGCAGGCACAATATACTACCAGACTGCTAGGGCAATTAGAAAAAGAAAGGACCTTCCCTGACCTCGTGAAACTCAGATGTTAAAAGCAGGCATCCTCAGCAAACCAAAAGGGAATGAGCGAAGGCAGAGGGTGAGTGGCATGGTGTGTTGTAAACAATAGTCTAGGCACCAGGAGTCCTATAAACTGCTATATGGGCAGGCTGATTAAAGCTCTCCAGGCTTTAAATTCTTCACTGGTAAAATCAGGAGGCTGGGTAAATAGATAACCTTTTTAAGGGGCAGCTCAAGTCAATTTGTAGTGACTGCCTGGTGAGAAATGTTGAGAAAATTCTGAGACTGCATCTGAGCTCGGTAAAAGAATTTCATGTTCTATTGGAGATGTCTGCCATGGGCCTAGAGGAAGAAATGCAGGTATAATCCATTTCAGAATTTAAAATCTCTGGACTTCTACTTTGCTTTTGGTTTTCTTCCATGTCTGCACCCCTGGGGTCCACCCCGTCCTAGGATTCTTTGATATGTGAAAGTCAGCATGCTAAAACCAATCAAAACAGGGACAGAGGGTATTGAAAAGCTGATTAAGTTATAATAAACAATAGCGCCTGACATCTACTGCATGTATCTTCAAATCAACATTCAATTCTGGGCACATACTAGGCGCTCAGATAAGCATTTATTTATTTATGAGGCAGGGCCTTGCTCTGTCACCCAGGCTGGGGTGCAGTGGCGTGATCACAGCTCACTACAGCCTCCAACTCCTATGCTCAAGCGATCCACCTGCCTCAGCCTCCCAAGTATTAATAACTAGCATTACAGGTGCACACCACCATGCCCAGCTAATTTTTCTCTATTTTATTTTATTGTTTGGTAGAGATGGGGGTCTTGCTATGTTGCCCAGGCTGGTCTTAAACTTCCGGCCTCAAGGGATTCTCTTACCTCAGCCTCTAAAAGCACTGCGATTACAGATGTGAGCCACTGTGTCCAGCCATCAGCTGACATTTATCAAACACTATGTATTAGAAACTGTTCTAAGTACTTTATCTGTATTATTTCACTTAATTGTCACAAGAAAAACACAATGAGACAGGTACCATTAATAGTCCCATTTTACAGAGAAGAAACTGGGGCATATTGAGGCTCAATAATATGCTCACTGAGGCGCAGCTTACTAAGGACAGGAGCCGGGGATCAAAGTCAGGTAGTCTGACTTCAAAGCTTCTCACCACTATGCCATGGTAAAGGAAGGAAGAAATGGAGGACCAAAGACAGCAGCAGATGGCCTGGAGGGCACAACAGCAATGCCAGAAGTTAAGGCAGCAAGGATGGCCATGTCCCTACGGAGGAAACATGGGCACAGTGAAGCCTGCGCCGACCCGATTCTAAGTGAACTGCCTGCCTCTTCCAAGCATTCCATCAATGCTGTGGGGAGAGTGAAGCAAACTGTCCTAACCAGATACTCTGGAGCCATCTCTGGCTTCTCTAGCAACCTAGCTGGGACACGCAAGACCAACCCAGATGAAGCAGGAATGAAAGAAAGTCAGTGCTCAATTGTAAGTTTCAGAAAACTTAGGTGCAACAGAAGTTCCAGAAAGAACGAAGTCAGCTGGTTCTAAAATAATTGAGGAAGGCTTCAAGGAAGAGATGAGAGAGAAGGATAAGCGGAGTTTTGAAAGGCAAGCAGAGGGATGTCATGAGACTGGAAAACAGCAGGCACAGGGTGAAGAGGAGGCACGGCAGAACTCAAGGGAAGACCAAGCCCAGGGAGGAGACCTCCGGTTCTCCCAGGACAGCAAGTGAGGGTGAAGCTACTGCTCTCTGGATGGCTGCTTCCAGATGGATGATTTAAACACTCTTCTGCATCTCCCAGCAGCAGGGCTCTTCCTGGCTCTCTTTCTCCCACTTAACATCTGTCCCCTGCAACTAGAGCAAGGAGATTTAATAAGGAGAATATTCCCAAGTCATCAGACTCCAAGAACATACCAGGCACTGGGTAAAGCTTCAGGCAGAGTTCTTAACTAGGGATCCATGGATAGGGGTCAGGGGACTGTGTACCTCCTCCCAAAATAGTATGCAAAATATACAGGAGATGGGCAAACTTCTGGGGAAAGTGTAACTATTTCTTCATCAGATTCCTTTTTTCTTTTCTCTCTTCTCTTCTTTTCTTTCTTTTTAGATAGGATCTCACTCTGTCACCCAGGCTGGAGTACAGCGGTGAGATCATAGCTCATTGCAGCCTTAAACTCCTGGGCTCAAGTGATCCTCCCACCTCAGCCTCCTGAGTAGCTGGGACCACAGGCATGCACCACCACACTTGGCTTTTTTTTTTTTTTTTTTTGAGACAAGGTCTCCCTCTGTCACCCAGGCTGGAGTGCAGTGGTGCAATCTTGGCTCACTGCAACCTCTGCCTCCCAGGCTCAAGTGATCTTGAGCCTCCAGAGTAGCTGGGACTATAGTAGTGCCACCACTTCCAGCTAATTCTTGTATTTTTTGTAGACAGGGTTTCATGATGTTGCCCAAGCTGATCTTGCACTCCTGGACTCAAGTGATCCACCCATCTCAGCCTCCCAAAATGCTAGGATTACAGGTGTGTGCCACCATGCTTGGCCTGGGCTAATTTTTAAATTTTATGTAGAGACAGGGTCTCGCTATGTTGCCCATGCTGGTCTCAAACTCCTGGGCTCAAGCCATCCTCCTACCTTAGTCTCCCAAAGTGCTGGATTACAGGCGTGAGCCACCGTGCCTGGCCTCTTCATCAGATTCTTACGGATGTATGTGATCCACAAAAGGTTAAAAATCTCTCCACGAAGAGGGGGAAATGCCCAGGTCCAGTATCTAGAAATTCACAATCTCATGGGGGAAGACAAACAGACAAAAATAACTCTGATCCAATGCTAAGGTTGATAAGTGCACTAATGGACGTGCGGAAAAAGTGTTGTGAGGGAGGTGACGGGGTTAGTTCCAGTCTGGCTTTCAATAGGACATCCCCCATCCCCCCATACTAGTTTTGGGATCTGGGTTTGTGATGAAGAAGAAACAGCCACGATCATTTCTGCCCATCCCAGACAGTCTTTAGCCAGTACCTCTTTCTCAAGCACTCCTGGTAGAAAACTCCAAGTCTGAGGCTGACTCTATTCCTGCCAGTGAGGTGAAGGAGGACGTTGTTTTCAGGACAATGGATTAGGAAGGAGACGCTTATCCTGAAAACCAGCAATGACTCTGTTCTACATTTTTTTCCTCTTCTACCCAGCTCCCATTCTCCAAATTCCTGAGGTCTTTGTAATCCTGACACCCTTTTTGGTGTCATGTCCTCCAGCCCTGAGTTATCTGTCTTAGGACTGTCACTTCTGGGAGAGCCCCCTCACCCTCCAAGCTAGTCCCTTTGTGCGATTATTGCTTCTTTTTCTTCCCAAATAGCATCACCATCTCAAATCCCGATCTGTTTGTTTACGCAATTATCCTCTGTCTCTTCCTCACCATAAATGTATGCTCTGTGATGGCAAACTCTTCCAACTTCTTATTCCCCATGATCTCCCTAACACCCAGAGCATAGCCTGGCATATAACAAGTGCTCAGTAAACACCTGCTGAATGAATGTCTGCCTCCCCACCCTTTGCATTCTTCTGTAGGACCACCATGGTACTCAAGCTCCAGAGAGGAAAGTACAAGGACAAATGAAGGCATTTTTTTCTCAGGAGACCATTTCTGAGATGCTGGATGCACAAGACAACCCTTATTTAAACGACTGTGGCAGAGTACAGCCAGAGACCCACGTATGAAACCCACAACTCTGGCATTCCATCACTTTCTCCATTAACCCTACTGCCAAACTCTGTCACTTCCTGCCTTGACACGTCTCAGCTTTCATCTGCCACTCCTTCCGGCTAGGCACTCACCACCCACCCTCTCGGTCACTGCAGTAACCACCTCACTACGTCCTAGCCATCCTGCAAGCTTCCAACAGCCTAATCAACCCACAGTCACAAGTTCCTGGGATGTAGAAAGGGTTGGTAAGTATTTAAAGGCAGTGGGGTGGCTCACGCCTGTAATCTCAGCACTTTGGGAGGCTGAGGAAAGAGGATTGCTTGAGCCCGGGTGTTCAAGACCAGTCTGGGCAACATACTGAGGCCCATCTTTACAAAAAGTTTAAAAATTAGCTAGGCATGGTGGTGTATGCCTGTGGTCCTAGCTACTAGGGAGGCCAAGGCAGGAGGATTGCTTCAGCTGAAGAAGTCGAGGCTGCAGTGAACCACTAGACTCCAGCCTGGGTGAAAAGGCAAGATCCTGTATCCAAAAAAAAAAAAAAGTGTTTGAACAATTAAAGTACAAATCAGTGGATGAAAAAAAGAAAACACTCCCTCCATATCAAACTCCTGCTTTAAACAATTTATGTTGGCTAGACACAGTAACAGTGGCTTGTGCCTGTAATCCCAGCAGTTTTGGAGATAGACGCAAAAATATTGCTTGAGTCCAGGAGCTTGAACCAGCCTAGGCAACATAGTGAGACTCTATCTCTACAAAGAAAATTTTAAAATTAGCAGGCATAGGTCGGGCGCGGCGGCTCAAGCCTGTAATCCCAGCACTTTGGGAGGCCGAGGCCAGCGAATCATGAGGTCAGGAGATCAAGACCATCCTGGCTAACACTGTGAAACCCCGCCTCTACTAAAAATACAAAAAATTAGCCAGGCATGGTGGCAGGTGCCTGTAGTTCCAGCTACTCGGGAGGCTGAGGCAGGAGAATGGCGTGAACCCGGGAGGCGGAGCTTGCAGTGAGCCAAGATGCACCAGCCTGGGGGAAAGAGCAAGACTCCGTCTCAAAAAATAAAATAAAATAAAATAAGCAGGCATGGTGGCATGCACCTGCAGTCTTGCCTACTTGGGAGGCTGAGGTGGGGTGATTGTTTGAGTTCAAGAGTTTGAGACTGCAGTGAGCCACGATCATGCCACCAAACTCCAGGCTGGGCAACAGACTGAGACACTGTCTCTAAAAATAAAAAACATCAGTTAATCAATAAAATAAATGTATGTTGCTCCCTACCAAGTCCAAACTCAGCAACCTGGCCCTCAGGAGAGTCCACAATGAGGTTGCAACTACCATTTCATCTTCATCTCCTTCAAGCCTCTGCACTACAGAACTTGTGTTCCCTACAAAAGTTTGTACTCCCCAGACTTTCCACTCAGCTTATGCTATATTCCTCAAATGGAAATATTCACCTTTGCTTAGACACACATGCCCGAATAACAACAGCCTGCTGTCTCTGGAGGAGGTATTAGAAATTCAAGCCAGAGGACTTCCTTTTGGAAAATGCCCGCAGCAAAATATTAAAAATGCTAGATGAAGTATGACAAACTGCCATTTTATTTACATAGTAAAGCCCTCCACAAGGTAAGAGAATCTCCAGCAGCCAAATTTGAAGATGTAAAAATCAGAGCAGTAAGCAGATGCTAACATATTGGCAGCCTCTTGCAACCAACAATTTTAGATAATTAAATACATTTGTTTTAAATTTTTAAATGCAGAAGAATGATGTAGTTTCTTTATTTTTATTTATTTATTTATTTATTATTATTATTTTGAGACAGAGTCTTGCTCTGTTGCCCAGGCAGTAGTGCAATGGCATAATCTTGGCTCACTGCAACCTCTGCCTCCCAGGTTCAAGCAATTCTCCTGCCTCAGCCTCCCAAGTAGCTGAGACTACAGGCATGTAATCTCATGCCCAGCTAATTTTTGTATTTTTAGTAGAGACGGGGTTTCACCATGTTGGCCAGGCTGGTCTTGAACTCATGACCTCAGGTGATCCACCCGCCTCGGCCTCCCAAAGTGCCAGGATTTCAGGCATGAGCCACCACGCCCAGCCTATTTATTTATTTATTTATTGAGACAGAGTCTCACTCTGTCACCCGTGTTGGAGTGCAGTGGCACAAAATCAGCTCACTGAAACCTCCGCCTCCTGGGTTCAAGCCATTCTCCAGCCTCAGCCTCCCGAGTAGCTTGGATTACAGGCATGCGCCACCACGTCCAGCTAATTTTTGTATTTTTAGTAGACAGGGTTTTGCCATGTTGGCCAGGCTGATCTCAAACTCCTGACCTCGAACTCTGCCTGCCTCGGCCTCCCAAAGTGCTGTGATTACAGGTGTGACCCACCATGCCCAGCCACAATGTAGTGTTTAAAAACCCAACAAATTTGAAATAGAACAAAATAAAACTTACAGATATGAAAAATACAGTCACTACACTGGGCACGGTGGCTCACGCCTGTAATCCCAGCACTTTGGGAGGCTGAGGCGGGCACATCACCTGAGGTCAGGAGTTCGAGACCAGCCTGACCAACATGGCGAAACCTAAAAATACAAAAATTAGCTGGGCGTGGTGACACATGCCTGTAATCCCGGCTACTCGGGAGATTGAGGCAGGAGAATGTCTTGAACCTGGGGGACGTAGGTTAGAGTGAGCCGAGATCGTGCCACTGCACTTCAGCCTGGGTGACAGAGCGAGACTCCATCTCAAAACAAAACAAAACAGTCACTAAAATGAAAAAATGGGGTAGAGGTCTCTCCCTCCATTTCGTTCCCTCATTTCTCTACCCATTTTCTGTGCCTGTGCAACGTCCCCTGCCTTCTGCTACCGGAAGTCATTCACCTGGGACGTGCTGCCCATCTCCACTGCCCTTTCCCAGGCCCCCTACTCAGCTGAAATGGAAAGAAAGGAGACCCGGGACAGAGAGTACATATTGCGGTGTGTGCCTGGTCCATGAGGGAATCTTCCACGTCCTCATCCTCCTGCCCACCTTTGCTAAGAGGTGCTGGTGAGCAGTCGGGACCAGCTGGCTGGTGAGGGAGGTGTGCGTGAGCACACGCTGCACACATTCGTTTGAACCTGGGCTTGGCAGGCAGGGTGGAAAGCAGTGGATCAGAGGATTTGTAAGAAGATCTCAGCAGGGAGGCCTTTAATCTTTTAGGCAACTGCTTGTACGGAGACCATGTTGTCAGAGATGACCTTGGAGGCGAAAGCAGTCAGAAATATTGGGAGAGCTGCCACCTCTTGGTTCAGGCGACTGAGCCTTGAAAGACCAGGGCCAGAATGTCAAAGATATTCCCTTCTGACTGTCCCTTTCACCCCTTAGTGACGTGGGCAACTTCCAAAGCTACTCCTGCAAGGAAGCATCTCTCTCCAAAGATTATGGAACTGAAGCCCTCAAAAGGACAGGAAATTAGTTACAGGTAAACTGATTTCCTGTAGACAGGAAACCAGGCAAATTAGTTACAAAGCTAGGATGTACACTGGCCATGCACGGTGTACATTAACTGGCCACATGCGGTGGCTCATGCCTGTAATCTCAGCACTTTGGAAGACTGAGGTGGGAGGATCCCTTGAGCCTAAGAGTTCAGGACCAGCCTGAGCAACATAGTGAGACCCCATCTCTAAAAACAAAATTTTTGTAAATAAATAAATAATGAGATAACTGCCAGGTGTCCCTGCCTTTTAGCCCCAGAAATCCCAGTGTGCACACAGGGGTATGCAGCAGAGTGAGAGGCTATCGCTTCCCAGTTGCTGTGCTTCTGTGTCCTGGTACAGCCCCCCAGACAGCTCTCATTCTCAGCAAAATCCTTGACTCCTAACCTGGCCCCCACCCCTAATATAAATCTTTGCCTGGGACGGAAAGATGCAGGCATTGCTGAACATCACGGAGGAAAAAAGTGATTGAAGAATGTGTATTTGGTGGCAAGTGCTGGATATGGATGGCATAGTAATGCTGGGGTACTGGACACAGCTGTGTCATGGGCTGAGAAGTTTAAGAAGCACTGGAAAAAGGGCCAGTTGAGGAATGTGTCTATTTGCCCCTCCTGCACAGCCATTCTCTAATTCCTATCAGACTGAGAGGGAAGAGATGGGAACCAATATTCATTGAGCTCCTAATATGTGCTAGGCTCACTAAATCTCATTTAGTCATAAGGAAAGCTCTACGGGAACAGCATTATAGCTCCACTACCCAGACAAGGCTCCCGAGACTTACAAAGGAATAAGTACCTTCTACAAGGTCTCACGATCGGTGAGTCATGGCGCTTGAACTTGAACCTTGCCCTGCCTTCAGACTCCACAGTTTTTCCAGGAATTATCAATGCTTTTCAGTCCACTCAGAGTCTGCCACAAAAAGTAAATGCTCCATAAACATTCTGCTTTAAGTTTAGAATAAATCACTTCTGCAGCCACCCACGGTTTGCAAAATAAATAAAAATTGCAGAATACACAACGTTCAATTTCCCGAGCATTTATACATAAAGTCTTTGGTCGGCCTGGAATGTGATTTCTCTATTTCCACTCCCACCTCGCTCTATTCTCGTCCATTGTGGGCCCTCTTCCTGGGTCGTGTGGCCACAAAGCAGAATGTGAGCTGTGCAGAGTGAGACACACACATAGCCTCTGCAAGGCACCACGAGAACACAATTTCAAAGAAGAAATGGGTGGAAGAGACACACAAAGTCTATTCCCTGGGCAGGGATTCTCAGCTGCTAAATACAGGGGCTAGGTCTCTAAATGAGTTTGTGACTTTATGCATCCAAAAGCCACAGGCTGGCAGCAGCCATAGATCTTCACGTTGAGGTGTCCTTGCTGGTGTGAGGAGCTGGTGTGAGACCTTTGCAGGGATGGGTGCCCACATGACACACCAGGTTTCTGGACTTCCTGGCCAGTCTCTTAGCTGTTCTCTCGGTAGTGTCAAGGATGCCTCCAATTTTATTGAATTTGCCTTGTATGGTGTCACTGTTTTCAACAAAAGTGGCTCAGTCCCCAATATCTGTCAGTAAATTCTAAGCTTTTGGTAGTCTTCTTATATGGAAAGACGTAATAATTTATTTGTGGATGTGATTCAACTTTTCAGTACCCAAATAAAGACCCCCAAAAAGGTCAGGGCAATACTTTTTTGGCTTTTTAAGTTTTTAAATCCAGACTTTTTGTCTAAGGCATCCTGGAATCCAACATCTGCTTATCACTGCTTATTACACTTCATTTTTTCAACAATGTCTAGGTCAGAGTGGTGACATTTCAGGTGATTGTTCATTTCTTCTTCATATTTGTATGTATACCATAGCTCTTTTGTTGATTTATTTTATGCCTTGATTTGGTCCAGGAAAAACTAAAGTAGTTTACAATGACCATATAATATAAGATGACATAAACTGGAAGTAGTTAGTTGTGGGAGTGGGGAGATAAAGGTACAGTCATAAAATTAGTAGAAAAATACAGATCATAAAATCCTTTACACTTTTCTCCAGGTGAAGAAAAAACTGAATCCTAAAGCTTCCTAGTAACCAACACGACGGGAGAAATCAGAGTGATTATGCAACTTACATGACCAACAGAAATTAAAACAAACCGCTCAAGAGAAGCACAGCTATTTCTAAGATCAAGACCAGAAGAAACATGTTTAGAGGGTTCTCATACATGAATGAGCAAAAGTTCTCAATTCCACCCTGGCAGAGTGCTACTGGGGAATTTCAGAGGCTACTATGTATCCTGTAGTCTTGAGGCCCCTGGTCTTCCTTGGCCTTAGGTTATTTTATTAGTGATGCTATGGTGCCTAAAGGCAAAAAAGTGCTTTCGCAGGGTTAATGTGGTCCAGATACACAGCTGTTGTCTAGTATAATAAGCATGGATTATTTTTATCCCTATTTTATTTTGTTTATTTATTTATTTAAGACACAGTCTTGCTGTCACCCAGGCTGGAGTGCAGTGGCGCCATCTTGGCTCACTGCAGCCTCTGCTTCCCAGGTTCAAGCGATTCTTGTGCCTCAGCCTCCCGAGTAGCTGGGACTACAGGCACGCACCACCACACCCAGCCAATTTTTGTAGTTGTAGTAGAGATGGGCTTTCATCATGTTGGCCGGGCTGGTCTCGAACTCCTGACCTCAAGTGATCTGCCCACCTTGGCCTCCCAAAGTGCTGGGATTACAGGTGTGAGCCACCACGCCTGGCTGCATTATTTTTATAATCATAAAGAATATCATTTTAAAATGAGGCCGAGCACAGTGGCTCACTCCTGTCACTGAGCCCAGGAGTTCAAGGCTGCATAAGCTAAGATCACACCACTGCACTCTGGCTTGAGAGACAGAGTAAGACTCAGTCTCAAAAAATACTTTCATTCATTTAATTTAAAAAATTGCTAATAAAAAAGCACCACAATCTGTATTATTCCATTTATATAAAATATTAAAATATGCTAAACTAATCTATGCTGATGGTAGTGATTCCTAGCACCGCCCCCCCGGGGTACTGGCGTACTGGTAATACTCTGTGTCTTCATCGTGGTGCTCACAACACAGGTATTTTCAGTTTGTGAAAACTGCTCATCAAGCTTTCCGTACATATACTTGAAAAAAAAGAGGAACCACAGGGACGATTTGCATGTTTATTTTCTTAAAAGTTGGTCAGTATCAGGCCTTTTGTAGTTATGAAATAAAGAACATATTGAACATAAAAATAAATTATATACTAAAATATTACAAGAATACAAAGAATATTCATTTTTGCTTATCCAATGGATACTTCTAAATTCAAAGTAGCACTTGTTAACTTGAGTCTGCAAAAATTTAAAGATCTGTCACACTTTGCTCAGAATATACAACACATGCAGCCCAGTGCCCTTTAGAGCCACTATCCGACTATTCTCACCTCTTCCACTCGCATTTTTGTATAGTGGTTAACATATAAATCTATTAATTATGTGAATCACAAGGTCAAAGAATTGTCTGAAAACTCCAAATGTCTGGTTGGCCTAGTTAACACCACATAATCTTTACATATAACGAAAAGTGCTTGTGGAAAATAAAAGTGTAGTTTTTGAGACTGGTGGAACGCTGCAGAGGAGAACTAGACAGCGAGCGGCCAACTCCAAGAACAGCCTCTAGGACCCCTTCCAAAGCAAACTCTGCTATGTCGGCTGCTCTGCTCCACAAAGCTTAGCACTAGAGGGCAAGCCCAGGCTCCATGGCCTGGAAAATTACTGCAGCGTACGTACCAGCCTCTCCAGAAGCCAGCACGGAAGCACTTTCAGAAGACCTTGTGCTACAAAGCAGTTATAACCATGCACAGTGTCTGAACAACTCCCAGGACAGGGAGTGGCAGGCAGCCCCAGCACCATCAAGCAGGGGAATGGGACCTCAACTCCCAGGACAGGGAGTGGCAGGCAGCCCCAGCACCATCAAGCAGGGGAATGGGACCTCAACTTGAGGGTCCCTGGGTAGCAGTCAGGGTAAAGATGGCAGATGCGTTGCTGAGGTTCTGCCGGCCACATCAGCACAGGGACTGAGAGACCAGGGAAAGGAGAGACTCTAAATATGGGTAAGGTCACCTATTGTCAAAAACTGCATTCCTCGTATAGGCAATGCCCAAAGAAAATACGCTTATGATAAAAAAAAAAAAACAAACCATTGATGTCTTATCGCTTATCTTCTGTATTTGTATTCAAAGGCTATTGTTGTGTATATGTATTATGGTACAGGGAACAAAAATTCCTAAGTTCTATTCTTGGATCAGTCCCTGATAAACACAGTATCTGCCAGTGGAAAATATCAGGTGCTTGGAAATTCAGAGCTGACACATTCATAACCAGAAGGTACTTATCTGAGCGCCTAGTATGTGCCCAGAATTGAATGTTGATTAGAAGACACACATAGTAGCCTGGTGACTGGAATATCAGCATAAAGAGCGGTAAACTGGACACGTGAAAAGGAGCTACACGAGAGGTAAACCGGACATGTGAAAAGGAGGTTCCCTGGGACAGAGAGGCACACCCGCCAGAGCTGCATGAGACACAGTCCCTGCCCACAGGAGCACACGAGGCGGTTGTGCTTGCTGCTTCACTGGGTTTCAACTCCATGCCACACTATTCCTCCTCTGCCCACACATCTGTCTCATTTGCTTCTCCCTCTCTCCCTGCCTGCGTCTCAGATTACTGCTGTGCCCTGCATTACCTCTGTCACTGGAGGGTTTGTATCGTTTCCAAATCAGAATGGCTGTGGTGGCCGGAGCTGCAGTCACTGCCTCACACCGCGGGTGTGCCTCCCTCAGCCCACTCGAGTCAGCCAGAAGTCACAAAGGCCAACCAGAGAGATGTGGTACAGATAGAGGTAAGGCAGCGAAAGCCAACGGCTTCCTGAGCTTCAGAATACTTTGGGATCCAGCAAGTAATCCTGGCACTTAAACGGGAGATCTAAAAGGAGGCAGCGCATGCCATCCTTCCGTCTTGGATTTGCGCCCAAATGTCATCCCTTGGCTCTGAGATATTTCATCTCTAGAAACCATTTTTTTTTTTTTTTAAGTAGAGCCTCGCTCTGTCACTCAGGCTGGAGTGCAGTGGTGCAATCTCAGCTCACTGCAACCTCTGCCTCCTGGGTTAAGCAATTCTCCTGCCTCAGCCCCCCCAGTAGCTGGGATTACAGGTGTGCGCCACCATGCCTGGGTATTTTTTTTATCTTTTTTAGTAGAGATGGGGTTTTGCCATGTTGGCCAGGCTGGTCTCGAACTCCTGACCTCAAATGATCCGCCCACCTCGGCCTCCCAAAGTGCTGGGATTACAGGTGTGAGCCACCACCCCCGGCCTCTAGTCCAGAACTCTGCCTTCAGATAGAATCTTTGCTGATCCAATATGAACAAATGGGTATATAACTTGTGAAAACCTGCCTAATTGGAGAATCTTTAACTTCCAATAACAATTTGTTCCCAGGGCTGCTTTTCAGCCAGTACACACCAGGATAGCCGTACCACTTATTAAAACACTGAAATCCTTATGCATGTGTTAGTACAGTGGCTGCCCCAGGCCCTCTGAGTGTCCCACTGCCACCCGGACCCCTCCCCAGGACAGCTTCACAACCCAGCAGCTAAAGAGTTAATGTTGGGCTCAACAAGGGGACTCGTCAGGACCCTGTTCCAGAACCACCATGCCACACCAAAAGTATTGTTACCCTTACCCGTCCCATTCTATAATGCTGCCGTATTCTAAAACTTTCAACTGCTTTCTGCTAGCTACTGAATAAATGCCACTCTTTAAGGTCTTTATTCAGCCTTCCACATACAGCATCATTCTCTATTCTTCTTATACCCTCTGTTTCACCAAACTCAGCTGCTCAGTATTCCCAAACATAAACTTTCCCCGACTCTTGGTCTTTGTTGACGTAACTCTTTCTGTCTCGAATAGCCTTTCTGTATCCACCAAAATCTTACCAACTCTTCAAAATGTCCCAAAATGTCACCATTTCCATGAAATATTAGTTGGGAGAGCTGTGCCCCCATTTCGAGAGGCGTCACAGAAACATATGGGTCGTATGTTTGCAAAACTTAATGACTGCTTCATATTACAACTATTTTCATATAGGCACCTTAGCTTTCCTCCTAAATAAAGCTGTAGATGCTAGAAACCACATCCTGGTCATCACACCTACATGGCCTGGCATGATGCCTGGCTCGAGGTATGTGCTAAGTAAATATTTGTGTAAATGAATGCGTGAACAGTCCTAATTCTTTTGTCCATTTTCTATTTGTTAAGGATTTTGGTTGTTTTTCTCTGAAGCCACTCCAGTTGTGGTTGTATCTCCTTCTGCATATGGAACCAAATTGCACATCATCCACATTTTAAACTACTGGGTTATTTCACGAAGATAAAGAAGGAAATATGCTCCCCTGTCATTACTGGTAACCCTGGAGTTTGTGACTGCCATCTCTCCATACTCTTCTTCCAGCACCAGATCCAACACAGGGACAGGCAAATGAAAGGTTCCTGGTAATGGGGGCTGGCCTTCCAGATGACAGGGAGCTGGTGGGTGGTGGAGTGAGTTGGCAGGGACTGCTAGAGAGGGGAGGCAGGGTGGCTTGCTGGAAAGCAGAGCCAACAAGCTGGTTCTGGTTGCTGTGGTTGAGGCCAGAGGTACAGGCCTGGGAGGTGCAGTTTTACTACCCTGGTTCCTGTTGGTATCCAAGAGTGTGGAGGTGGGAATGCTAGCAACCCCCTTCCCACCTCTCCTTTCCTAATGCCTCCTCCCTGGCTCTCCCTCCAGAGGAATAGCTCTGAGCTGAGAATGAAACCTATAGGAAAAGAGGGAACTTTGATACAAGATGTCTGGGCTTCTTAACAACAAAAAAGGATGGGAGACAAGGAGGCAGAAACCACAGCTCCTGTCTAAATCTCATTCCACAGGGAAATCGAGAGTAGAATATAACGGGACAGCCCAGGACACAAAGACACCCTGCATAATAGATGAATTTCAGGGTTCTAAGAGGAGAGAGGAAACAAGGTGCATCAGTGTGTGAGCTTAGCCTCCTGTTAAAAACCATGAGTAAGGAAACAAAGTCAATTCTGGAATAGAGGCTGGGAAGAGTTTTCTGGATAATTGGTTTGGAAAAGAAAATAAAAAATAAGGAAACCCAGTCAGAGAGTTAAGATTCATCTGGGGGGGGAACCCAACAGACTCAAGAATTGATGGGTCGGAATGAGGCGGCCCATGGGAGACACAGGAAGAGGTCGAGGGCCAGAGTGTCAGATTATGACTGTGGCAAACTAGATCCAGGTTTGAGGAGAAAACACACCGGAGGTAAAAGAAAAGTGAGGAGAGGGAGAAAGGGAGGTTACTGATTCCAAGGTCACAAAGCAACTGCCTTTCTCTCTGTTTTTAATTTGTGCGCGAGATCCCACTGGTTAAACAAAATGATGGCTACACTGGGAAGCGGTGTGGCCTCCCAGGCCCCCACCCACACACACTCCAAAGGAGCTCATCCATTTGGGCCTGAGTGGCCATGGCGGGGGAGAACAGATTCACTCTCTGTCTTTCAGAAGGAAGAACAAGGCCCAGAGGAGGGAAGAATTCACTATGGGCGGCAGATTTTGGTCATCAGAGGAAAGGGCTCTGCTGCATGGAGCCGTGGCCCCGGGGTGGAAGCTACGGCTTCTTGGTGATGTGCTGAGCTCTCTGGCCCTGGAAACGCTTGCGTGCAGATCAGTCTTCGTATCCAGACTGAAAGACACCTTGGAGATCATTTAGACCAAAGTCCTCATTTTCACCCGAGAAGCTGTCGTTTTTCCCTTGATTCCCCCGCTAGTTAGTGGCAGAGCCAGTCTCCTCTAACTCACAGCCGGAATGATTTCCATCACCACAGAAAGGTTAGGCCATAAATACACATTTCCAACCTGAACCAGCTCAGCGACTGTCCCTAGTAATTCTCTCTCTTTGGCCACAAGAGAAGGCACAGCACCACACCCGACTCTGGGTAGAGAAGCTGACACGACGATAGGTCAGAGTCAGAGTATCTTCTCAGCAACTTGCTCAGCCACTCTGTCCGAGTCTCCCCAAAGCGGGAGGAAAGTGAAGGCATGGGAGGCCCCGTGCCAGAACTTTGAACCTCGGCTCCCCGGGCTTGGGTTGGGCACCTGCTAGTAACGGGAGTTTCTCCATTTCTTTTCCCAACTATTACAGGATCTTTTACGGCCCCTGTCACTGTCAGTTCTACTTTGTTAGGCCCATCCACAGTACGTTGAAAACCACCTCGACAGCCATACCTATTGATGTAAAAAGGCAAAGAGACCATGCTCTCCTGTTTTCCTAGGAGGAAACTGAGGCACGGAAATATTAAGTGGCTTTGGCTAAGTTAAAAACAGAAGTAGGAATCTACCTGCTGCCCGGTCCACTGTGCTGTCCATCATCTCCTTAAACTGGGGAGTTTGGTAGATTGCTCAGGGTTCAGAAAAGTGGCAGAAGGGGCGGCCCGAACAGGGGAGAGAGGGCGCAGCGAGGAGGTGGGAGATTCAAAGAACCGAGGACGGAGGCTGGGAGAGGAGCGACGTATGGGAAGCGGGGAAGAGAGGGGACTCTCCGAGGTATGGTAAAAAAGAACCCCCCTAGAAGATGCAGCAGGAGAGGAAACGGAGTGAGCCAAACAGAAGGCGGTGGGCAAAGTTTGGGCTGCGCGGACTGGAGCGCGCGCCCGGGTGTGGACGGCCGAGGGCATCCCGCACCCGAATCCCTAGCTCGCGCGTGGACCCCACGGACCTCCTCCCCGGGAACCGCGAGCCCGGAGCGGCTGGAGGGGCCCGGTCTCCGCCAGCGTCTCGGCGGGGCGGGCGGGGAGCCTCTCTCCGGGTCGCTCTCCGAGGGGAGACGCGAGGAGCCCCGAGGATGCCCCGGACCCACATGGCCGGCGGGCAGGCCCGGGCTCGGGAATTCTGCGCTCGGCCCCGCGGCTTCCCCCGCCCGCAGCTCTCCCCGAGTACGCGCGGGGCGACGCCGGGCACCTGAGGGAGAAATGGGTGGGAAATCCGGTCTGAGGATGGGATGAGAGGCGGGTCCCCCCAACGCAGGAGCCGCCGCCGCCCACCTCCGCGCCCTTCGCCTCCCCTGGGTGCTACTTACTCCGGTTCAAGGGGTTCCCGCCGACCTGGGCCGACGCCACCAGTTCCAGATACAGAGTCCAGAGCCCCACAGACACCACGGCGAGCGCCAGCAGCAGCCGGAAGCGCCTCCGCAGCAGCTTCACCGGGCGCAGGAGCAGCGGGAGCCGCGCGGCCCGGGGGCTTCCCATGGCGCTGCGCCGAGGCGGCCGCCGCCAGCGCGGGCTCCAACCCCCCGAGCCGCCGCCCCCTGGCCGGGCCCCGCGCCCAGGGCGCCCCGCGTCCCGGCCCAGCGTCTCAGGGCTGCGCCGAGGCCGTCTCCCCCGGCCGCTCTCCGGCGGGGCTCGGGCTCATGCTCCGGGCGCGAGGGGTCTCCGGGCTGCGCGGGCGCCCAGCAGGTCTCTCCGGGAGCCGAGCCCGGCTCCTCCTCCGCGCGTGTGTTCCGCGCCGGGCTCTCCTCCCCGCGCCTCTCCCGTCGCAGGCTCGCTGCCGCCCTCCCTCCCTGCGCGCCCGCCCTCACTCGCTGCCCAGAAGGAGGCTTCCCCGGCGCCCGCCCGCCTGCCTCCGCCCGCGCCTCCGCCAGCCCCGGACCGGGCTCCCGGCTCTGGGCTCTCCTGCTCGCGGCACCTGGCCCGCCCCCGCCCGGCCCCGGCCCCGCCCCGGGCACAGGTGGGCTCCGCCCCCGAGAAGCCAGGGACACGAAGAGGCCATTCTGGCTTCCCTAGGGGAGCGAGAGGTGGGGCCAGAGAACTGGTGCCTGGTGCCTCCCCCGACTGGGAACGGGTGGGATGAGGAGGGGGCGACTGATGATCCGGACTCTGGGTGACCGAGGGAAACCGAGTCACCACCCAGGCGCCTAACGGTGTGGTTTTGAGCAGAAGCGAAGTAGAGGCTGGTTTGGGCGACGCCCAAGGCTTTAGCCTCAGAGCCTTTGGTCGCCAACAGCAGCGACCCGACTCCCTGCTTGACGAAACCAGTAGGCGTGAAATATCACGGGAGCCACTGGACGCTTAGCTCAGACATAGCTTCGTTTTCCAGTTGAGATTTGAAGACCTTTCTTCCCAGCCTGAACCACATCTCCGAGAGGCGCTGGGGAAGTCATACAGCCCCCACGGTGAACCCCAGCAAGCAGTTTTCCCCAGACTGGGCTGGAATGGCTGTTTGAAGAGAGTAGGTGTTTGAGGGTTCCGAAAAAGAATTTTAAAAAGAAAAGAAAGGTATTCACTCTTAGAGTTGAAAAGATCAGCAAGATAAGCCAGGCACAGTGGCTCACGGCTGTAGTCCCAGCACTCTGAGAGGCTGAGGCGAGAGGATCTCTTGATCTCTGGAGGTCAAGGCTGCAGTGAGCCGTGATTGCGTCAGTGCACTCCAGCCTGGGCAACACAGCAAGACCCTGTCTCAAAAAAAAAAAAATCAGTATTCCAGTCCTCTGCCTTCAGGCAGGTAAAGCATTATTATCTGATTTAAATTAGATAAATTATCAAGGGGCAGAATAACTGCCCCAGGTCATTCAGCAAGTTATACTGCAGTTTTCTTTTCCATTATCTCTCCTGGGAAAAATGGTCAGGAGATTATGGGAAAAGTGAAGGATCAAAGTGTTCCTGGACATTTTAAAATCAAATGAATATCACACAAGTACTGTTCCAAGACAGAGGTTCTCACAGAATTGAGAACTATGTTTCCCTTCTCTCTGTTCTCACCTCAGTTGGATATTCAATAGTTTCTACAGGACTTTTCCTAATTAGCCTCCCCAACTCCAAGCTTCCCATCGCATCCTGTCCACTACCACCAGATGGTCTTCATAAAAAGCCAGGCATGATGACAGGCACCTGGAGTCCTAACTTACTCGGGAGGCTGAGGTGGGAGGAGTGTAAGGTTGTAGTGAGCCACAATCATGCCACTGCACTCCAGCCTGGGTGACAGAGCAAGACCTTGTCTCAAAAAAAAAAAAAAAAAAATCCCGTATGTACTCACACACCTGCTCAAAAATATTTAATGGCTTCCAATGCTTATTGATTAAGATGCACACTGTAAATCCAGAATTCAGGGCCTTCCAGAACCTTTTCCAACTTTATGTGACCATGTGAAACCTGCTCCAGCTAAAACGCGTTTATTCACTACCCTCCAACACATTTTCTTTTCTAGTTGGTCAACTTGTACCCTTTATCCAAGGTCCATTTCAGATTCTATAAAGCTTTCTTGGACCAGCCAAGTCCTAAGCAACTCCTTCCTTTTTGGAGCTTTAGTAGAACTTGCCATCTGTCTCACCATCTGATATGTTGGAACTTACTTGGAGTGTGTGAGTCTTGTTTTCCCAACCTCACTGTAAGGCTTCAAAAATGGGAGCTGCATTTCCAGTGGGTGGTACAATGTCCACTTAGCACTTAGGAAGGTTTGAGGATGGGGGTAGCACTTTGAGCAAACATCTTCCAGAACTTTCACTGTAGTTCTTTAGCAAAGGGTGAATCCAAAGGACAGTTCTCTAATTGCAGCCCCTGGGAAAGGTCTCTGTGAAGTTCCAAAGCCACAGATTCCTGTACTTCTCATGTTATTCTTTCTTTCCACAAGTCCAAGATAGGAGCAGCCAGTGTGTGCACAGCCTGTGCAAGCTCGGCTGAGTCAAGTGGGAAGTGACCGGGCCCTGTAAATAGAGTCCCTCTCTTATTAAGGGCAACCCAACTGGATTTTAGGTTGAGTCACTTTTAACACTTTGTCATGGAAACAGGTGGCAGCCTTGCCACAATTCTCTCCCCAAGACTGAGAAAGCTCATGCAATCACTTTGGTCAACCAAATGCTTGAAGCATCTATTATGTAGGAACTGGGAGAGATCTAAAACAAGAAGCATGCTGTTTAGTTGAGGAAAAAAGATAGTCCACAGGAAAAGAAATCTGACAGTTTAAAGGCCAAATTTATGGTCCAAACATGAATCCCAAAGAAATTCAGAAGAGGAAGGAGATCACCCTGTACCTCTTGATTTTTTGTCCTCCTCTTATTTCTACTTTGTTTTTATAACTTGAGCAGATCATTACTTTTCCAGCTTACGGTGAGAGGTGCCAGGAGTCGAAGAGAAAAGAGGCCAGGACATTCTTGTGGCTCTCCTCTCTCCCTCTTCTGTTCCCTTCTCTTCTGGGGTGACGCCTTGGCACTGAGATATCCCTCACATTCAGACCCCGCTTTCTCCACATCCCTTTTTGACTCCTGGTGATGTCACATCAGGGGAAGATCTGAACTTTGAGACCCAAATTTCCCAAATAGCTGAGCTCCAGAACTAAGTATGTGGATTGAGGTATCATGGTGGCATAATATATTGTCACAAATGTCCATTCATTGTCAGTGTCAATTTACCTGGCTACTCACCAGTTCTTCTGATGGTTTTCACTGTCCTTTCACCCTCCCGCTTCAGCTACAGGACCTGACCCAGAATAGCCCAGGGTCACATTGTACAAATTGCACCCAAAAGGAAAAATATTTTCCACCATACACCTGCAATAATGGTAGAAGGGCCCGGTCTTTGCTTGGCCAGAATATCAGAGGCAGGGCAGGTCAAATCATAAAGTTTCTTCTCCCAAATTACAGAGGCATTGTAAGAGAGGTTGACCAAAGTTTTCTAAAATGGGCCAAGGTTAGCACAGGGACCAGAAAATTCTGGATTGTGGAGAATTCAGAAGGGAAGAGTGTTTAGTGACCTATAGGTATGGTCTGTTGTATGCAGACCAAGTCTTATTCTACTCTATAGGGATGTCAAAATATACTAAGTAACTCCAGTGATCCCTGTGCCACCCATCCTTTTTCCTAAAACCTGACACCTACATTATAAGGTAGGAACTTTGAGCTTAGAGAGCATTTTTACATCTATATTCCATGTGTTTTGTTTCTCACAACCATATGAGAACAACAGGGGAGGTAGCCTCCTCTATTTACAAATAAGCTTTGCAAGCCTCAGTTTCTTCACATGACCAATAAGTGATAGAATCAGAACCGGAACCAGATCTTTAGCCTGCTGGTCCTCTTTCCATTGTACCCAGAGACTTCTTCCTTCTCCAGTCTGACCTTCCATATCTATATCCATATCTGTATCTATCTTATCCCTGTCTATATATACCTGTATGTTTGTTGGGCAGACTGTGTTCCATTCTTTGAGAGAAAAGAACAGTGCTGGAAATATCCACAAAGACATGCTCTCCAAGTGCCGGGGTCATTCTGGCAAGCATTTATTTGTTTTATCTCTTTCAACTCATGCAAATCACGTATCCTGGAAACTGTCCTTTCACTGATTCCATTTCATAGATAAAGAAATGGGCTCGGAGATGTTAAATAACTTGCTCAAGGTCATCTACATGACCCATCTCTTAGGACTCAAACTCAGGCTTTCTAACTTCAGATCCAGGGCTTTTTTTCCTTTGCACATGTTCCTCCCCTGGAAGTTCCCCTGCAGAAGTATATTCACTCTGGAAACTCTGAGCTCACCTTCAGCACATCCATAACTCACTCAGCCACATGATAATTCTTCTCATCCCCTCCCCCCTCCCCCCCACTCCATCACCAATGCTGCCTGCTGTGCTCTTTACAGAAGAGATCCTTTTTCCTAGCCCTCCTTCCATGAGTCCATCTTTTACAAATCTTTCTGCATGGTTTGCTACTATGGAGGCCAATCCCAGAAAAAGATGGATGCCCCCCACTCAATGCTTCTTATTAGCCACTTCTCTTGCTTTTCCAGAAAGTTGGGCTCTTCTGTTTGGTTGATGGAAAGAATGGTATGAGCTCTGGCAAGATCTCAAGCCTCAGTTTCTCCATCTGTGGTCCTAAGTAATTTTACAAACTAGACTGGGAAACAGATGAATATCCCTATAGAAGCATCCCTATAGAAGAACATGTTCAAGATTGCACGGTAAAGTGTCAAAGGAATCAAATGAAAGGAGTTAAAGAAAAGATGAAGAAAGGGCGTAGACGTTATGCTGAGGGTCAAAACAAAGCTCATCAGCTGGGAAAAATCCCAGGGCAATTCACATACTTCATCTCACTCCCAAGCAAGTGAGTTGTTGATATAGTCCTCAGCAGACGGTGAGAGGTGACCCAAACCAGAACTATGTGCTTTGAAGTTCTAAGTTTGGCATCTATTGCTAGGCCTTGCTTCCTCTTCCAATCTGCATTATGAATGCCTCCAAATTATTCCAACGTCTCTTTCTGCCTTCCTCCTTCAGGGAGAAGGATTCCCCAGCAAGTCAAGAGACAATCATCCAGGTCAAAAAAATTATCTTTGACTTGTTCAGGCTTTTCAGCTGAGAAATACCAATTATTTCCTACCACTCAGGTTTTCTTTGTTGCTGGCAAACCCAGAGGGAGATAGTGTGAACAGTGCTCTTGGTTGCTCATTAGTTGGTGCTGAGGCCATCTACACGAGCCTCCCCAAAGCTCTACCTCCTGTCTGTCTGACCACTAAACCCCACTAGAAAGACATTCTCTCACCCTTCTCTAGAAGGGCACTCTTCCGTCTGCACTCTGCAGTCTTCTGCTACAGATGCTAGTGAGAGGATGTGTAGCTGAAGCTAAGGCATAATGATCCACAGCTCTGAGTAGCTTCTTCCCCACTCCCAAGTCATGGCACATGTCTGATGTCTGGAAGCTGTGTGGCTCACCATGGTGCCAGGGTAGTGTCATCCCTCTGAGTGAAGTCTTAGTGCTTCCTTCTCTTCTCCCAAGGACACATCCCACAGGCTTTGTCCCTACAAGTTTGAGCACACATAGATGTGTATTTGAGCATACACAGATGTGTGTCTCAGCATTTTCAGAACAGGGCATAGGTCCCTAGGACTCTGAGTGAAGCTGGATTTCCTACCGCTATTCTCTCTCTTTCATCCTGAAGAAAAAAACTCATATGCACCGTTCACTCCTGACTTCACAGTTTCTCCAACCCCTAATAGGGCTTCTAAACGACCACATCTTTTCTGCATTTGATAATCTGTACTCCTTCTATAGGCTTCAGCCCAGAAGCCATTTAATAAATACTCTGTAGTAATCGAGAATGTGCTTAGTCCCCATTCATATGAGGTTCTGTCAACTTGAAAGCCCACTCATTTCAGGAGGCTTCCCCTAAAAAACCAGAAATGGTCATGCCGGGCGCGGTGGCTCACGCCTGTAATCCCAGCACTTTGGGAGGCCGAGGCAGGCGGATCACAAGGTCAGGAGATCGAGACCATCTTGGCTAACACGGTGAAACCCCGTCTCTACTAAAAATACAAAAAATTAGCCGGGCGTGGTGGCGGGCGCCTGTAGTCCCAGCTACTCATGAGGCTGAGGCAGGAGAATGGCGTGAACCCAGGAGGCGGAGCTTGCAGAGAGCCGAGATAGCGCCACTGCACTCCAGCCTGGGTGACAGAGCGAGACTCCATCTCAAAACAAAACAAAACAAAACAAAACAAAGCAAAACAGATTCCTCGTAGTCACTAGAAGCTAGGAGAGGGGCATAGAATGGATACTCTCTGAGAGCCTTCAGAAAGAACTTTGGGCTGGGCGCGGTGGCTCACGCCTGTAATCCCAGCACTTTGGGAGGCCAAGGCAGGCAGATCACGATGTCAAGAGATAGAGACCATCCTGGCCAACGTGGTGAAATCCCGTCTCTACTAAATATGCAAAAATTAGCTAGGCATGGTGGTACACACCTGTAGTCCCAGCTACTCGGGAGGCTGAGGCAGGAGAATGGCGTGAACCCAGGAGGCGGAGCTTGCAGTGAGCCGAGATAGCGCCACTGCACTCCAGCCTGGGCGACAGAGCGAGACTCCGTCTCAAAAAAAAAAAAAAAAAAAAATTAGCCGGGCGTGGTGGCGGGCGCCTGTTGTCCCAGCTACTCGGGAGGCTGAGGCAGGAGAATCGCTTGAACCCGGGAGGCGGAGCTTGCAGTGAGCCGAGATCGCACCACTGCGCTTCAGCCTGGGCGACAGAGCGAGGCTCCGTCTCAAAAAGAAAAAGAAAAAGAAAACAGAAGTGGGGCGTGGATGTTCTTCCCTTGCCTTGAACACGGTTGAATCCACAGCGGGGAGCGCTGCAGGCAGCCCGGCTGAGTGGAGCGCACGTCCGTATTAACCTGCCTCACGGCTTGGATTGGGAAGAACAATGGTCCTAAAGCCCGGTACGTGTGCAGAGTGCCCCAGAACAGCTCAAGTGCTCAAGCCGCAGACAGACTCCCTGAAAAACTTCTTTGTCTCTCAGTTCCTAGGTCCAGGCCTGTAAACTCTGCCGCGAGAACCCCAGCCCTTCCACTTAACACTCAATCACTGTGGCATCTCCGCAGAGCGTCTCGGTTTCCAGACGGGGATGCTGGCGCTGATGGCGGGCAGAGCTGCTGGTTTCAGGTTTCTCAGCCGTGTTATCTAAGGACCGGCTGCTTGGGAGTTGATCAGGGCTGGTTCGAGAGAGAGGCAGACGCCGTCTTTTCCCCAGAACAGACTCCTCTTTGAGCTCTGCCGCCACCCGGACTGGGGATGGAAGACAGAAAACAAAAATCCCCACTGTATGTGGTGCTCTGGAATTTAACTCGGCCCCGGAGAGGAAAGAGCAACGTCGCCTCTCCACCGCAGCGCCCCCTGCAGGCGGCAAACCGCTCACTCGGCCCCGGAGAGGAAAGAGCAACGTCGCCTCTCCACCGCAGCGCCCCCTGCAGGCGGCAAACCGCTCACTCGGCCCCGGAGAGGAAAGAGCAACGTCGCTTCTGCACCGCAGCGCCCCCTGCAGGCGGCAAACCCCTCACTCGGCCCCGGAGAGGAAAGAGCAACGTCGCTTCTGCACCGCAGCGCCCCCTGCAGGCGGCAAACCCCTCACTCGGCCCCGGAGAGGAAAGAGCAACGTCGCTTCTGCACCGCAGCGCCCCCTGCAGGCGGCAAACCCCATTAACGCTGAGCTGGGGCAAGACTGGGAAGGGGTTAGGGGAGAACAAAAATGACTTCTGACCCTCTCAGCAGTAGTGGAGGCTCCCATCTCATTCCTAGGTAAAAACTCCGAGTGAAGGAGTGTGATTTAAAGTCAGTTTGGTGGTCGGGCACGGTGCCTCACGCCTGTAATCCCAGCACTTTGGGAGGCTGACCCCAGGAGTTTCAGACCAGCCTGGGCAACATAGCAAGACCCCATCTCTACAGAAAATAAAAAATAAAATAAAGTCAGTTTGCAAGAACTGATTGAAACAGAACATCCTCACTGGCTAAGCTACAAAGAAAGAAGATGAACCCAGGTTAGTGATTTGGGACAAGGACAGTTGGTGAAACTGCATAGTCATGAGGTGAGGTTTTCTGGGTTTTTTTTCCTATTCTTTCATATATTTGCCACCTACACAGTGTGTGGGTGGTAGAGGGTGGTCAAGACATGTGTATTTGTTTTGTTTTGTTATGTGTTTTTTTAATCTGTCATCCAGGCTGGAGTGCAGTGGCACAATCTATGGCTCATTCCAGCCTCAACCTCCTGGGCTCAAGCGTTCTTCCCACCTCAGCCTCTTGAGTGGCTGGGACTGCAAGCATGTACCATCATGCCTGGCTTTTTTTTTTTTTTTTTTTTTCGAGACAGGTCCTGCTTTGTCACCCAGGCTGGAGTGCAGTGGCGCAATCTTGGCTCATTGCAACCTCTGCCTTCCGGGTTCAAGCAATTCTCGTGCCTTAGCCTCCCGAGTAGCTGGGACTACAGGTGTGCGTCACTACACCTGGCTAATTTTTGTATTTTTAGTAGAAACGGGGTTTCGCCATGTTGGCCAGGTTGGTCTCAAACTTCTGGCCTCAAGTGATCTGCCCACCTCCCAAAGTGCTGGAATTATAGATGTGAGACACCATGCCCAGCCCTTGGCTAAATTTTTTAACTTTAATTTTTTGTTGAGATGAGCTATGTTGCCCAAGCTGGTTTCAAACTCCTGGGCTCAAGCAACTCTCCCACGTCAGCTTCCCAAAGTGCTAGGATTACAGGCATGAGCCACTGCACCCCACCAAGACAGAAGAATCTTTTAGAAGCTCCAGGGCACTGAGCTTATGCCTGTAATCCCAACACTTTAGGAGGCTGAGATGGGATGACTGCTTGAGCCCAGAAGGTGGAGTCTGCAATGAGCAGTGATCTGCACTGCATTCTAGCCTGGGTGACGGAGTGAGACACTATACCTAAAATTAAACACATAACAAATATTCTTCTGCCTTGATGAGGATTCTGCTCTTCAGCCAGGCATCTTACCCTCAAAAGGGGGCTGTCAGAGCAGGCCAGTGGGAGATGTGCATGGTAAAGCCTTGCATTGTGTTATCCCATGTGTTATCCAGGTGTTTATAGGAGACATTTGACACTCTGAATTTTCCTTCAGTGAATTTACAAAGTGACCTCAGAGACTTCACATCAGTCTCTGAATTATTTTTTAAATCTAGGTCAGATGTCCTTTGCTCCACATTTTCAGATCCCTGTGTTATCTCAGCTTTCTAGGCTGCATACATTGCTTTCAGGAAGGTTTTCCCTTAAATGCCATACTATTCTCGAGGGAGATTTCTCCAGCATTTAAAGACCTGTAGAAAAGGAAACCCCCAGCATTCTCACCATAGGGGAGAGTCATAGGTGGCATCACAGAGAGGAATGCCAACACCTCAGGAGAGGATGTGGGTGTCTTGTGAAGAGAGCCCGAGTCAGAACTCCTGGAAACACTAACACTGGTGGGACAAGCAGAAGCAGAATCAGTGACCAGGAGCAGGGAAGTGCACCAGGTGCAGAAGTCAGACTAGGACAGAGACCTAGGAAGCAGGGAGAGCCAGAGGCAGTGCCAGTGCATGCGTGGGCAGGCAGCAGGCTCATGATCAGCGCTTAGGAGGCAAGGGCAGGAGACCGGGTGGGAAGCACCCCGATAGGAGAGGGGTGAGGGGAGTTAGAGGGCGGCTTAGTCCGACTGACTCAAGGTGAAATATAGAATCTAGCCTGGTGCCATGCCTCACACCTGTAATCCTGGCACTTTGGGAAGTTGAAGCAGGAAAATCACTTGAGGCCAAGAGTTTGAGACCAGCCTGGTCAATATAGTGAGACTCCATCTCTATGTAAAATTTTAAAATAAATAAAGAAATAAAAGTGGGGGGGGGAAGAAATACTGAATCTCAAAGATGAGGACAAAGTAGTCAGGCTTCAGGAAATGAGCAGAGAATACGTAGAGAAAGAAGAGTTTCCTAAGGTCATTTTTTTGGGGGAAGGAGTTCATTGCTTTGACAGAAACAAGCAAGAGAACCTGTTTGCACACAGAGAACACAGCTATTTTCCACAGAAGCTTATCAGGTGCTGGCCCAGCCTAGGGAGTGACACAAGAGATAAGGCTAGGGTAAGGAACCGCCTCTCTAAGTAAAAAGAAAAACCCAGGCACACCGGTTCAATCTGCACTGATTACTGAGCTTTGGGCCAAATGAAATCTCACAAAAATGTGCATGACAATACTACTTAGGCTCATTCCTATTCGGGATCCCTCTACTTAATATTTAATTATCCTTCCCAAATGCCAAGGCAAGCTTGCCAATTAAGAGGCTCTGGAAGAGTCAACACAAGCAATATTGAAATTGTTCATTTAAAATCGCACTGCTGTTGTTAAATGCTGTTGTGAGCCAAAAGGGAAGGAAAATGTCACAAGTCAACACAAGGCTAATCACAAACATTGTGGTCCAATCTAGAATTACCAGGACTCACTAGCTGCAGACTAGTCAAAAAGCAGTGAGTCAATGATTGGAGATAAACTGGGCAAAATGTGCATAAAATCACTGTATTATTTCCTAGAACTGCATGCAAATCTAGAATTATCTAAAAAATAGAAAGATGAGCTGAATCATCGAGGAGAATAAATATTTGTCCAAACTGAAAAAAAACCATATTTGGCAGCAACTCAAGATGCATCTATTATAATGACATACATATATGACATATATGTATATATGAGTCTATTCTGTTCATGTGTCAACACAACACATTTATTTAATTATTATTTGTATATTTTATTTTTTATTTTTTTAGAGATGGGATTTCACTCTGTAGCCCTCGCTAGAGTGCAGTAGCCTGATCATAGCTCACTGTAGCCTCGACCTCCTGGGCTCAAGTGATCCCCCAGCCTCAGCCTCCCAAGTAGCTGGGGCTATAGGCGTGCACCACCACACCCAGCTAATTTTTTCTATGTTTTGTAGAGATGGAGTCCCACTATGTTCCTGGGCTGGTCTCAAACTCCCGGCCTCAAATGATCCTCCTGCCGTGACCTCCCAAAATGCTGGAATTACAGGTGTGAGCCACTGTGCCAGCCTTAATTTTTTAAAAAATAGAGTGGCTGGCTCAGTTTGAAAAAAAGAGGTCATGCAGCTGAAGAGGCAAAGAGAAAGAGAGCTAATATCTGCAAACAAAAGCAATCATAGCTGCCACTTGGAGGTTGAGCTCCCAGAAGGCTGTTCTGGCAAGGACGGTGGGTTTCTCAGTGACAATCTGATCCACAGTCTCCTACACAGGCACCTGCATTCACTTACGATGTGAATATTCTCATCTAGTAGTTTCCCCCAAGAAGGGCATCATCTCCAAAATGAGGGATTTCCTACACACAAGAACACGGGTGCGCTGTGATGTCATCATAAATGTGAGGCGATTAAGTAATTAATCTCCAGAAGTCTAGGTTGTGTTCACAGTTGCTTTTTGTATGGCTAACTTGAAAATAAGCTACCAACTAGTCCAGGAGTGGAATATTTCACAGCTTAAGCTCATAAAGCAATGTTTCCACATAGAGATTTAAAGCCCCCTTTCAAAATGTTTTCTTTGCAAGGCCTCCCTTCACTTTGCAGCCAAACCCTCCTTCCAGCTCTATCTCTTCACCTGCCTTTTTTTCTGCTGGTCTGCCTATTCTAGATCTTTTTTGGCTCTGTGCCCTTACCTACTTAGGAAGTTAGAAGGCAGATGAAGCAGACTATGACTTGCTGCGATTCTAGACATTTTCTCCCTGGCAGGCAGTTCAACTCAATAAATTGTCCATCAAGTCCTACTCCTAACAAGTCTATCACTTGTCTCTTGTCAGCTCCCTCCAATCTTTCCAACATTCACTTTCTCAAGCTCCCCATCACATCTATACCCTATCTCACTTTCAGTGGAGGGTTTAACTTTATTTCCTCTGTGAAAACAGGGTAGTTACCCCTTTAGAGTTATTATACCAACTCATCTGCTTTTACTGCACCCGTCAGTACCAGCGCTCATTCCCCCAGCATCTTACTTAGAAACACCTCTCACTCTTCCATCTTCAGTTCCTTCCTCTGGCCTTTCCCTTTCAGTCTGTGAATATGGTTAAGTCTTCCCCAGCCTAAAACTATCGAAACTCCTCTCCTTGGCTTTATCAACTTTGAAGCTATTTCCCATTTTCCTTCTGGCCTCATCCTTCAACCTAATATAAGCCAACTTCCATCTCTATTTCACTGAAGTTGCTTTAAACTCACCTGCTGCTAAATCCCCAAACCTCAATTCTAATTTACATGGTTCTTCTAGAGCATTTGACAATGCTCCCAACCACTGGCTTCTTGAAGTTCTCATTCCCTGAGTTTCCAGAACACTATGTTCTTGTTATTCAGACCATTCCTTTCTTACTAGCTACCCCTTCTCTTACTGTTAAGGTTTCCCCTCTTTGGCCGGGCGCGGTGGCTCACGCCTGTAATCCCAGCACTTTGGGAGGCCGAGGCGGGTGGATCACAAGGTCAGGAGATCGAGACTATCCTGGCTAACATGGTGAAACCCCGCCTCTACTAAAAATACAACAAAATTAGCCGGGCGTGGTGGCGGGCGCCTGTAGTCCCAGCTACTCAGGAGGCTGAGGCAGAAGAATGGCGTGAACCCAGGAGGTGGAGCTTGCAGTGAGCCGAGATCACGCCACTGCACTCCAGCCCGGGCGACGGAGCGAGATCCGTCTCAAAAACAAACAAACAAACAAAAAGGTTTCCCCTCTTTGACCCTCTTCTCTTCTTTTTCTGTATGCTTTTCATCTCGGATCTCATCCACATCCAATTACCTTTTATATGTTAATAATTCCAAGTCTTTGATACTAACTTATCTTCCAGATCTCTATTCCCAAATTTACTAGAAACAGGCTGCTTCTCCTATACATTGAAGCTCACTTAACGGTGTCACTGGACACGTGGTACCTCAAGCCAGAAACTTTGAAGTTAGAGAATTATCCTTTTTTTTTTTTCCTTTGAGATACGGTCTCACCCTGTTGCCCAGGCTGAAGTACAGTGGCACTGTCATAACTCACTGCAGCCTCAAAGTCCTGGACTCAAGCAATCTTGCCTCCTTAGCCTCCTGAGTAGCTAGGACTACAGGTGCGAGCCACTGTGCCTGCCTAATTTTGTTGTTGTTGAGATGGGGTCTCACTATGTTAGCCAGGTTGGTCTCAAACTCCTGGGCTCAAGCGATCTCCCCACCTCCTTAACTCTTCCCTAACTCTCACATCTCATCCATCACAAAGATAGGATGACCATTCTACTCCTAAATGATTCTCAAATCTGTCCCTTCCTCTTTATTCTCAATGTCTCCCTTTAGCTTAGGCCCTGAATTTCTCTTCTGGATGAGGACAGCAGCCATCTTCTTCCTTCTGTTCCTAGATGCAGTGAGTGATGATAGTGCAATCTGCTGTGTTGCAAATATTACAGTAAGTCTTAGTAGCCCAACTAACATGGTGTGGGTGGAGAGGCAGCGAGAGTCATAAGACTGGACCAAAAATAACATAGCCAGAGGCTATTTTATTTTGTGAAAAATCACATAAGTTTCATGGATAAAAAGGTGATTTATTACCAAGTTACTCATATATATGGTTAAAAGAAAGTTTAAAATGCAAAGGAAATGACAATGATGGTGCTTTTCAAAGATCTTTGGCACTATGCTTTGATTTGTTCCTGCAGATACCGCAATAAATCCTAGTATTAAGTGACTGTGCCTTAGCTTGATCTGAAGTACAAAGATTTACCAGGAAATAAATATTTCATATATTTATTATTTCATGGTAGTTTTTACTCCCCCCCCCCCACACACACACTTTTTTTGAGACAGGGTCTTGCTTTGTAGCACAGGTGCAAACACGGCTCACTGCAGCCTCAACCTCCCAGGTTCAAGTGATCCTCCTGCCTCAGCCTCCCAAATAGCTGGGATTACAGGTGTGCACCACCACGCCCAGCTAACTTTTGTTTTTTTGTAGCTGGGTTTTTGCCATGTTGCCCAGGCTGGTGTGGAACTCCTGGGCTCTAGCAAGCCTCGGCCTCCCAAAGTGCTGAGATTACTAGATTACTGGTGTGAGCCACTACACCTGGCCCCCTTGCCCCTAATTTTTAAGAAATGAGTTTGCATTTCAAATTATTTTTATGCATGACTTCATAACACAAAATATTTGTTTTTCTCCAGTTTTAAGTAAACCCAAACATTTTCAATTGATTCAAAGGGTCTTGGAATATTTAACAGGTTTGCATAATTGTATTAAATGAAATTTCATGCCATTTATGTTGTGTATTACATAACTCTGTCTCCTGTACTTGCATTTCCCCAAACACTCTGTTCTTCCTTGCCTTCATACATGTTGTCCCTCTGCCTACAAGGTCCCACTTCTTGTCTGTCTCCAAATTCACTTTTGAGGATCAGTTCACATGTCTATCTTGTACACCCATAGAACTGCACTTCATTACTGAGTTTTTTCTATGTTTATCTTCCCCACCAACCTTTGGAGCACAAATGTTTTAGTGTTCTCTGTAAACTTAAGATCTAGCATAATTTCTAGAAGATAAAAAGCACTTAAGGAGGCCGGCGCGGTGGCTCACGCCTGTAATCCCAGCACTTTGGGAGGCTGAGGCGGGCGGATCACGAGGTCAGGAGATCGAGACCATCCTGGCTAACACAGTGAAACCCTGTCTTTACTAAAAATACAAAAAAAAAAAAAAAAAATTAGCCGGGCGTGGTGGCGGGTGCCTGTAGTTCCAGCTACTTGGGAGGCTGAGGCAGGAGAACGGCATGAAGCTGGGAGGTGGAGCTTGCAGTGAGCCGAGATCACGCCACTGTACTCCAGCCTGGGTGATAGGGTGAGACTCCGTCTCAAAAAAAAAAAAAAAAAAAAAAGCACTTAAGGGGCCAGGTGCAGTGGGATGCTTGTAATCCCAGTGTTTTGGTAGGATGAGGCAGGAGGATTGCTTGAGGCTAGAAGCTCGACACCAGCCTTGGAACATAGTGAGACTCTATCTGTACAATTTTTTTTTTTTAATTAACTGGGTGTAGCGGCATGCCCCTGTAGTCCTAGCTACTTGGGAAGCTGAAGGGGGAGAATTGCTTGAGCCCAGGAGTTCAAAGTGGCAGTGGGTTTTGATTGCACCACTGCCTTCCAGCCTGAGCAACAGAGCGAGAGACTGTTTCTTAAAAAACAAAACAAAACAAATAGCAAAAGAAATAAATTGCTGCATGAAGAAATGAATGGTATTAAATACATCATGGAATCTGATTGGCAATGGTGAGCAATTGGTAAGTCAATTGAAGCCAAAATACAGATAACAGCTCATTGTAACTGAATGCCTACCATAGGCTAGGCACCAGACTAAGTCATTTCATGGAGGTTTTTTTTTTTTTAATTGATATAGGCTGGGTGCGGTGGCTCGCGCCTGTAATCCCAGCACTTTGGGAGTCCGGGGCAGGAGGATTGCTTGAGCCTGGGAGTTCAAGACCAGCTTGGGCAACATGGCAAATCCCTGTCTTTACAAAAAAATACAAGTTAGCTGTGCATGGTGGCACATGCCTGTAGTCCCAGCTACTCAGGGGGCTGAGGTTGGAGGATCGCTTAAGCCTGGGAGGTTGAGGCTGCAGTAAGCCAAGGTTGCGCCACTGCACTCCAGACTGGGTGACAGTGAGACCATGTCTCAAAAAAAAAAAAAAAAATTGATATATAACCCACATACCATAAAATTCACCTTTTTAAAGCATTCAATTCAGTGGTTTTTAAAGTACATTCACAGTTTGGCAAAAGAAACCTTGTACCCATTAGCAGTCACTCCTTATTCCCCCCTTCTCAGCCCTTGGCAACCAGTAATCTTCTTTCCATATGGATTTGCCTATTCTGGACGTTTCATGTGTATGGGAATCGTACAATATGTGGCCTTCTGTTTCTGCCTTCTTAGCAAAACGTTGCAAGGTTCCCTCTTGTAGTAGCATGTATCACTACATCATTCCTTTCCATGGCTGCTAATGTTCCATCATATGGATATACCATATCCTGTCTATCCATTCACCAGCTCACGGACATTTGGATGGTTTCCACTTTTGGTCTATTATTAATAATACTGCTATGAACATCTATCCAGAAGATTTTGTGGGGGTGTATATTTTTATTTATCTTGGGTATATACTTATTGAGTGGAATTGCTGGGTGATATGGTAACTCTAAACTTTTCGAGGAACTGCAAGACTGTTTTTTGAAGGGGAAGCACTATTTGACATTCTCATCAGCAATCTATGAGGCCTCTAGTTTCTCCACATCCTTATCCACAGTTGTTGCTGACTTTTTGACGACAGCCATCCTAGTGAGCGTGAAGCGGTATCGCATTAGTTTCCATTTCCTTAATGATGCTGAGCATCTTTCCACATACTTATTGGCCATTTGTGCGACTTTTTTTGGAGAGATGTCTATGCAGATCCCCGGCCCATTTTTGAATTGGGTGTGTGTTTTATAAATTTAGTTGTAAGAGCTCTTTATATACTCTAGATACTAGATTTTCTCTTTCTTAATCCTCACAGTCACTCTGCTGAAACAGGTAGCTTTTTGTCTCTTTTACAGGCAAAGAGACTAGAGCCTGGAGAATTTTAGTAAGAGGTGTGATTGAATCCAGATCTGTGATTCTCCAAAGCCTGTACCCTTTCCACTATTTTATGCTGCTTCTTGGTGACAGAGTTTTAACCGATTGTGAGGTTTAAAGAGTGGCCACACCAGTGGGTGGTTAATATAAAGATGAATGTTATTGGAATTGAGACCAGGATGTTAGAAACATTATCAACTGATTGCTGAAGTCAATGGTAGTACGTCTCAGAGTCATTTGTAAGTAAGTTGGATTATATGATATTTAAGGTTGCTTCTTACTCCAAAATTCTCTAATTTAATAAGCCTTTTTGTTTTGCCAGCAACAACAAAAGTAATAGTCAGGAAAAGCCAATTCCCTAAGTATTAGGACAGAAGGAAGAATCATCCACTTCTGTAAATCTCTCTGAGGCCTAGGAGCAGGGCACTCTAAGAATTTTTGTCCCAACTGATCGATGAAAAAAACTGATCTGCTATCACAGGCTTTTTCTTTTTTTTTTAGACGGAGTCTCACTCCATCACCAGGCTGGGGTGCAGTGGCGCGATCTCGGCTCACTGCAACCTCCGCTTCCCAGGTTCAAGCCATTCTCCTGCCTCAGCCTCCCGAGTAGCTGGGATTACAGGTGCGTGCCACCACGCCCAGCTAATTTTTCTATTTTTAGTAGAGATGGGGTTTCACCATGTTGGTCAGGCTGGTCTCAATCTCGTGACCTCGTGATCCACCCACCTCGGCCTCCCAAAGTGCTGGGATTACAGGCATGAGCCACCATGCCCAGCTGATCACAGACTTTTTCAAGAAAGGTAACAGCTTCTGCGTGCAGTACAATCACCACCTTCCTTTACACATTATTAACCATTTTAAATATGAAAACCTGGGTTCTCTCCTTTGTCCTGGGTAAATCAGAATGATGCTATCTTAAGCAAAGACCAGCTTACTATCAAGAGGCTTTCTGGGTATGGAAACAACTATTTTGTCCCAAATGCAATTTGCCTAAAAACGGATGAAGTTTTAGTGTCATCCCCTTCGTACTAGCTTTGTTATCTCCAACACTAGATGATTTCAAAGGAGCAATTTAAAAAAACTTGTGGGCTGGGTGTGGTGGCTCACACCTGTTATCCCAGCACTCTGGGAGGCCGAGGCGGGTGGATCACCTGAGGTCAGGAGTTCAAGACCAGCCTGGCCAACATGGTGAAACCCTGACTCTACTAAAATACAATAAAATAAAATAAATACAAAAATTAGCGGAGCGTGGTGGTGAGTGCCTGTAATTCCAGCTACTTGGGAGGCTGAGGCAGGAGAATCACTTCAACCCGGGAGGCGGAGGCTGCAGTGGACCGAGATCACGCAACTGCACTCCAGCCTGGGTGACGAGAGTGAAACTGTCTCAAAAAAACCCCCCAAAAACCTTGTACACTTGCACAAAACTGCAGAGGCCATGGAACAAGAACGTAAACTGAGCTGCGTGAGTCATTAACGAAGCATAAATATAGTATTGAGAAGAAGTTACAGAAAACTCAAAGAAAATCTTTTGAATGATATATTTTATTGAAAATAGTTAATTTAAAATATATACATCATTTTTCAAAAGCCATGTTACTGATGAAAATATCAAACTTTCCATACAAGCATCATCTCAGTTTCATCCCCTTGGCAAAGCGTCTCCTTAATCTTTCCAGATGGACATTTCGTTTGAGTCTCTAGCGCCCTCTGGTGAAACACCATGAAATTGCCCAAAAACGTAATTCAGGCTCTGCTCATGACGGAAGGTGAAATAGCAGAATGAGCGCCTATTTCAATGTGACAGATTATGATGTGCTGCCTTCTCCCCGAGCTCAGAAGAAAGGCAGCCTCTGTGAGTGCTTCTCTCTCTTTAGGGAAAGTATTCTTCTCATGGACACTCAGCCAAGCTTACTGCAAAATACCTTCTTCCTAAGTTTTCATCATCACTGCCTTCTGAAAAAACAAAAACCTGTCAATACAGACAGGATAAATAATGAAAGCCTCCAAGTCATTCAGGACCAGGCCCCTACTCCCCGCAAATGTTAAAAGGACAGCAAAAATGATAAAGCAAGCTGAGTATGCAAGAAAAGCTTTCCTAGTGGTCCCCGATTCTTCAACCTGTCTTTACAATAATGAATACCACCACTCTAGTCAACTCAGGTTTACATTTTCTGGCAGCAGATGACCTTGTCCTCAGGTTTCAAGAAGCACACCTCTTCTAAATGGGGGCCATTTCCAAAAGTAGACATCAACAGAGTCTAAGTTCATTCTCCAGACCAAACACTTTCGACTTAAGGTTCTTCAGTTCTCCTTGTATCTTATGTGCCCGTCTATTGCTGTCACGGACCTCACACAGAAGGGCAAGATCCTGGTTTGCCCGGGCATTAACTGTTGCCTAGGGGTTTGAAAAAAAAAAAAAAAGAAGAAGAAATGATGATGGCATATGCCAGGGGAGCGATATCAGTCTAAAAGACACAGCTATGCTAGCTCCTTTTTGTGAGATTTTGAGTACATAGGATAATTCCATCGTTTGTTCAGTGGCTAACTAAAGAAGGAAAATGTAGAATTAAGGCAGAAATCTCATGAAAATCCTTCCCATGCAATAAAGGAGGCTTGAGATAGAGATCAATGAACAATGAAAGAGGACGAAGAGAGGCCAGGATAAGCAACACTACTGGTAAGTTTGTCACACAACGAAAGCAGGCATCTCTTTTCTGCAACTAACCTTGTTTGGAACACAGGCTAACTGGCTAAATCTCATTAAGAAGACTCTTGAGGCGACTTGTATTCTAAAGAACTGTGTCTGCTGGAAAAAATTACTCTATCACTCAATTACTCACCTTCCCCAACTGTAAGACAGACACGATTCTTTAATCTACTTCTTGAATTAGGAGTGATGACAATCTGTTAAGTTTAGCTTACATCGAAGTATGAATGATGTAGTCGTTCAATGATTTCAGGGTCTTTTTATTTTCCCTCTAGCATGTTCTTGAACTAATTTTCAGGAAGGCTTGAAGATGGTGATCTGTTAGTGTTTACCAGCAGGGAAACAGCACATCCTTCTTTGCAGGGGCCCTCGTGACCATGTTCCCTCACTTACACCTCTTCTCTCCCTCATGGCAATTCAGGACCAGCAATTACCTTATACAACATTTGCTCCAAGTCTTTCAGTTTCTGTCGGAGAACTTTAATATCTGTCTTAAAGCCTTCTACTTCCAGGATACGTCGACGCTCCAATGCCTCATAGCGTTTTGTCATTATCTGTAAACGCTTCCCCATCTTGTTAGTGCGATCCTAAATATGGGGAATGGGAAGGCATTTACGAAGGTGAGGGAAGCGTCTTCCCAAGCCATCTGCACTTCCTACTCCATTACAAGTGGCAGATAATTTTGTACCTTGAAGATCTCTCTCCTCATTCCCTCTTCCTCACGAATTCGGGCAAGTTCTTCTTCTAAGGAAATGCACTGCTCTTGGTACATATTGGACAGCTTTTTCTCTTGTACTAACTTATCTTTTAGGGACTACAAGTCAAAGGGACAAAAAACATTAACACTCAGTTCTACAATTCAGGTAATTCAAGTAGCTTTTAGGCAAAGAAAGAAAGAAAAGAAGGGATTTCCAGAGGTACAAAATGAGTTAAGGAACCAGATGACAAGGAACTTTGAGGAACATCTGAAAATCTACTTATAGACCAGTCTCTTAAGCCCTTTTTCTAAAGTGTACACAGTAAAAATTAAAACAAATATTTTTGGCTCTGGGAAGAGTCAGATAACGGAGCTTAGAAGCTGTTTCAAGGAAGACATTACAATATATGTTTTGGGCTACATTTCTAAAGTTCTTCCTTAAAAAGGAAGAAATATTAACAACAACACTTATTATACATGCCCTATTGAGCAGTTAAAATGATCTTTTAAAAACCCGAATCAGATCATGTTACTTATTTCACACAACCCTTCAAATACATAACACTATTGAGAGCTAAGTTCACACTCCGTACCATGATGCACAAGGCCCTCCACAATTGGCTGCTGCCAATGCTGGCTTCTTAAAGAGCATACCACTTCCTCCTTATTTATTCCTCTACAACCATGATGACAGCCTTCCATTTCCTTGAACATACTCCAGGGCCTATAAACTTGCTCTTCCCTCTGCCAGGAATGTTCTTCCTCAAGGTCTGTATGGCAAGCTTAGTCCCATTTTTCAGGTCTCAGCAAAAACACTAGATATAAGAGAGTGTCCCTGTGCATTCCTTCTATTAATACAATGGACTTCCAGCAACTACATATAATCTTCATGTAATTCTTTTATTCCCTTAATACCGCATTTTATAATCTATAATTTTTTCTTTTTTTTTTTTCTGAGATGGAGTCCTTACTCTGTCACTGGGCTGGAATGCAGTGGTGCGATCTCGGCTCACTGCAACCTCTGCCTCCCAGGTTCAAGCAATTCTCCTGCCTCAGCCTCTCAAGTAGCTGGGATTACAGGTGTCTGCCACCATGCCTGGCTATTTTTTTTATATTTTTGGTAGAGACAGGGTTCCACCGTGCCGGCAAGGCTGCTCTCAAACTCCTGACCTTGTGATCCACCCACCTCTGCCTCCCAAAGTCCTTTTTTTTTTTTGAGATGGAGTCCCACTCTGTCGCCCAGGCTGGAGTACAATCGCATGATCTCAGCTCACTGCAACCTCCGCCTCCCGGGTTCAGGTGATTCTCCTGCCTCAGCCTCCCGAGTAGCTGGGATTACAGGTGCCCACCACCACGCCCCACCAATTTTTGTATTTTTAGTAGAGACGGGGTTTCACCATGTTGGTCAGGCTGGTCTCGAACTCCTGACCTCAGGTGATCCACCCGCCTTGGCCTCCCAAAGTGCTGGGATTACAGGTGTGAGCCATCGCGTCTGGCCTAATCTATATTTTCTTAGTTATTTGCTAAAGTTTCTGTTTTTTCTCACCCATTAAAATGTAAACACCATGAAGGAAGACCTTGTTTAGATTACTGTAACTCTAGGGCCTAACCCATAGTACGAGTGCGATAAATATTTGTGTGTTTTTGGGTTTTTTTTTTGTTTGTTTTGAGACACAGTCTCGCACTGTCATCGGGGCTGCAGTGCAGTGGCACGGTCTCAGCTGACTGCAACTTCTGCCTCCCGGGTTCAAGCAATTCTCCTGCCTCAGCCTCCCAAGTAGCTGGGATTACAGGCACCCACCATCATGCTCAGCTAATTTTTTTTTTTTTTTTTTTGTATTTTTAGTAGAGATGGGGTTTCACCATGTTGGCCAGGCTGGTCTTGAACTCCTGACCTCACGATTTGCCCACCTAGGCCTCCCAAAGTGCTGGGATTACAGATGTGAACCACTGTGCCCGGCCAGGAGTACAATAAATATTTGTTGAATGAATGAATGAATGAATCAACAAGTCTAATATTTTGAATCCCCAAATACTACAATGATCAGCTGCTCTTTGAAACATAATTCTTGAGGCAGCTGCTACCAGAGCTTCCTGGACTGAATGGATCTTACATTACAGATTGTAGGTTCTTTGGAATTCCTTCAACTCTCCCAGAAAAATAAACAACTTCGTTAAGACATAAGGACATTACCTTAATATATTCACTTTGAGCATGGTGACTCTCATGCATAACGGGCAACACTTTTCCAATTTTATCTTCTTTCTTCTTACACTGCACCCTATATTGCTTAATCTTTGACATCAAATTATCTTTTTCAAGCATCCATGACTTCTCTTTATTTTGGTTTTCAGATCTGAGTTGCAGAAAATCTTTGGTGCTCTCATAGAGCAGTTCTTGGGTGTGGTGAAGACTAGGAAAGAAAGTGTAAATGCAGACATGAGGATGCGCACACAGCACACCTGAAAGCAAGGATTATTCCAAAATGGAAGAGAGTGGTTCTTTTAAAATGGTGTGATATATAAATTTTGTAAAATATTAGCAGTTTTAAAAATCTGATCACTGGCAATCTTACATGTTTTACTGGGCAAAGTATAATGTATCTACCCATGCTCACTGGTTCATAGACTGGTCTTTACAGGTACTTTCCTGAGTGCTAACTTCAGATTATATGATTAGAAGGACTACAGGGATATTTACACATAGCCTGCGTAACTATGGACCATTCCTAGGAATAAGACAAGGAAGAACTAAATCACGGTGTTCTGACAAGTTAATACAAATTCTATAGTATCAAAAACAGCTTTGCTTTTGTGTATGCTGTGCTCCATGTAGAACTGCCTGTATCAAAATCTTATCCTTTGTTTATTTTAAAAAGAACTTTTTTTTTTTTTTTTTAAGACAAGGTCTTGCTCTGTCACATAGGTTGGAGTGCAGAGGCACGATCACAGCTCACAGCAGCCCTGACCTTCTGGGCTCAAGCAATCCTTCTGTCTCAGCCTCCTAAGCAGCTGGGACCACCTCCCAGGGCGTTTGCCAGCTCATTAAGAATTTGTGTGTGTGTGGAGACGGGGTCTTGCTATGTTCCTTAGGCTTGTCTGGTCTGGAACTCCTGGGCTCATACACTCCTCTCGCCCCAGCCTCCCAAAATACTGGGATTACAAGTGTGAACCACTGCACCTGGCCTACTTTTTTAAAAATCAACTTCCTGTATGAAGTCATTTCCAACTTTAGCCTATTTTAATTCCTCCATTCTCTGAAACTCCATCCCAGGTTAATGTTCCCTTGTCTTATAATTCAACACTTGCTCATCTGTCATATTTTAACTGTCAACATGCACTTTTTCCCAGCCTGAGTGAAAGCATATACCTTATTTATTATTTTTGCCCCAATGCCATGAGATTGTCAAGGATAATACTAACTACTGGACATACACAGGCAGTTAACAGATTCGTGGTGACTATTTCCTGAAATTTAGGAATAGACAACGTCTCTATCTTTAAAAAACAATATCCCTGGAAGTTAGAAACTCATCAGTTTAACATTACCACCTAGAAAAATGCTATACTGAATGATCTGGCTGCTTGCAAGAGTATTAAATACCATGAAGCAATCACTATATTTTTCTACCAAACAAATAATGTGAGATCCACTTATTTTCATGAGTAACAGAGTACACAGATAAGAGGAAATGACAGCAGAGTGCCAAGCACACAGTAGAGTAAATGTCACAAGATGAATATATACAGTCAGGAATGTGTGCAAGTGTATACAGAGAGAGATTGATTCAATTACCACAAGGATCTCTCTCACTTTCAACGCGTTATTTTATTCTGTCTTATGTTCTCAATCTCAAACTGGGAAAGTATGGGCTTGTTAAAACACAAGTAGCTTGAAAGTGATACCCAAAGGGCAGTCATTCATGGCCCTGGATTTCATGCCCTTCTTAGGAAGACCCATCTAATGGAAGGAACCGATCATGTGCTCAGATATGCGGATAACAATAACCAAGGAAGGTTACTGGTATGCGGATAACGCTAACCAAGGAAGGTTACTGCTATGCGGATAACGCTAACCAAGGAAGGTTACTGGTATGCGGATAACGCTAACCAAGGAAGGTTACTGGTATGCGGATAACGCTAACCAAGGAAGGTTACTGGTATTCCGGAAAACAGATATAAAATTACGAATTACTATGACAATATTAAAATATCTGTCCCTTAAAAACAAAACCCATTGAAAAGTCAAGATGCTATACTTAAGTGCAAAAATACTAAAAATAAAAATGAAGGTGGAGAAATACTGGCCAAATGCAAACACATTATACTATGTTAAAAGAAACATAGCAGACCGGGCGCGGTGGCTCACGCCTGTAATCCCAACACTTTGGGAGGCTGAGGTGGGCAGGTTACCTGAGGTCAGGAGATTGAGACCAGCTTGGCCAACATGGTGAAACCCTGTCTCTACTAAGAAGGAAATACCAGCACTTTGGGAGGCCGAGGCGGGCAGATCACGAGGTCAGATCGAGACCATCCTGGCTAACACAGTGAAACCTTGTCTCTACTAAAAATACAAAAAAAAAAAAAAAAATTAGCCGGGAGTGGTGGCGGGCACCTGTAGTCCCAGCTACTCAGGAGGCTGAGGCAGGAGAATGGCATGAACCCGGGAGGCAGAGCTTGCAGTGAGCCGAGATTGTGCCACTGCACTCCAGCCTGGATGACACAGCGAGACTCTGTCTCAAAAAAAAAAAAAAAAAAAAGACAAAGGATCAGCAATAGGAACAATTTAAACAAAGGAATAGAGTTTGAATTAATGTACTAAGAATGAGAGTGCAAGGCTGGGCACAGTGGCTCATGTCTGTAATCTCAGTGCTTCAGGAGGCTGAGGTGAGAGGATTGCTTGAAACCAGGAGTTCGAGACTAGCCTGGGCAACATAGCAAGACCCCATCTCTACAAAAAATAATAAAAATAAACCAGGTTTGGTGGTATGCACCTGTAATCCTAGCGACTTGGAAGGCTCAGGCAGGAGGATTGCTTGCACCCAGGAGTTCAAGGCTGCAGTAAGCTATGATCACACCACTGCACTCCAGCCTGGGCAACAGAGTAAGACCCTGTCTTTACTGGAAAAAATGAAACAAAACAATCAGACAGGAGATATTTTCCTGAGTGCTAACTTCAGGTTATATGATTAGAAGGACTACAGGGATATTTACACATAGCCTGCATAAGTATGGACCATTCCTAGGAATAAGACAAGGAAGTACTAAATCGTGGAGTTCTGACAAGTTAACACAAGTTCTGTAGTATCAAAAACAGCTTTGCTTTTGTGTATGTTGTGCTCCATGTAGAACTGCCTATATCAGAGAGCAGAGAATGGACTTGAGGGGGTTTTTAGGCTTATAATTCATAGGGTTTGGAATTAAGGAATAAGAAAGTTAAGAGTTGAAGGTGATCCTGTGGTTTCAAGCTTGGGAAACGGAATACATGTGATACCATGAAACTAGATGAAACACAGAAAGAAGTAGGCTTGAGATGGGGATGGGAGCATTTGTTGGGAGAAACAACAGCGTGGTTTCAGTAATGGTAAATTTGACATGCTCAAACACATTCAACTGAGGATGTCCTTATGGCATAGGTCTGGCCACTGGAACCAGGCAAAAGGGTGAAGGGGTTAGACAGGTAGAAGAACCAAGAAAGACAGGTGCTGCAGAAATCAAGGGAAATGAATTACAAGGAGGGGCTGATCAGTGATGCCAAACATGCAGGAAGATACTAAGTATAATAAGGACTGAACTGTAGAGATACAACTGGTCTCAGAAGTTAAGAGGTAGGCCAGGCACGGTGGCTCATGCCTGTAATCCCAGCACTTTGGGAGGCTGAGGCGGGTGGACCACCAGAGACTGGGAGTTCGAGATCAGCCTGGCTAACACGGTGAAACTCCGTCTCTACTAAATATACAAAATTAGCTGGGCGTGGTGGCACACGCCTGTAATCACAGCTATTCAGGAGGCTGAGGCAGGAGAATCGCTTGAACCTGGGAGGCAGCGGTTGCAGGGAGCCGGGATCACGCCACTGCACTCCAGCCTGGGCGACAGAGTGAGACTTAGTCTCCAAAAAAAAAAAAAAAAAGAAAAGTTAAGAGGTCAATGGTGACCCCAGAACCCCAGAAAGGGCATGTTTAGTAAAATGGTGGGGATGAAGTCAGACTGCAGACAGGTAAAGAAAGGTAAGCAGGTTAGGAACAAAAACAATGAGGACAGAGTTTGCCATTTTTTATTTTTTCAGATTTTAAAAATAACCCTTTTTTTTTTTTAAAGTATGTGCATTATAGGAAACTAAAACACACAAGAAGCAAAGAACAAAGTCATCCACAATCAGAAGCACTTTACAGTTTGTAAACTGTAAAGTTTACAGGACGTTCTAGGTCCTGCGTGTGTGTAGACACAACAACCAATTTTATGGGCTTGAGATCAAATAGTATGTATCATGCTGTTTCACACATCATAGATATATACCAATTCAAAATCCCAAAGCTATATGAGTATTTTGATAACCAAGAATACACTACACCAACTCAATCTGTTAGAAAAAAATATAATCCTGCCTTTCTTGGGACGAAAATTTCATAGAAGCCAAAAATGACAACACGTCTCTAGATAAAAGCACCGGCAGAGTTCCGATTAAAATACTGAGTGTGCAGTTTTTTTTTTGGTATGTAAACTCATGTTTTCCATATTCATGAAGGGGCAAACAAAAGAAAAGGGTCTTACTACATTGAGTCAGATAGTATATCAGTGGATAAAAGAACACTTTTTTTTTTTTTTTTTTTTTGAGACAGGGTCTCACTCTGTCGCCCAGGCAGGAGTGATTACAGGCGTGAGCCACTGCACCCGGCCTAAGAACACTTCTTAGCCACCAGAAGCAAGCTAAAACACCAACATGGATTAAAAGGAGCACGTGAAATACTCATCAGCTCTTCAACAGCACGCCTGGAAAAGCGAGGTACTCACCTACGTAGAGGCGGGGGTTTCTGAGGAAGACAGTCTTTTCAAGGCTCCCTTTAGTTCTATGACCCGCTGTTGTTCAAGTACAAAATGTTAACTTTTAAGTCACTCAGAAAAATAAAATACCCGTTAGGTACAGCTTTCTTAGACACTCACTTTTTGGTTAGCTCTTTGATTTTGTTCTGATTTCTCTGGTGCTGAACTTGTATTTCCTCAAGGTGAATCCGTCTGTCCTCGACGAGCCCTTCAATTTGTTCTCGAGAAAGTTTGGTCTGCTCTGCCAGCTGAGCCTGCAGTGCTTCCACCTAGACAGGCCAAAAAGGGGTGAGGAATCCAGCCCTACTTCCACTTACTTCATACCTCTAGGAAAAGTGAGCCTTTCTCCAGAAAAATTAAAAAACAAACACAAACAAAAACATCTCAATCCTAATCCTCTTGTTCATTTCAAGACAAGGTCTTGCTCTGTCCCCCAGGCTGAAGTGCAGTGGGCGTGATCATAGCCCACTGCAGCCTCAACACCCTGGGCTCAAGCAGTCCTCCCTGCCTCAGCCTCCAGGACTACAGGTGTGTACCACCACACCCAGCTAATTTCATTTTTATTTTTTGTAGAGATGGGGTCTCACTATGTTGTCCAGGCTGGTCTCGAACTTTTGGGCTCCAGCAATCAACTTGCCTTGGCCTCCCAAAGTGCTGGAATTACAGGCATTACTATGCCCAGCCCAGTTCCTCTTAACGTCTTATAAGTGGGGTTAGGCTATACAAGAGTAGATTCTTTGTCCAAACGAAACCCAGCATCTACGTCACACAAACAAAGCTACAAAATCCAGTTTTCTTACCCTGTGATTTTTGCCTTTTCACTATCTCCCTTGACTGAGGTCTCCCTTTAAGACACCCTTCCTGCACAGAAGCAAGATGACTCTTTTCTTAGTTTTTGGTTTCAAAAAGCAGAGCAAAATGAATATAATGTAATTTCCTTCTCTGTGTCTGGTCGTCGTGACTCCACGTGGAGATACTGGCCAAAGGTAGCAACTGTCCTTTAAATCAACAGAGATTTAATGCAGTAAGGACAGAAACTTTAGTGCAACTAGATGAGAAATCATGGTTCCAAATGACACACAGCCAGGAGCTAAGAGAACAGTTCATTACTTTCCTAGACTTTGGAACCTAAGCACTAAATAAATGAATATACCATCAAACGTTGATCTATCAGCATAGACAAGCTTCCCTCTGCAATCTCTGCATATCCCTAGGCCAGTGAATTCTTACTTTGCACTGGTTTTGGTGGATGGGGCTTAGTATATTGAATCGAAGGTTCAGAGTAGCACTTTTAGAATGTTCAAATAGAAAAGGATGGTTTTAAAACATAAGCTCTTAGAAATTAGGAACAATCTCAATTTTCTTAACCACACGATGCTTAGATGTAACCTGCGTGCAAGGAGATACTTATCACATGACACTGAGGGTATGTCACATAGAGCTGCACCTGTGGATAAAAGCCATCTTGGTCTGCCAAAATACATTCTTTACCTGTAGGATGAGTGTCTGTATGTCTCTTTGGTAATGCTCAGAACTTTCTTTTCTCTCTCTCGATGGTCTTCTTTTGCTTATTTTAGGATCTAAAATAGAAAACAAAATCCATCAAGAAGATTTTACCCAGCTTTTCTGTGTGCTATTGAAATATCAGCATTTCCCGTGCAGAGGAGTTCAGATTCATTTACCTGTAAGGGTAATGAAGGGGTTCTCACTAATGAATGGATTCGGAAGACAAAGGGAAACATCATAATCATAGTGCTTAACTTTTCAAATAGGAATCTCTATAAGGGAGCTCTGCAGGATGTCACCTAAATAATCATATTCATCTTCTGGCAGAATCAACCACTAAATTTTCCTTAGAATCAGCCACTAAAATAGTTGTGTCTATTTTCTTAGTAAATCCTATTCGATCAGAATAAGGCCAGGTGTTGTGGCTCATGCCTGTAATCTCAGTGCTTTGGGAGGCCAAAGCAGGACAATCACTTGAAGCCAGGAGTTCAAAACCAGCCTGAGTGACATAGTGAGAACCCCTTCCTACACAAAGTAAAATACAATACAATAAGTTAGCCAGGTGTGGTGGCATATGCCTGTCATCCTAGCTACTCAGGAGGTTGAGGTAGGAGAATCGCTTGAATCTGGGAGGCAGAGGCAGCAATGAGCCAAGATCGCGCCATTGCACTCCAGCCCGGGCAACAGGAGCAAAACTCTATCTCAAAAGAAAAAAAAAAAAAAAAAAAGAACTGAGCAAAATTTAATTCCTTGGATAATTCAAGAAGCTCATTAAGACATTAGACCACCAAAGGCATCATTATGAGCATCAATTATCACTGTACAGTAGGAAAACATTTCCAATTGTGTGCGCTGTTTTTTTTTTTTTTTTTGGAGACAGAGTCTTGCTCTGTCGTATAATGGCACGATCTCAGCTCACTGCAACCTCCGCCTCCCAGGTTCAAGAAATCCTCCTGCCTCAGCCTCCCAAATAGCTGGGATTACAGGCGCCTGCCACCACACCCGGCTAATTTTTTGTATTTTATGTAGAGATGGGGTCTCGCCATGTTGGCCAGGCTGGTCTCGAACTCCTGACCTCAGGTGATCCGCCCACCTCAGCCTCCCAAAGTGCTGGGATTACAGGCGTGAGCCACCACGCCCGGCCTGCACTGTGATTTTCAATTCTGCATTGATGAGAATTTCTAACAGGTTATATGGTTGTTACCTGCTTTGAAAGCTGAAGATTCACTCTGCTCACATTCACCTACAGCCTGGATAGCCTTTTGGAGAATGGTGACCTGAAGAAGCAAAAACTGGTATTGAAGTAGCCTTCCTATAAACGTAATATTTTACTTTTCAGCCTTACTTCTGCAGATCAAACACTGTAAGTTAAATTAGTCAAAACTGCTATGATCATATAAGGACGTCATGCACTGACAGACCACACGGGCAAAGCAGCAAACTGGATAAAACCCTGTGTTGACAATAGATATGATCATATAAGGACGTCATGTACATGACAGACCACACAGGCAAAGCAGCAAACTGGATAAAACCCTGTGTTGACAATAGATACGATCATATAAGGATGTCATGCACATGACAGACCACACAGGCAAAGCAGCAAACTGGATAAAACCCTGTGTTGACAATAGATACGATCATATAAGGATGTCATGCACATGACAGACCACACAGGCAAAGCAGCAAACTGGATAAAACCCTGTGTTGACAATAGATACGATCATATAAGGATGTCATGCACATGACAGACCACACAGGCAAAGCAGCAAACTGGATAAAACCCTGTGTTGACAATAGATACGATCATATAAGGATGTCATGCACATGCCAGACCACACGGGCAAAGCAGCAAACTGGATAAAACCCTGTGTTGACAATAGATACGATCATATAAGGATGTCATGCACATGACAGACCACACAGGCAAAGCAGCAAACTGGATAAAACCCTGTGTTGACAATAGATACGATCATATAAGGATGTCATGCACATGACAGACCACACAGGCAAAGCAGCAAACTGGATAGAACCCTGTGTTGACAATATAAACTTAAAAAAGTAGGCCGGGTGTGGTGGCATGTGCCTGTGGTCCCCGCTACTCAGGAGGCTAAGGTGTGAGGATTGCTTGAGCTTAGGAGCTTAAGGCTGCAGTGAGCTATGATCACTCCACTGCACTCCAACCTGGGTGACAAAATGAGACTTTGTTTCTAAAAAAATAAAAATAAGGCCAGGTGCGGTGGCTCATGCCTGTCATCTCAGCACTTTGGGAGGCCAAGGTGGGCGGATCACCTGAGGTCGGGAGTTCGAGACCAGCCTGACCAACATGGAGAAACCCCATCTCTATAAAAAATACAAAATTAGCCAGGTGTGGTGGCGCATGCCTGTAATCCCAGCTACTCAGGAGGCTGAGGCAGGAGAATCACTTGAACCTGGGAGGCAGAGGTTGTGGTGAGCCGAGATTGCACCATTACACCCCAGCCTGGGGGACAAGAGCGAAACTCCATCTTGAAAAATAAATAAATAAATATAAATAAATAAACAAAATTGCAGGGCTATTTAGTAATATATGATTAAAAACAAAAACAAAAACAGCCTGGGGCACAGTCGTGCACCCCTGTAGTTCCGGCTACTTGGAAGGCTAGCTAGAGTGGAAGGATGGTGCTTAAGCCCAGAAGTGTGAGTCCAGCCTAGGCAACATACCAAGACCTCAGCTCTAAAATTTTTTTTTAAATTTTTATTATTTTTTTAAAAGCAGCTCTTTGGTGGGTGTGGTGGCTCATGCCTGTAATCCCAGCACTTTGACAGGCCAAGGTGGGCGGACTGCTTGAGCTCAGGAGTTCGAGACCAGCCTGGGCAACATGGTGAAACCCCATCTCTGCAAAAAATACAAAAATTAGCTGGGTGTGGTGGTGTATACCTGTAGTCCCAGCTTCTTGGGAGGCTGAGGTGGGAGGAGTGCTTGAGCCCCAGAGCGGAGGTTGCAGTGAGCCGAGATTGCGCATTGCACTCCAACCTATGTAACAGAATGAGACTTTGTCTCAAAAAAAAAAAAAAAAAAAGTAGCTCTTGGCCAAAGACCTTTAGAAAACAGAAGTATACATATACAGATATGTATAAAAATGCTCAGGAACTGTTTATAGAAATGAAAAAATAGAAATAGTATACACAGACACATAACTATTTCTATAGGAATGAAAAAAGAGATGGAAGTATATACACCAAACTATTACTAATGGATTATCTCTGGGGTATAGGATTATGAGAACCTGCCACTTTTATATGATAGATTACTATACTCTGTGTTTGTTTTTAATAAAGACCATGGATTACATTTGTAATCAGTATAAACAAAGATTTAAAAAGAAACTTAAGCATCAAAACTTTCTCCCACACACAGTCTGCTCCTGCTTTCCTCTCTGTCTCAGCTAAAACAGCCACCCCTCTGTGCTTCAGGTTTCTAAACATTGAAATGGGGTAAATAATGCTACTTCCCAAGGTTTTTGAAGAAAAATGCTTTAAAAACTCAGGCAAACAAGGCACTGTGATGGCTAATTCTCCATCTGCCTTCTCCAGCGGATACTAACGTTCTTCTGATGATGGGCCTTAGCCTGTGACTTGTAAAGCCACACTTACCATGCTACACCAAAGATTACTTACTTTGTGAGGAGGCTCCTTACAAAAATAGGTCACTTCTCCAGCATCTGTTCCCACAAGAGCCAAGAGATTCTGAATCTTTTTCTTGTCTTCTAGCTCCCTGCAATTCTCATGGAAAGCAAGCACATATTATTAAATGTCCCAAGTAAGTAACCTTTTTCTGTTTAAAGGATCTCCCTTCTATTTTTTTTAAAACAATAGTAACCCCAAATTAAAACAGTAACCTCAAATTAAAATTGAATAGTTTGTATCTAGACTTCAGCTCTACTTCATAAAACATCAGGTATTTCCATTCAGAGAAAAGGGGCCAGGGCACTTCTTAGCTAATTCTTTTTTTTTTTTTTTTTTTTGAGACAGAGTCTCGCTCTGTTGCCCAGGCTGGAGTGCAATGGCGCGATCTTGGCTCACTGCAACCTCCGCCTGCCGGGTTTACGCCATTCTCCTGCCTCAGCCTCCCGAGTACCTGGGACTACAGGCGCCCGCCACTATGCCCAGCTAATTTTTGTATTTTTAGTAGAGACAGGGTTTCACTGTGTTAGCCAGGAAGGTCTTGATCTCCTGACCTTGTGATCCGCCTGCCTCGGCCTCCCAAAGTGCTGGGATTACAGGTGTGAGCCACTGTGCCCGGCCACTTCTTAGCTAATTCTAAAAGGGAACGGTAGTGGCTGCTGAGGGTCACTGCTCAGATCTTGCTCTTCGGGGCTGATGGGCTCATTCTGCCAACTGCCAGGAATGCTGCCTGCTGATAGCTTGTAGTTGAATCCCCAGAGAAGGGAACTGCCTCACCCAAGTTTCTGCCTCTCATTCCTCAGGGACAGCCCATATCCAGTGCCTGGTCAATGAGGAAACACAAAAATCCAATCCCCTTGCTCAGTTCAGGATATCTCTGAAGAGCCATCCCAGCTTCAGAGACCCCTGTCGTGTTGGACGAGGCCTGCTGCAACTGAATCCCAGTTTAAGTTCCCTCACTTCCCAGTAAAATTCCTGCAAGCAAATCTCCACTGTACAGTCTGTTTCCCAGAGAACTCAACCTAAGATAGCTTAGGTCTGGACTGGACCAAGGAAGCAAACGCTAAAAAGGGATTTTGGGCCGAGTGTGGTGGCTCATGCCTGTAATCCCAGCACTTTGGGCTGAGGCAGGCGGATCACCTGGGGTCAGGAGTTCGAGACCAGCCTGGCCAACATGGTGAAACCCTGGTCTCTACTAAAAATGCAAAAATTAGCTGGGCATGGTGGCATGCACCTGTAATCCCAGCTACTCAGGAGGCTGAAGCACAAGAATCACTTGAACCCAGGAGGTGGAGTTTGCAGTGAGCCAAGATTGCACCACTGCACTCTGGCCTGGGCGACAGAGCAAGACTCTGTCTCAAAAAAAAAAAAAAAAAAAAAAAAAATTAATTAAAAAAACAACATAAAAAGGGATTTCAGAGCGACTTGATATGGAGATGGTTTACAGAGCGTGGCGTTTCTAGCAGCAAGGTAGATGGGTAGTCAACAGAGTATAGCTTAAACAATAAAAGATAAGTCAAAGATGGAAAAGAGGCTGAGGGCTGCACCCCAAACAAAATCACAATCTCTGACTCATTTTTCAGGCCCGAGTCCGTTTTTTTTTTCTTTCCGAGGCAGAGTCTCGCTTTGTCACCCAGGCTGGAGTGCAATGGCATGATCTCAGCTCACCGCAACCTCCGCCTCCTGGGCTCAAGCGATTCTCCTGCCTCAGCCTCCCGAGTAGCTGGGACTACAGGCGCATGCCACAATGCCCAGCTAATTTTTGTATTTTTAGTAGAGATGGGATTTCACCATGTTGGCCAGGCTGGTCTTGAACTCCTGACCTCGTGATCTGCCCGCCTCAGCCACCCCAAAGTGCTGGGATTACCAGCCCCAAGTCAGTTTTAAGTCCTAGAGACAATTACCTAAAGAAGAGGCTGGAACTCCTAGAAGGTAAGACCCTGTGACACCACAGAGTAGATATTCATGGTAATGATTCCCCACATCCTCCAAAGGGTCTATAGCCATTTATTCAAGTAACTGTATACTGGGGAAGAGGCAAGACCTGGGCATTTTAAGGACTGCTGGATACAGGGTCTAAGCTGACACTGACACCAGACAACGTGAAGCATCATCATGGCACTGGGGCACGTGGGGACCATGGAATAAATGGAATTGTGGCCCACGCCCAACTCACAGCAGGTCTACTGGATCCACCAAATCAATGGGCATTTCTTCAGCTCCCAAATGCTTAAAATGGACATACTAGGTGGGGGACAGTACCTCCAAATTAGCTTCTTGGCTTCTGGGGCAAGCTAAGTGAAAGCCTCAGAAACTGCCCCTCCCTACCCAGTCAAGGCGATCAATAAAGACCTAAAGAATGCAGAGGTGGAGGTCTTTATGAAAGCCTCATTTCATTCCTCAGTATGACCTATACAAAACCAGATGGATTCTGGAGGATAAGAGTAGACTACTACCCAGTAGGTCCCAATTTCAGTCATTGTGCCAGATGTAGCACCTTTGCTAGAACAGAATTACTTAGTCTCAGGCACATGGTAAGTGGCCACTAATTAGGCAAAGGCATTCTTTCCTACCCCTCAAAAGACCAGAGGCAGTTCACATCATGTGACATGGACAGCAGTGTACTTTTATAGTCTTTCCCAGGGCCATGTTAACGCTTTTACTTTCTGTCAATACAGTATAAAAGAATCTGGGCTGGGCGCGGTAGCTCACACCTGTAATCCCAGCACTTTGGGAGGCCGAGGTGGATGGACCACAAGGTCGGGAGTTCGAGACCAGCCTGTCCAAAATGGTGAAACCCCATCTCTACTAAAAAGTACAAAAATTAGCTGGGCGTGATAGCGTGCGCTGTAGTCCCAGCTACTCAGGAGGCTGAGGCAGGAGAATCACTTCAATCTGGGAGGCGGAGGTTGCAGTGAGCTGCGATCACGCCACTGCACTCCAGCCTGGGTGACAGACTGAGACACCATCTCAAAAACAAACAAACAAACAAAAACAGAAAAAAGAATCTGGATCTGGCTACTCCACAGATGGCCAGTAGCTCACTACTGATGATATCGCATTAGATCAGACGGCGTGAACAAGAAACAGCAAGTGCACGTGGTAAGATATGTGTGCTCGGGAGGGTTGCAGATGAACCTTACGAAGCACATGAGTTAAGTTTTTAAGGCTGTGATCCAGGTATCCCAGGATATTCCCTCCAATGTAAAGATCAAATTATTTCACCTGGTACATGCTACCACCAAGAAGGAAGCACAATGCCCGAAAGGAGACTTCAGGTTCTGGAGACAACATACTCCGCATTTTGGAATACTGCTCTGACCTGTGTATCAACTGACATGGAAGGCGAGCTTTCGGTGTGGCCCAGAGTTGAAAGGATGCTCTGCTGCTTGGGACATATCATTTGGCGGATCCTATGGTGTCTGTAGTGGCACAAGGTACCAGGTGGAGTTTACGGCAAGCACCACGACAAGAATCCTAACAGAGCCTCTGAGAATCTGGAGCGAGACCATGCTGTCTACAGCTGAGAATGACAACATTTGAAAACCAGCTTCTGCCATGCTAGTAGATCCTGCTAAAAACGGAGCACCTGACCGTGGGACACCAAAAACCCACGTGGCGAGGCTGGGCGCGGTGGCTCACGCTTGACATCCCAGCACTTTGGGAGGCTGAGGAGGGCAGACTGCTTGAGCTCAGGACTTCGAGATCAGCCTGGGCAATATGGAAAAACGCTGTCTCTACAAAAAATACAAAAATTAGTCAGGTGTGTTGGCTTGTGCCTGTAGTCCCAGCTACTTGGAAGGATGAGGCAGGAGGATCACCTGAGCCTGGGAGGCGGAGGTTGCAGTGAGCCGAGATTGTGCCACTACATTCCAGCCTGGGTGACAGAGGGAGACCCTATCTCAAAATAAAAATTAAAAAAAAAAAAAAAAGAAACCACGTGGCTAAGTCTTCTCAACAAATGATGTTGAGAAAACTGGACATCCACATGCAAAATAATGAAGTTGGAACCTTACCTAACGCTGTATACAAAAATTAACTAAAAATGGATCAAAGACCTAGACATAAGAGCTAAAATAATAAAACTTTCAGAAGAAAACATAGGAGAAAAGTTTCCTGACAATGAATCTGGCAATGATTTCTTGAATGTGATACCAAAAGCAGAAGCAACAAAATAAAAAAATACATAAATTGAACTTCATAAAAATTAAAAACTCCTGGCTCGGCATAGTGGTTCATTCCTGTAATCCTAGCACTTTGGGAGGCTGAAGCAGGAGGATCACTTGAGGTCAGAAGTTCAAGACCAGCCTAAGGAATATAGTGAGATCTGCCCTGTTTCTACAAAAAAATGAAAAAAAGAAAATAAATTAGCCAGGCATAGTGGTGCATGCCTATAATCCCAGCTACTCCAGAGGCTAAGGCAGGAGGATCACCCTGGCCGACAGAGTGATACCCTGCCCCTGAAAAAAAAAAAAAAAAAGAGGAGAAAATAAAAAGGCAATCTATGGAACAGGAGAAAACATTTGCATGTATCTGTATATCTAATAAAGGTTTAATATCCAGAATATATAAGGAACTTCTATGGCCAGGCACGGTGGCTCACATCTATAATCCCAGCACTTTGGGAGGGTGAGGTGAGGATCACTTGAGCTCAGGAGTTTGAGACCAGCCTGGGCAACATAGCGAAACTCTGACTCTACCAAAAATACAAAAATTAGCCAGGTGTAGTGGCACATGACTGTAGTCCCAGCTACTCAGGAGGCTGACATGGGAGGACAGCTTGAGCCCAGCAGACAAAGGTTGCAGTGAGCCGTGATCACGCCACTGCCTGGGCGACAGAGCAAGACCCTGTCTCAACAACAAAAAAGAACTTCAACTCAACAACAAAAACAACCCAATTATTAAAATGGGCAAAATATTTGAATAGACATTTCTCCAAAGAAGATATATAAATGGCACAAGAAACATGCTCGACATTTAAAAATGCAAATCAAAACCACAATGAGACTCCCTCACACCCATTAAGACAGTTACTATCAAATAAACAGAAAATAAGGCTGGGCACAGTGGCTCACGCCTGTAATGCTAACACTTCGGGAAGCCAAGGTGGGCAAATCGCTTGAGCCCAGGAGTGTGAGACCAGCCTGGGCAAAACGGGGAAACCCCATCTCTTCAAAAGATACAAAAATTAGCCAAGCACAGTGGTGCGCACCCATGGTCCCAACTAACTGGGAGGCTGAGGTTGGGGGGATCATCTGAGCCTGGGAGGTTGAGGCTGCAGTGAGCTGTGATCATGCTGCTGCACTCCAGCCTGGGTGACTGAGCAAGACCCTGTCTCAAAAAAAAAAAAAACAAAAAAAAAAACCACCCAGAAAATAACAAGTGTTGGCCAGGCATGGTGGCTCATGCCTGTAATCCCAGCACTTTGGGAGGCTGAGGCAGGAGGATTGCTTGAGCTCAGGAGTTTGAGACCAGCCTGGGAAACATGGTGAAACCTTGTCTCCACAAAAAAATATATATAGAAGTGCACTGTAATGGAACATGGAGTGTGCTGCTATGTGTATTTTACCCTCTCACTCCCAGCACACACACACACAGAAGTGCACTGTAATGGAACATGGAGTGTGCTGCTATGTGTGTTTTACCCTCTCACTCCCAGCACACACACATAGAAGTGCACTGTAATGGAACATGGAGTGTGCTGCTATGTGTGTTTTACCCTCTCACTCCCAGCACACACACACAGAAGTGCACTGTAATGGAACATAGAGTGCGCTGCTATGTGTATTTTGCCCTCTCACTCCCAGCACACACACACAGAAGTGCACTGTAATGGAACATGGAGTGTACTGCTATGACTCCTTCTTGTGACCATATCTCCCAGGAGCTCAGTTTTTCTCTGAAAAATGACACTTGGCTGAAGAGGGCTTCTTCTCCCAAGTTTACATACCCTCCCTGGGGACAACCTGCATCTTATGACTGGTCAATGTGGGGACACAAAATTCTGAGTCCTTTGCTGCCGAAAGACCACCCTATCCTTAGTGCTCCCTATGGGGGTTGGCTAAGGCTTCTGTTACCACAGTATCCGTTCATATTCTACCTCTGCCCAAATCTGCTCATAGCTATTATTCCAGAGAGCTTCTCCAGTAACCACCCTGAAGGCAAATTTCCATCTCAGAGTCCACTTCCTAGAGAACACAACCTAAGAGAATTAATGTGGAGAAATGTATCTTTTTAAAAGTAATTTAAAGGGCTGGGCATGGTGGTTCACGCTTGTAATCCCAACACTTCGGGAGGCTGAGGTGGGCGGATCACTGGAGGCCAAGAGTTCGAGACCAGCGTGGCTGACAGGGCAAAACCCCATCTCCACTAAAAATACAAAAATGAGCTAGGCCTTGTAGTGCACACCTGTGGTCCCAGCTACTCGAGAGGCTGAGGCATGAGAATTGCTTGAACCAGGAGGTGGAGGCTGCAGTGAGCCAGGAGAGCGCCACTGTACTCCAGCCTGGGCAATAGAGTGATACTGCCTCTAAATCAATAAATCAATGAATGAATGAATGTAATTTAAAGTTAAACTCCAACATTTCCCTTCTCCTATTTGGTACCTGATTCTCAGTCGGTCATTTTCTGAGTAGAGGCGTAAAACATGTTCCCGTTCCTGGAAGAGGCAGACCTGCATATCGCTTAGAGCTTTCTGCAATTCAGCAATCTCTTCCTCCCTCTGCTGCAAATCACATTCAAGTTTATGCTGCAAAAAAACCACAATAAGATAGTTGAAAGACACTGGGTTTCAATGGAGTATCTCTCACTGGATAGGGAGGAGTCTACTCATGTAGAAATATTCCAAAGTAAATAATTTTGCCAATACAGAATTCAAATGACAGCAATAGGCATGTATAGACTGGAGTTTGTTTGTTTGTTTATTTATTTATTGAGACCAAGTCTTGCTCTCTTGCCCAGGCTGTAGTGCAGTGGCACGATCTCAGCTCACTGCAACCTCCACCTTCCAGGTGATTCTTGTGCCTCAGCCTCCCAAGTAGCTGAGATTATAGGTGCATGCCACCATGCCCGGCTAATTTTTGTATTTTTAGTAGAGACGGGGTTTCGCCACGTTGGACAGGCTGGTCTCAAACTCCTGACCTCAAGTGATCCACCCGCCTCAGCCTCCCAAAGTACTGGGATTACAGGCATGAGCCACCATGCCCAGCCTTGACTGGAGTTTAACAGCTACAGGATGAGTGTGAAGTTTGCACTTAACATCAAAGCTCTGACATCTTCCTTTTACGCACTATAGAATCCAGAATGCTGTACGACTCACCTATTCTACCCACACTTTTTTTTTTTTGAGACAGAGTCTCACTCTGTCGCCCAGGCTGGAATGCGGTGGCATGATCTTAGCTCACTGCAACCTCCGCCTCCCAGGTTCAAGTGATTCTTCTGTCTCAGCCTCCCGAGTAGCTGGGATTACAGGTGTGCACCATGCCCAGCTAATTTTAGTAGAGACGGGGTTTCACCATTTTGGCCAGGCTGGCTTGAACTCCTGAGCTCAGGCAATCCACCCACCTTGGCCTCCCAAAGTGCTGGGATTACAGGCGTGAGCCACCACACCCAGCCTATCCACACTTTTTTGGTAATGTTTCCTATATCATAAACATTATTATGACATGCAGGAAAACAAAGATGAAAAGATATGATTCCTGTCTACAGAGCTACGGAATTTCATGGGGAGAGAGGCAAATGATTAAAATAAAATAATTACTTCATGAAAGCATGCATGGTGAAATGGTGTGGGGGAAAGCGTGGCAGGAATAAACATTCTGAGATCTCTTTGGGAAATCAAAGCGCTACCACCCAAGAGCTGACACTTGACAGATGAACAGAAGATGGGCAGAGAGAGAAGCAGACAGTTGGTACTCCAAGAAAAGAGAACCGTAAATAAGAACCATGAGAGAGCCTGATGTTGTCAAAAAGGAAGACAATCTCATCACATGCTACAACACAGATGAAACTTGAGGACATTATGCTAAGTGAAATAAGTCAGTTACAAAAAGAAAAACTACAGTATGATTCCACTCTATTCTAAATAAATCCTGCTCTTTTTTTTTTTTTTTTTTGAGACAGAGCCTTGCTCTGTCGCCCAGGCTGGAATGCAGTGGTGCGATCTCAGCTCACTGCAACCTCCACCTCCTTGGCGATTCTTCTGCCTCAGCCTCCTAAGTAGCTGGGACTACAGGTATGTGCCACCATGCCTAGCTAATTTTTGTATTTTTAATAGAGACAGGTTTTGCCATGTTGGTCAGGCTGGTCTCGAACTCCTGACCTCAGGTGATCCGCCGGCCTCAGCCTCCCAAAGTGCTGGGATTACAGGCACGAGCCACCATGCCTGACAAATCCTGCTCTATTTCTAATTCATAGAAATAGCAAGTAAAATAGTGGTTACAGGGCGTGTGGGGAGAAATGATCTGTTTAATGGGATGGAGTTTTGGTTTTGTAAAATGAAAACGTTCTAGAGATCAGTCACACAACAATGTGAATATACTTAACACGCCAGGCGTGGCAGATCACTTGAGGCCACGAGTTCAAGACCAGCCTGACCAACATGGCAAAACCCCATCTCTACTAAAAAAACAAAAATCAGCTGGGTGTGGTGGCGCACCCTATAATCCCAGCTACTTGGGAGGCTGAGGCAGGACAATCGCTTAAACCCAGGAGGCGGAGGTTGCAGGGAGCTGAGATGGCACCACTGCACTCTAGCCTGGGTGAAAGAGCCAGACTGCCTCCAAAAAAAAAAAAAATATATATATATATATACACACACACACACACACACACACACACACACCCACACACCCACAGACACACATACACACACACATAAACACTTAACACTACTCAACTGAACACTTAAAATTGGGTAAGGTCATTAAAAATAATTTCATAAAGGCTGGGCGCAGTGACTCACGCCTCTAATCCCAACACTTTGGGAGGTTAAGGTGGGAGGACGGCTTGAGCCCAGGAGTTCAAGACCATCCTAGACAACAGAGCGAGATTCTGTCTTTACAAAAAATAAAAAATTGGGCAGGGTGCAGTGGCTCACACCTGTAATCTCAGCACCTTGGGAGGCCGAGCCAGATGGGTCATCTGTGGTCAGGTGTTCAAGACCACCCTGGCCAACATGGTGAAATCCAGTCCCTACTAAAAGTACAAAAATTAGCTGGGCATGGTGGTGGGCATCTATAATCCCAGCTACTCAGGAGGCTGAGGCAGGAGAATTGCTTGAACCTGGGAGGCGGAGGTTGTAGTGAGCCGATATCGTGCCACTGCACTCCAGCCTGGGTGACAAGAGCAAGACTTCGTCTCAAAATAAAATAAAATAAAATAAAAAATAAAAAATTAGCTGTGCATGGTGATACATGCCTGTAGTCCCAGCTACTTGGGAGGCTGAGGCAGGAGGATTGCTTGAGTCCTGGACATTGAGGCTGCAGTGAGCTATGATCGCACCACTGCGCTCCAGCCTGGGCAACAGGGCAAGACCCTAACTCAAAAAACAAAAAACAAAAAACCCAGAGGTCTATAGATACATACATAATGTGATAAAAATATTTATTACATTTTTATTAACATAATGTTATTATGTTAATAATATTAACATAATGTTATTATGTTAATAAATATTAACAACTGATTCAGAGAAACGGAGAGCATACAAGTCCACAGTGGAACTCAAAAGGTTGGAAACACTTTTTTTGTAGAATCTACAAAAACAATTAGGCTGGGCATGGTGGCTCACACGGTGTCCCAGTAAATGTATTCAGAGATGCTGTATCACTGCCATCTGGCAACCAGCTCCCATCCTGAAGCTATCCAGGAGCCCAAATGGAACGAATTACCCTGTAATTCATTGTATACATACATAATGTGATAAAAATGACAATTAAACCTCCAAAAAACAAAAGCCTATTAAATTTGGACAAGTACAAATATTTCAGTACTGCTAGAGTGAAAAGTGTGAGGCCAACTGGGGATGTAAGAGACCAGAGGCAGGTACTGGCAAGGAGGACACTGTCACAGTTTCGACGCAACTCAAGGGTCTGTGTGAGCATCGTGCCCAAAGTGATGTGGGTGTGGGAATGGATTAAGTAATATTTAGGAAGCAGAATCAACAGGACTTGCCAAATGATTCGGTGTAGGGGGACTGGAAGAACCATAGGCACTGATGCCATTTACCAAGACAAAGAATAAAGAAAAAGTTAAGGCATGAGGAACGGAGGGAGGCGAAATGGTGGCAGTACATGTGCGGGTGGGGAAGGGAGGGTAGAGAAAGGAGCCTCAGGAGAAAAGTGAGTCCGGGTTAGTTATTTAACAGTCATCATCACGTATGCAATAGTGTAATACAAGGATAAAACAAGGTCATTTATAGTAGAATCTGGAAGAACTCTGAAATTTAAGAGTAAGGAAAGAGTTGTTAATGAACACTGAGATGAGCTGATCAGAGAGGTTAGATAGAAATTGTGAAAGAAAAATGACACAGAAATCAAGAAAGGAGGCCAGGCTCACGCCTGTAATCCCAGCACTTCAGGAGGCCAAGGCAAGCGGATCACAAGGTCAGGAGTTTGAGATGAGCTTGGCCAACATGGTGAAACCCCATCTCCACTAAAAATACAAAAATTAGTTAGGTGTGGTGGTGGGCACCTATAATCCCAGCTATTTGGGAGGCTGAGGTAGGAGAATCATTTGAACCCGGGAGACAGGGGTTGCAGTGAGCCGAGATCGTGCCATTGCACTCCAGCCTGGCAGACAGGGTGAGACTCCGTCTCAAAAAAAAAAAAAAAAAAAAAAGGAAATCAAGAAAGGAAGAAAATTTTAGAAAAAGAGAGGTCAAAAGTGACAGACACTGCAAAGGGCAAAAAGAGAAAAGTTTGGCAAAGAGGTATTTGGAGACCACAGACGGCACGGTTTTAGTGGCGTGGCAAGGACCGAGATGAAACTGCAGTCAAGACATTTCCCAGCTGGGCGCGGTGGCTCACGCCTGTAATCCCAGCACTTTGGAAGGCCGAGGCAGGCAGGTTGCCTGAACTCAGGTGTTTGAGACCAGCCTGGGCAACACGGTGAAACCCTGCCTCTACTAAAATACAAAAAATTAGCCAGGTGTGGTGGCGTGCACCTGTAATCCCAGCTACTTGGGAGGCTGAGGCAGGAGAATTGCTTGAACCCAGGAGGCAGAGCTTGCAGTGAGCTGAGGTTGCGTCACTGCACTCCAGCCTGGGCGACAGAGCGAGACAACGTCTCAAAAAAAAAAAAAAAAAAAAAAAAAATCCCATTCAGTGAATGGGAAAGTCAAAAGATTCTGGAAGTGTGACTGGGAAAAGAAAGAGCCATTTATATAAAAAGAGTAGCTAGAGAGGCCGGGCGCAGTGGCTCATGCCTGAAATCCCAGCACTTTAGGAGGCCGAGGCGGGTGGATCACGAGGTCAGGCGATCGAGACCATCCTGGCTAACACGGTGAAACCCCATCTCTACTAAAAAAATACAAAAAAATTAGCTGGGCCTGGTGACGGGCACCAGTAGCCCCAGCTACTCGGGAGGCTGAGGCAGGAGAATGGCGTGAACCCAGGAGGCGGAGCTTGCAGTAAGCTGAGGTCACACCACTGCACACCAGCCTGGGAGACAGAGCAAGACTCTGTCTCAAAAAAATAAAAAAATAAAAAATAAAGAGTAGCTAGAGAGAGAGGCACAACAAAAGAAGAGTTTTTCATTTTTCTTTTAAGTTGGGAAAGACTGGAGTATGTTTATATACTGAGAAGAAAAAGCTAATATCAAGTAAGAAGTTAAAAATACAACAGAAAGCAGAGAAAGATGATGGAGCAAGGTTTCTCAGGAGGAAAAAGGGATGAGGGCCACAGTAGGCATTGGATCAATCCAGCTCAAATAGGCAAAGATGCCTTGTTCCTGAAGCAGTAAGAAGAAAGACAGTCAGAAAGGTGAGTAAAGGCCAGGTGCTGTGGCTCCCACCGGTAATCCCAGCACCTTGGTAGGCTGAGGTGGGAGGATTGCTTGAACCCAGGAGTTCAATACCGGTCTGGGCAACACAGCAAGACCACGTCTCTACAACAATTTTTTTAAAAATTAGCTGGGCATGGTGGCGTGTGCCTGTAGCCCCAGCTGCTCGGGAGGCTGAGTGCGGGAGGATCACTTGAGCCTAGGAGTTCAAGGGTGTAGTGAGCCATGATTGTGCCACTGCACTCCAGCCCGGGTGACAGAGTAAGACACCGTCTCAAAAAAACAAAAAAACAGGCCGGGCGCGGTGGCTCACGCCTGTAATCCCAGCACTTTGGGAGGGCGAGGCAGGTGGATCACGAGGTCAGGAGATCGAGACCATCCTGGCTAACACGGTGAAACCCCGTCTCTACTGAAAATACAAAAAATTAGCCAGGCGTAGTGGCGGGCGCCTGTAGTGCCAGCTACTCGGGAGGCTGAGGCAGGAGAATGGCGTGAACCCGGGAGGCGGAGCTTGCAGTGAGCCGAGATTGCACCACTGCACTCCAGCCTGGGCAACAGAGTGAGACTCTGCCTCAAAAAAAAAAAAAAGAAAAGCAACCAGAGAAAAAACAAAGGAAGGAAGAAGGAGATAGATACGGATGGAGTAACGGTGTGCAGATGGCAGAAAAGATGTTGAGAGAGGAGGGCTAAGAAGGGGTTGCAGGCTGGAGGTAAGGGTATGGCACAGATGTGGAAGGAGAGGAAACCCAGTATGGATAGGTGAGAAGACTGCTGTATAATGGCTGAGGGTACAGCTGAATTTGTTTACCATCGATTCATTCTGTACTGATTTGTGACCTTTCTACAATAGTGTTCTCAATCAGGAGTGACTCTGTACATCCATACACCCATTCCAGAAACATCTGGCAATGTCTGGAGACATTCTTGATTGTCACAGCTGGGGGTGTTGTGTTACTGGCATCCAGCGGGTAGAGGCCAGGGATGCTGCTAAACTTCCCATCATGCACAGGACAACCCCTCACAACAAAGAATCATCCAGGCCAAAATGTCAATAATGCCGAGGTTAAGAAATCCTGCTATAGGAGAATACGTGGCAGAGAACTGGATGATGTCACAGCTCAGTTTTTGCTATGCAGGTGGAGCAGAAGAATAATTAAGCAAGGGGTCATTTGCAGGCACTGCAGTTACTACTCAAGTAAAGCATCATGGGGTTTAGGTTTGAAGCACTCAGAAAACTGAAAAGTCAGGAAGCTATGGAGGTAACAAAGAAGTTAAGGACTACTCAGGTATAAGGAGATGAAAGAACTAGGTATAAGAGATATGGAGATGTCAGAATTTAAGATTTGAGAGGAAGGGCAGTTTTGGGGGTTATGATCCAAGGAGGGCCTGAAGGGGCAATAGCTGGGCTGGGGAATAAAAAAGGAGTATTTTTATAAAACATCTGCTTCTGATATAAACTGGCATTTGTAGGGCATCTCTAATTTATGAAGACTCCATCAGAGTTCTAAAGCAGCCGCATCGTTTCTTTACCTGTCCTTCACAAGCTTCTTTGTAGAGTTCCAGTTTCTTCAGCAAGTCCTCATTTTCTGCCTCACACTCAGTCATCTTCTTTTGATAATATTCCAGGAGCTCCTTAGAAGGATGGAGTTTGGCCAGACGATCTTCGGGGGAAGGCAAGGGGGTTGACTCCAGTGAATCTGCCATTCCCCTCCTCTTGGTGGGACCACTGACGGCAACACCACGTTTGGAGACAACTGTTCGCCTACGTGAAATTAGAAATGATATATTCATCACACTCTGCGAAAGTTTATGAGTTATAACTTTCTAAATAAAAGGGGGTTTTGTGTTCCCAAAGTGCTTATAATTAAGGTGCTCATAAATTTGGAAGTTTGGACAGGCATAGTGGCTCATGCCTGTAATCCCAGCACTTCCGGAGGCCAAAGTGGGAGAATCACTTGAGCCCAGGGGTTCAAGACCAGCCTGGGCAATATAGTGAAACCCTGTGTTTATTTAAAAAAAAAAAAACTTGGCCAGGCGCGGTGGCTCACACCTGTAATCCTAGCACTTTGGGAGGCCAAAGCAGGCAGATTGCCTGAGCTCAGGAGTTCGAGACCAGCCTGGGCAACATGGTGAAACCCCGTCTCTACCAAAATACAAAAATAAAAAATGAGCAGGGTGTGGCAGTGCGCGCCTGTAGTGCCAGCTACTCGGGAGGCTGAGGCAGGAGAATAGCTTGAACCTGGGAGGCAGAGGTTGCAGTGAGTCGAGATCGTGCCATTGCACTCCAGCCTGGCGACAGAGCGAGACTCTATCTCAAAAGAAAAAACAAATTGAAAGTTTGATATTACAGGATAGTAAATAATTTTATTAATTATCTTCCAAGTACTAATGGTTTAAAGCTGGATTCAAAATACATGTTAGAGCCAGGAATGGTGGCACAGCTGAGTAGCTGAGCAGTCCCAGCTACTCAGGGGGCTGAGGTGGGAGGATCGCTTGAGCCTAGGAGTTCCAGTCCAGCCTGGGCAACATAGCAACACCTTGTCTCTAAAGTAAAAATAAAATCCATTAGAGACGAAAAAGATAATTTAAAAAAACAGAATATAAACTAAGGGAGATCATGTAGTAATGATTAGAAAATGTAGTACTATAAGACATATTGCAGGCCGGGTGCAATGGCTCATGCCTGTAATCTGACCACTTTGGGAGGCCAAGGCAGGCAGATTAGTTGAGGTCAGGAGTTCAAGACCGGCCTGGCCAACATAGCAAAACCTAGTCTCTACCAAAAATACAAAAATCAGCCGGGCCTGGTGGCACGCATCTGTAATCCCAGCTACTCTGGAGGCTGAGGCAGAATAATTGCTTGAACCCAGAAGGCAGGTTCAAGTGCCGAGGTCACGCCACTCCAGACCAGCCTGGCCAACATAGCGAAACCCAGTTTCTACCAAAAATACAAAAATTAGCCTGTAATCCCACCACTTTGGGAGGTCAAGGTGGGCAGATTACTTGAGGTCAGGAGTTCAAGACCAACCTGGCCAACATAGCGAAACCTAGTCTCTACTGAAAATACAAAAATCAGCCGGGCCTGGTGGCACGCATGTGTAATCCCAGCTACTCGGGAGGCTGAGGCAGGAGAATCACTTGAATCTGGGAAGCGGACGTTGCGGTGAGCCAAGATCATGCCACTGCACTCCAGCCTGGGCAACAAGAGCAAAACTCCATCTCAAAAAACAAAAAAAAAAACAAAAATAGTACAGAAGAAGAGAAACCCTCCTGTGAAAATAAATCCAATTTGGTTGTCTGCAATTTATAACATAACAAAATAGCACAGTGGAGAAACTATACCAGAAGCTCTGAGTTATAGTTAATATATGTGCTCACTTGTAACAAATAAGCATGCAGAGATATTAAAATCTGTCAACTAGCATGAAGAAAAACTTAAACATTTTCCCAGTGATTAAAAACTTGTGAGAGAAATACTATTTTACTTAACATTTCTTTTTTTTTTTTTTTTTGAGATGGAGTCTTGCTCTGTTGCCCAGGCTGGAGTGCAGTGGCGTGATCTGAGCTCACTGCAACCTCCACCACCTGGGTTCAAGCAATTCTCCTGCCTCCGCCTCCCAAGTAGCTGAGATTACAGGTGCACACCACCATGCCCAGTTAATTTTTTTTTTTTTTTTTTTTTTAGTAGAGACGGGGTTTCACCATGTTGGCCAGGCTGGTCTCAAACGCCTGACCTTGTGACCTGCCCACCTCAGCCTCCCAAAGTGCTGGGATTACAGGAGTGAGCCACCGTGCCCGGCCAACATTTCATATTTTCTAAAGGGGATGTCTCAGGCTGGGCGCAGTGGCTTATGCCTGTAATCACAGCACTCTGGGAGGCTGAGGCAGGAGGATTGCTTGAGTGCGGGAGGTCAAGGCTGCAATGAGCAATGATTGCACCACTGCACCCCATCCTGGGCACAGAGTGAAACTCTGTCTCAAAAAAAAAAAACTTTAGGAAATATGTTTCCAATACCTTTCCAGTCCCTATGTTAACTTAGACTAAGGCTATACAAGTCTTGATTTCTTAACAACTTGAAAATAAGCAAATGTCTTACTTTCTGCAGACAGGGGTTTGTGTTGGGGTAAAGTTCATGCTGTCTTTTTCACACCTATCAAATACACAAAAAATTCATAATTAGGGGCCACGAATAGAAAAATAAAAACAGTACAGGATGCATAGACTGGTTCCCTCTTCAACATCATCATATTTGCTTCTTGGAAAGAATCTGATGTTTAAAAACGTAGTTTTTTTCTTTTTTTTTTTTTGAGACAGTCTCATTCTATTGCCCAGGCTGGAGCTGGAGTGCAGTGGTGTGATCTTGGCTCACTGCAACCTCCGCCTTCTGGGTTCAAGCGATTCTCCTGCCTCAGCCTTCCAAGTAGCTGGGACTACAGGTGTGCACCGCTACGCCTGGCGAATTTTTGTATTTTTAGTAGAGACAGGGTTTCACCATATTGGCCAGGCTGGTCTCGAACTCCTGACCCTGTGATCCACCCGCTTTGGCCTCCCAAAGTGCTGGGATTATAGGCGTGAGCCACCACGCCCGGCCTAAAATGTAGTATTCTTTAAAGTATCTCCAAATCCTGAAATTCATGCCTTTTGAATTTTCAAAAGGCACTCCTCATAATTATTTTCAAATAAAAATCAGAATGGCATTGAATATTTAAATGGATAAGCACACAAAGTAGAAAAGTCTCCTTGTTATCTGCAACAACACAAAAACAAATCTACAATCTTTTCCTTGAAGTTATAGGATAGGAGGAGAAGATGCAGAAAAGTCTCTAATAAGCAAGAAACAGTACATAGAGCGAGGTGCAGTGGCCCATACCTATAGTCCCTGCTACTCAAGAGGCTGAGGAGGGAGGATCGCTTGAGCCCAGGAGTTCAAGGCCAGCCTCACCAACATATTGACTTCCCCTGCCCCCACTCCCCTCTCCAAAAACAGAAGTAGTAAATAGAAATTAAGGCAGAGTACCCACTATATCAAATTTAAAATGAATACAAAGCCACTGATGCTATCTTTATTTCACGTGCTTTCTCTATTATCTTAAGCAAAAGAAAAAAAATTACTTATAAACTTTAAAAGGCTCTTCATAATCTCCATCTCAATTGATAACGCAAGATCTTGAGCTCCTGTACTTTAAGCAACCTTATTATAGAAATTTTCATGAAGATAAACCTCATGGCTGGAAAGGGAATGCCATACCATGTTATATGATTGACAGAGACAGAAGGAGAGAGGGAGAGAGGCTGATTTTTTTATTGCTTTGGTGAAAACTTTCTAATCAAGCATTCGCTGTCAATCCACTCTGATTCTGAGCAAGTCAGATGATGTTCTGTTATGTCCTTCTACCTGGTATAATCTATTTAAAATCTTCAGTCCTGTGGCTGGGTGCAGTGTTTCATGCCTGTAATCCCAGCACTTTGGGAGGCCGAGGTGGGTGGATCACAAGGTCAGGAGATTGAGACCATCCTGGCTAACACGGTGAAACCCCATCTCTACTAAAAATACAAAAAATTAGCCAGGTGTCGTGGCAGGCACCCATAGTCCCAGCTACTTGGGAGGCTGAGGCAGGAGAATGGCGTGAACCTGGGAGGTGGAGGTTGCAGTGAGCCGAGATTGTGCCATTGCACTCCAGCCTGGGCGACAGAGTGAGACTCCGTCTCAAAAAAAAAAAAAAAAAAATCTTCAGTCCTTTGGGAAAGAATTTTGTGTAAAAGTATGAAAAGAGATAATCACCACTGTTACTTCCATATACCATTTTCCTGCTCAGATCCCCACAGTGCCTCTCTCCCTGACTCCCTCAAAGCTTTCTTTGTTTGGCTTCCAGGACACCTCTTCCTGGTTGTCCCCTTTTCTTACTGGTCACTACTCATTGCCTTGGTGATCTCCTGAAGTCTCACAGTTTTAAATAGCATGTACACATTAGTAGTTTTCAAATTGATGCCTCAGTCCTTACTCTGCCCTCCACTCTAGACTCACACATCTAACTGCCTACTCCGTCTCTCCATGGGGATGTCTAGCAGGTCTCCCAAGCTCGCCAAGTATAAAACTGAGCTCCTGATACATACCTCCCACCACAAAAACCTGCTCTTCTCTCAGAATTCTACATTCCAGTAAATACTAATTCTATGCTGCCAGTTGTTTATGACAAACAAACAAACTTGGTTTAAGAAATTTTACTCCTCTCTTTGTCTTACATGCCACACATGACCCATTAGCAAATCCTACTGGCTAGCTCATCAAAATATCTAGAATCTGACAACTACTTATCACCTATGCCCTCATTGCCCTGGTCCAGTCCACTGTTTTTGCTTTTGTTTTTTTAGATACAGGGTCTTGCTTTGTTGCCTAGGCTTGTCTCAAACTCCTGGCTTCAATCAATCCTCTCCCCTCAGCCACACAAGTAATAGGATTATAGGCATGAGTCACTGCACTTGGCTTCCAACCCACTGTTATCTGTTGCCCAGATGACTACAACGGTCTCTTAACTGGTCTCCCTGTTACACTTTTTTTTGTGTGTGGAGACAAAGTCTTGCTGTGTCATCCAGGCTGGAGTGCAATGGCGCAATCTTGGCTCACTGCAACCTCCGCCTCCAGGATTCAAGTGATTCTCCTGCCTCAGCCTCCCGAGTGGCTGGGATTACAGGCACATACCACCAAGCCTGGCTAGTTTTTGTATTTTTAGTAGAGACGGGGTTTCACCATGTTGGCCAGGCTGGTCTTGAACTCCTGACCTCAGGTAATCCACCTGCCTTGGCCTCCCAAAGTGCTGGGATTACAGGCATGAGTCACCACGCCTGGTCCCCCTGTTCCATTTTCAACCTCATCCCTTACAGTGTATTCTCAACACATTAATATATACATGTCAAAACACAAAACTCCTCTGCCCAAAAGCCTCCAGTGACTTTTCATCTTACTCAGAGGGTCAAGGTCTTTAAAACTGCCGACAAGGTCCTGTATGATCTGGCCAACCTCATTACTTCTGTGACCTCACCTACTACTCTTATCCTTGTTCACTGCTGTAAAAACACCGGCCTCTTGGCTGTTCTTCAAACGTGCCAGGCACTTCTACCTCAGAGTCCCTGTACCTACAGTTCTCTTTGCTATGATGTTCTTTCCCCATTTATCTATGTGGCTTATCCCTCTCCTCCTTCAGGGCTAAAATGCCACTTTCTTGATGAAGTCTTCCCTGACCACTCTACCAACCTCATCCCTCTTCTGTTTTACTTTTCTCCATTAACACTTACAACCTTGGCTAGTTGAAGTGGCTCACGCCTGTAATCTCAGCACTTTGGGAGGCCAAGGCGGATAGACTGCTTGAGTCCAGGAGTTTGAGACCAGCCTGGGCAACATGGCAAAACCCTGTCTCTACAAAAAATTAGCCAGATGTGGTGGCACATGTCTGTAGTCCTAGTTAAACAGGAGGCTGAGGTAGGAGGATCGCCTGCACCGGGGGTCAAAGCTGCAGTGAGCCATGATCACGCCATTGCAGTCCAGCTGGGGTGACAGAGTGAGACCCTCTCTTAAAAAAAAAAAGTTGAACACTTATAACCATCTAATATTTAATGTCTGTCTCGCCACACTGGAATATGCAAACTCACTAAGGGCAGCAGGTTTTTATCTATTATGTTCACTGCTGTATCCCTAGTAACATAAACAGTGCCTGGCTCATAGTAAGTGTATATGTATATATATACAACTCTCAATATGAATTTGAAAGACTGTTAAACATCCTTTTCTTCTGCTGGCCAGTCTATTCAATCTAGATTTAAAAACCTGTTTCTGCTGTTCTCATCCCATTTGTTTTCTTCTACAGCCAACCCTTCAAATATGCCATCTTTCTTCTAATTCTCTCCTTCAAAAGACTACTCTCCTCCTCCAAACTCACCTCCTTCCAAAATACATCTCCAAATTGGGTCAATTTGCCTCTTGTCCAAATAACCTAGAACATAAAGTTATTGGATTGACATGGAAGGATTATGGGTAACATTTTTTTAAAAAAACAGCTTTATGGAATGTAATTTGTATATACCATTAAACTCGTTCAAAGTGTAAATTCAATGATTTTTAGCGTATTCACAGATGCGTGTACCTATCACCACAGTCCATTCTAGAAGTTTCGTCACTTCAAGAAAAAAACCCTGTGTCCTTCAGCTATTATCCCTGTCTCCCAGTCCTAAGCAACCACTAACCTACTGTCTCTACAGATTTCCCTATTCTGGACTTTCCTATAAATGGAATCACATAGTCTATGGTCTTTCATGACTGGCTTGTTTCACTTAGCATAATGTTTTCAAGGTTCACCTATGTGGTACCATGTATCAGTACTTCATTCCTTTTTGTGGCTGAATAAAATTCCATTGTACGGATATGGGTGACAACTTAAATTTCACTGTTTCAAAGCCATTTAAGAGTAATTTGAAGCGGCTGGGCACAGTGGCTCCTGCCTGTAATTCCAGCACTTTGGGAGGCCGAGGAAGGCGGATCACCTGAGGTCAGGAATTCAAGACCAGCCTGACCAACATGGAGAAACCCCATCTCTACTAAAAATAGAAAGTTAGCTGGGCATGGTGGTGCATCCCTATAATCCCACCTACTCAGGAGACTGAGGCAGGAGAATCGCTTGAACCTGGGAGGCGGAGGTTGTGGTGAGCCAAGATCGCGCCATCACACTCCAGCCTGGGCAACAAGAGCGAAACTCCGTCTCAAAAAAAAAAAAAAAAAAAAAGTAATTTGAAGCTTTGAAAGACCCTTCTAACAACCTGCAATCTCTCTTCTCCTTCATAGTGACTGTCCTCACTGTTGCACATGTCTACAAAAAGTTGTCTACACTCACCTCTCTGGTTGCAAGACGGGGCCTTGCTATGTTGCCCAGGCTGGCCTTGAACTCCTGGACTCAAACAATCCTCCTCCCTTGGCCTTCCAAAGTGCTGAGATTACAGGCATGAGCCACTGAGCCAGGCCTCGGGCTTCTACTATGACACCTAACCAAGCTCTTATTCGTCAGCAGACATCCAAATTAATAAATTCAATTGCTCTTTTCTGTTTCCATCCTCCTCCATCCAATAGTTACTCCTTCACTTGTATTCTTAATTAGATAGTGCCAACTACCTATTTATTTATTTATTTTTTGAGACAGAGTCTCACTCTGTTCAGCCCAGGCTGGAGTGCAGTGGCACGATCTTGGCTCACTGCAACCTCCACCTCCTGGGTTCAAGTGACTCTCCTGCCTCGGCCTCCCCAGTGGCTGGGATTACAGGCACCTGCCACTGTGGCTAATTTTTTTTGTATTTTTAGTAAAGACAGGGTTTCACCATGTTGGCCAGGCTGGTCTCGAACTCCTGACCTCAGATGATCCACCCACCTCTGCCTGCCAGTGTTGGGATTACAGGCGTGAGCCACTGTGCCTGGTAGTGCCAACTACCCTTTAAAAATATATCACTTTGGGACCGGACCTTGGCATGGCCAGGCCATGGCAAGACCCTGTCTTTACCAAAATTTTAAAAATTAGCTGGGCACAGTGGCAACGTAGTCCCACCTGCTTGGTGCGAGGATCACTTCAGCCTGGGGGTTCAAGGCTGCAGTGAGCAGTGACCGTGCCACTGCACTCTAGCCTGGACAACAGCGCAAGACCCTGTCTCAAAAACAATTAAAATAGGCTGGGCACAGTGGCTCATACCTGTAATGCCAGCACTTTGGGAGGCCAAGGTGAATGGACTGCTGGAGGTCAGGAGTTTGAGACCAGCCTGGGCAACATGGTGAAACCCTGTCTCTACAAAAATTACAGAATTAGCTGGGAGTGGTGGCACGTGCCTGTAGTCCCAGCTATTCAGGAGGCTGAGGCAGAGGATTGCTTGAGCTTGGGAGGCAGAGGCTGCACTGAGCTGAGATTGCCCCATTGCTCTCCAGCCTAGGTGACAGAGTGAGACCTTACCTGGAAAAAAAAATAATAATAAAAATAAATATTGCTTTGTAGTTGAGAACGTGGGCTCTGATATCAGACTTGGGTTTGAGTCAAAGCCCTGCCTCTTATTAGCTGTGTACCTCAGGCAAGTTATCCTCTCTAAATTTCAGTTACTTCTATGTCATAGGTTGGTGTACGGATATAAGGCCGAGAGACAGTGTTTGACACATATATAAGCACTCAGTAAATGTGGACTATTATTATTATTGACAATTTTACTCCCTTGGCTCAGAGGTTCTGTCTTCAAGTTTCTTTATCATTTCCTCTAACCATTTCTTTGGGAACATCATTATTCCTCCTGTTTTTATTATTAACTCTGTCATCTAAAACACTACATGGCATACAGTAAGTAACAATTACATGTTGAATAAATAAACGACATCTCTTTCAACCTCTTGATTTGAATTAACAAAAATGTACTGGACAGTTTCACCCATAGTCCCACTGGCACTTGAAACGTTTAACTTAAAAAAGAAATCACTCAAGTTAGGTATTTTTTTAGCATCTCAAAGCTAACATTTCCTAAACCTGACACATCATCTTTTTATCCAAACATGCCCCTTCTGACTTTCCTATTTTAGTTACTAATTCAGGGTTTGCAAGCAACTGGGAGTTGGCAACTTAAATTCATCATTTGATCACTCATTCTCCTGAACCTCCTGTCTAACCTTATGAATATCTTGTATATTTTATCTCCACAATGACCATGTTAATTCAGAGTCTCAATACTTCTTACCGACACCACTACAACACCTTAACGGTTCTACCTACTCCTTGCGTCTCCTGGACCATTTTCTTTAATAAAATACATCAGTAGCACCTCATAGCCTAAAGCATTAAATCCAATTTGTTAGCCTAGAACTCATGGCTTTCTACATAAGGGCCAAACCTAACTTTCCTGCCTTATTTCTCTCTACTCTCCTAAATGTACCGTTTCCAGATAACTTTCCTGCCTCCATACCTTTGTTCATGAGCTTCCCTCTAGCTGGAACACAACTCCCTCCACAACCCTCATAATTTCACTTAACAAAATCTAGTCTGTACATGAAAACTCGTCTTAAACACCACTTCCTTTTTCTCTTTCCTGAGTCTCCCCATCCAAAATGATTTAGCAAAAATGATCAAAGTGCAAAAGAACTGCCTTTGAAATTCTCTACAAGTCAACATATCAGAGTGCTTTATTGCTATCGTTTCTCCCATGCTAGCGTGCGCTCCCTACAGACAGAAATCGCGTCTTACTCTTCATTGCCTCTTCCAAAGGAACAATACCTTTGTTTATAGGTAAATTAACGGGTTTCAGCTAGCGTCTCTGCACCTATCTCCAATACCCTTGCTTAGATATATTCTTATAGCTTGCCTACTAACAATTAACATTTGTGTAGCACTTTGAATTTTTTTCTTTTAGCCATGTGACAAATCAGTACAATTTATTTTATTATCCCAACAACTGTTCAGTATTTTCACTATCCCTTATTTCACAAATGAGGAAACTGAGAGCTAGACCAGCGTGGGGTGAGAGTACACCGGAACGCCATCTCCAGGGCGCCCGAATCCCGTACTCCTTTTTCCACTTCATCCCATTCTCGACTCCCTCACTGCTCCAGGTCCCAACGCTCCAGCACTCCTGAGGTCTCTCCCTTTGCACATTGGAACTTTCCTCCTCCGGTCCCCAGCCCCTCCACGGACACCACATTCAGGCTCACGTCCTCTCCTCCGCACTGCTTCCGCAGTTACTTCTCCCCAACCAGATTTTCTTCCCAAGGCTTCTTACCTAACCCCTTCACCCCAAACCCGAAACTCTATACTCACGACACACTAAGACTCCGAGTCAGGGAACGCAACTGAAAAACAAAAGTCAAACCAAGGAGCGTCGCGGCGCCACTGAGCGTCCCTGAATCCGTGCAATCGCGAAGAAGTTTACATGGCCCTTTGGACTGCGCACCAATGGGAAGGGCCTTCACACAGAGGCCCGCCCCCATCTCGCCCCTCCTCGCGGTGCTCCCGGCCGCGCAGAGGTCTCTGGAAAATGTAGTTTTTTTCTGCATGGCGCTCTGCGCGGGGCGACGCAGCTGGGCTGCAACCAGCTCCTCCAGGGACGGGTAGTGTGACGTTTGGGGTCAGAACGCACCACTTTCGGGCACCCCCACTTAAGATTGCTCAACTGCTTTGAGCTCAGGTACTTCGCGTTCATGGTACATATATGTTGTAATTTCCAAGCTTGTCTCAAGAAGATAAAGATTCTAAGAAAAGTTTCTTCTTCCATGACCGGGTGGCCTAGAGCCAGGATACGACCTGAGGTTCAGTTTCTACGGTCAGGGGACTATGTATTAAAATTCTACTATTTGTTCCATAGCAAACACTGCTTCCTTTTCCGGAGAAATGTAAGACACTGGGCTTTAATGATAAAAGCAAGTTCAAAATCCATTATGGTCTTATCTTTCCAGAAAGCAAGGTGTAAAGGTGGGGGAAAAGCACTTTCGTCTCAGAATGGCAGCTACTGGTATGGAAAAGCTGGGGCCCTTCGCTGGTGTGAGTCCTGAGGATGTCTAAATGGAACGTGCATCTGCTACAGGCTCGCACTTTCCTTTATTGCGCTTCCCAGGTAACTGTTTTTACAGATGTAAGGTTTGTGGCAACTCTGCATGGAACCAAATCTATCTGCGCCATTTTTCCTACAGCACAGCCTTACTATGTGTCTCTGCACCACATCTGGTAATTTTCACCACATTTCAAACTTTTTCATAATTATTGTATATGTTATGCTGATCTGTTATCCTTTATATTACTATTATAATTGTTTAGGGGCACCATGAACCATGCGCATATAAGATGGCAAACTTAATTCATAAATGTTGTGGATGTTTTAACTGCTCCACAGACCCGCAGTCTCCCTGCCTTTCTCCCTCTCTTCTTGCCTCCTTATTCCTGTGATACAACAATATTGAAATTAGACCAATTAACAGCCTACAATGAGGGTTCAAGTGAAAGGAAGAGTCACACATCTCTTACTTTAAATAAAAAGCTGAAAATGATTAAGCTCAGTGAAGAAGGCATGTTGAAAGCCAAGACAGGATGAAAGCCAGTCTTCTTGCACCAAAGTTAGCCAAGTTGTGCATGCAAAGGACAAGTTTTTGAAGGAAATTGAAAGTGCTACTCCAGTAAACACACAAATGATAAGAAAGTGAAACACACATTGCTGATACAGAGAAAGTTTGAGTGGTCTGGATAGAAGATCAAACCAGCCACAGCATTCCCTGAAGCCAAAGCCTAATCTGGAGCAAAGTCGTAACTCTTCGATAAAATGAAGGCTGAGACAGGTGAGGAAGCTGCAGAAGACAAGGTGGAAGCTAGCGGAGGCTGGTTCGTGAGGTTTAAGGAAAGGAGCTATTTCCATTACTTAAAGGTGCAAGGTGAAGCAGCAAGTGCTGATGTAGATGCCGCAGCAAGTTACTCAGAAAAGCTAACTAAGCTAATTGATTAAGGTGGCTACACTAAACTACAGACTTTTGATATATATGAACCAGCCTTTTATTGGAAGGAGAGGCCAAGTAGTACTTTTGTAGCTAGAGAGAAGTCAATACCTGGCTTCACAGCTTCTAAGAACAGACTGACTCTCATGTTAGGGGCTAATGCAACTGGTGACTTTAAGTTGAAGCCAGTGCCCATTTACATCCCTGAAATCCTAGAGCCCTTAAGAATTATGCTAGATATAGTCTGCCTGTGCTCTATAAATGGAACAACAAAACCTGGATGACAGCATATATGTTTATAGCATGGTTAACTGAGTATTTTAAGTCCACCGTTTTATTTATGTTTTATTTTAAGTCCTACTGCTCAGGAAAAAAAGGATTTCCTTCAAAATATTACTTCTCACTCACAATGCAACTGGTCACCCAAGAGCTCTGGTGGAGGTATGCAAACAGATGAATGTTGCTTTCATGCTTGCAAACACAACAGACATTCTGCAGCTCATGGATCGAGGAGTCGTTTTGACTTTCAGGTCTTATTAAGAAATATATTTCAGGCCGGGCACGGTGGCTCACGTCTGTAATCCCAGCACTTTGGGAGGCTGAGGTGGGCGGATCACGAGGTCAGGAGATTGAGACCAGCCTGGCCAACATGGAGAAACCCCCGTTTCTACTAAAAATACAAAATTAGCCAGCCATTATGGCGCATGCCTGTAATCCCAGCTACTCAGGAGGCTGAGGCAGGAGAATTGCTTGAACTCAGGAAGTGGAGGTTGCAGTGAGCTGAGATCACGCTGTTGCACTCCAGCCTGGGTGACAGAGCGAGACTCTGTCTCCAAAAAATTCAATTCTGGGTCTGTCACACTCCTGCTTATAAACCTTTGATGACTCCCCACAGACTAGAGAATGAAGTTCAGATAGTAACATGGCATTCAAAGACTGCAACTGTCTGACCCCATTTGTCTCTATTAGAAGAAACTGATGTGGTCATCTCCTGAACACAGGACGCACTTTCCAGCTTCAGTTCACACTCTTCCTTTTATCTGGATTGGCCCTTTCAGCGCATCTTCACTCAAAATTCTTACAAGGGCCAACTCAAATACTACCACTTTTGTAAAATCTTGACTTATCTCCCTAATTGGAAATACAGTTGTCCCTTGCTCAGTATCTGCTAGGGATTGGTGCCAGGCAATTCCTGGGTACCAAAAGGCATAGATGCTCAAGTCCCTTACATAAATGGCATATTATTTGCATATGACCTATGCACACCCTCCTGTATACTTCAAAACATCTATAGATTACTTATAATACCTAATACAATTTAAATAGTTGTTTTTCTTCCTTTTCCTTTTTTATTTATTTATTTTTTCAAGAGGGAGTCTTGCTCTGTCCCGCAGGCTGGAGTGCAGTGGCATAATCTCAGCTCACTGCCACCTCCGCCTCCCAGGTTCAAGCGATTCTCCGGGCTCAGCCTCCCAAGTAGCTGGGATTACAGGCACCCACCACCACACCTGGCTAATTTTTGTATTTTTAGTAGAGATGGGGTTTCACCATGTTGGCCAGGCTGGACTCGAACTCCTGACCTCAGGTGATCCGCCTGCCTTGGCCTCCCAAAGTGCTGGGATTATAGGCGTGAGCCACCTCGCCTGGCCAGTGTATTGACTTTTTAAAATTTCAAAATGTATTTAAGTTTATTTTCTTTTTTTTTTTATTTTTTAGAGACAAGGTCTTGCTGTGTTGCTCAGACTGGACTCAAACCCCTGGGCTCAAGCAATCCTCCTGACTCAACCTCCTGAATAGCTGGGATTACAGATGCATGCCACTGCACTTGATTTACTGTATTGTTTTATATTATTTATTTATTTTGAGACAGAGTCTCACTCTGTCGCCCAGGCTGGAGTGCAGTAGTGTGATCTCAGCCCACTGCAACCTCTGCCTTCTGGGTTCAAGCGATTCTCTTGCCTTAGCCTCCCAAGTGGCTGGGACTACAGGCATGCACCACGACGCCCAGCCAATTTTTGTATTTTTAGTAGAGATGGGGCTTCGCCATGTTGGCCACTCTGGTGTCGAACTCCTGACCTCAAGCGATCTACCCACCTCGGCCTCCCAGCATTCTGGGATTACAGGCGTGAGCCAGCACACTCGGCCTGTACTGTTTTTTAATCTGTATTATTTTTATTATTTATTATTATTTTTAATTTTTTTTCCCAAATATTTTCTGTAGTTGCTTGGGTTCGTAGATACGGACTCTCTAAATGAGGAACCCACATATATGGAAGGCTAGCTGTAATCCCTCCTGATTGGATATTCATTTAGCAATTTGTCCTTTTATTTTTATAAAGTAGCCTCTATTCAAATGTCACCAATCTGGCTGGGTGCAGTGGCTCATGCCTGTAATTCCAGCACTTCGGGAGGCCAAGGCAATAGGATTGCTTGAGCTTAGAAGTCTGAAACCAACCTGGGAAATACAGCCAGACCCTCTCTCTATAGAAAATAGAAAAATAAAACAAAATTACCCAGACATGGTGGCACACACCTGTAGTCCTAGCTACTCAGGAGGCTGAGGCAGGAGGATCGCTTGAGCCCAGAAGTTTGAGGTTACAGTGAGCCAAGATGATGCCATTGCACTCCAACCTAAGTGAGACAGAATGAAACCCTGCCTCAGAAAACTAAAAAACAAATGTCACCAATCTGTGAGCCCTTTGATGATCACCCAATCCCCCTTACTTTCTCCACTTTAAAAAAATCTTATCGTCACTAAAATAGTATATATTTATTAGCTTGTGCTTATTCTTTTGTCTTCCCTTTCTACCAGTGAGCGCTATGAGAGCTGATACTTTGTCTTTTTTTTGTTGTTCACCATCATATATCCAGCATCTGGAAGAGTGCCTGGCACATAGAGATGTGGAATAAATATTGAATGCATGTATAATCCTCCTCCCTACAGGTGTGCTGCCTCCCCCCATTAGATTGCTCTTCTTCCATTCTATATCTAAATTAATGCATCATCATTCATTACAATGCCAAAGAGTCATTCTCCAATTCATCACTCTCTCGCAATCACACAACATCAAATTGATAATTTTTAAAAATCACACTGGTGGCAAAGGATCAAACAAGAACAATGCTTGAAGGTCATTGGAATGCCACAGTGGAAATTCGTATGAGAGAAAGGGCCTAAACAAGAGCAGCATTGACCGTGGTAATACTAAGATGCTATTTGCCATGTTCACTGTTGACATTTGCATGGATGGTACAAAAGCAACAGTGGGTAAAACGCTGGTCCCTCAGCGTGAATCATGGTAGTGACACCAAACCATACTTGGAGTCATTGCCTTCATTACATAGACTCACTGGGGAAAGCCAGTGTCATTTAAGAATGCCCTTCATAAAGGAGTAAAAATTATTAATTGTGATAAATCTAGACCTTTAAATATGTCTTTTGTCTGTGCGATGAAGTAAGAAGAACACATAATGCACTCAGTTGCATACAGAGGGTTTTCTCGAGGAAATAATACCAGCTCAACTAGCCACTTTTTTCACAGAACACCAGAAGGACTAACAGACAAACTATGGTTGTTCAGACTTAGATATGGCAGATCTTTTCTTGAAAATGAACAAAGTGAGTCAATCTCTTCAATGAAAACAACTAATGGTATTTGTTGGCAATAATAAAATTTGAGCTTTCAAGTGAAAATTATAATTTTGGAAAACTTGTTTCTGTCATCATGAGTTTGACAACTTCCCAATTGCCTCATAAATTGATGGTGATATTTTTGTAAATTTTTTTGATATTATATAATAATACATGTCAACATTAGGAAACGCCGTATAACTCAGTGAACCAGTATTTTCTAAATGACCAATGCATGATGTTACAAAAGCATGACTGGGTAAAAAAGTCCATTCAAGGACAAGATTGGCTGGACACAGTGGCTCACGCCTGTAATCCTAGCACATTGGGAGGCCGAGGCAGGTGGATCACCTGAGGCCAGGAATTCGAGACCAGCCTGACCAAAATGGCAAAACTCCGTCTCTACTAAAAATACAAAAATTAGCTGAGTGTGGTGGTGGGCGCCTGTAATCGCAGCTACTCAGGAGGCTGAGGCAGGAGAATTGCTTGAACCCAGGAGGCAGAGGTTGCAATGAGCTGAGATCGCACCACTGCACCCCAGCCTGGGGGAAGGGCAAGACTCTGTCTCAAAAAAAAAAAAAAAAAAAAAGGACAAGATTGACTACCATTTTAATGTAACAGAGTAAAAAAGTTAACTGATAAAGTTTTAGATTCCAAATTGTTAGCCTTTAAGAAATTACAGTTATCTGAGAAGGTTATTAAAATGCTTCTCTACACTATGTATGGTGGCTCATGCCTGTAATCGCAGCACTTTGGGAGGCCGAGGTGGGAGGATCCCTGAGCCCAGGAGTTTGAGATCAGTCTGGGCAACATAGCAAGACCCCATGTCTACAAAAAAAATTTTTTTTAATTAGCTGGGCATAACGATGCACACCTGTGGTCCTAGCTACTTGGGAGGCTGAGGCAGGAGGATTGCCTGAGCCCAAGAGTTGGAGTAAGCTGGGGTTGTGCCACTGCACTCCAACTGGGCAACGGAGTGACACCCTGTGTCTAAGAAAATAAAAATTAAAAAATAAATAAAATGCTCTTCCTTTCCCAACTACATATTTGTGCTGGTTTTTCTTCATATATTCCAACCAAAAGAGCATATTGTAACAGGTTGAATGGAGAAACAGATATGATAATCCAGCTCGATCCTGCTAAGCCAAATGTTAAAAAAAAAGTACAAAAAATGTAAACCAATGCCACTCTTCTCACCAAATTTTTTTGTTTTGGAAAATATAGTTATTATTTAAAAAATGTATTTAAATATAAAAGTTTTATATTTAAATGAATAAAATTTTTAAACATCTTAGGTTTAATTTCTAATATAGTAAACATCAATATGTATTATGCATATAAACAAGAACTTTGGGGGTTCTCAATAATTTTTTTTTTTGTGAGACAGAGTCTTACTCTGTTGCCCAGGCTGGAGTACAGTGGCACCATCTTGGCTCACTGCAACCTCCGCCACCCAGGTTCAAGCGATTCTCCTGCCTCAGCCTCCTAAGTAGCTGGGATTACAGGTGCCCACCACTACGCCCGGCTAAGTTTTGCATTTTTTAGTAGAGATGCGGTTTCTCCATGTTGGCCAGGCTGGTCTTGAACTCCTAACCTCAAGTGATCTGCCTGCCTCGGCCTCCCAAACTGCTGGGATTACAGGTATGAGCCACCGTGCCTGGCCTCAATAATTTTTAAGAGTGAAGGCGTCCTGACACCAAAACAGTTTGAGAATCACTGGTGGAAATTATTCTTGAATTAAAATGACATTTCTTTAAGAATTCAGTAATTTTGACTTTTCCCTCTCTGAAACTAACCCTAATTAATCTGATTTTGTGAGGTTTTATTGCATTTTTAAAAAATCCAGGGACCACGGTCTAGCCAAATGATTATCAGATCTAAGTATTCATTTTAGTCTATTTTAACACTCAGGATAATAAATTTCAGATAAATAATACTCTAATTTTTTTTTTCTGAAAAGTTACTGTCAAGGATTAAGTAATGCAAATGATCCTTTTAAACTACAGTTATACTCCACTGTTCTGACCAGAAACCCAAATACTATTGACTCAGTTTAACATTGTGTGTGCAGAATGCCCTCATAGAAGCTGATAAAACACAATTTGGATTTTTACTACAGTGATTTTCAAAGGGGTAAGCATGAGAGGTGGGAGTGGGGTTCATGTGCCCTCCCTGAGGGAAGCATCAGAATGTGAGGTGGTTGTAACTAGAGAAGTTTCTTCTTTTCGCACCAGAGATGTTAATATTTGCTGCCCTTCTATTCACTGTCTTCTCTTACAGACTTCCTGCTGTTGTAAGCAACCACTACAGATTTCTCAGAAGTACTGCGGCAAATAAAAATGATTGAGAATCATTATACATTTTCTATTCTACTAGAGAGACAGTTTAAAATAAAATAGGTAAGTATAATCTGAAGAAAATAACAGGAAATAAATAAGACCAATCAAAGCTTTTAAGGATTTGTGCTTATACTGAGGTTCTATCAGGTTCTCACACTCTGTTAATTTGAAAGCAAAACCATTACATTTAATTGAATGTTTAATAAAATGAATTATCAGTGGCTTGTTTTATTCGGAATTCCATTATTTCTTTTTCTGAATAATATAGTTTTCCAGATTTAAGTGGTAAAAATCAAAGACTTTGTTGTAAATAATTTTTTTTTTTTTTTGGAGACAGAGTCTCACTCTTCTTGCCTAGGCTGGAGTACAGTGGCACGATCTCGGCTTACGACAACTTCCACCTCCTGGGTTCAAGCAATTCTCCTGCCTCAGCCTCCTGGATAGCTGGGATTACAGGCGCCTGCCACCACGCCTGGGCTAATTGTTGTACATTTTTAATAGAGACAGGATTTCACCATGTTGGCCAGGCTGGTCTCAAACTCCTGACCTCAGGTGATCTGCCCGCCTTGGCCTCAAAAAGTGCTGGGATTACAGGCGTGAGCCACTGCACCTGGACATAAATCATTATAATAATTGTATGGAATTATTATGAATCACAGCGTCCTGTGTCTACACCCCTTTGTAATGTGACGTTGTCACTCTTCTCATAAAAAATTGGAGTTTATTTTCCCACTTCTTGAATCTGGGATGGTCTTATGACTTGCTTTGACCAACAGAATATGATGGAGTGATCTTGTACATTTTGGAGTCTAGGCTTTAGGTCTTTGCTTCCACTCTCATCTTCTTAGAATGCTAAGACCACCATGCAGTGGAAAAGCTCCATCTACCAGAAGAAGATGAGAAGCCATGTGGAGAACTAAGACTTCCCAGCCAATAGCCAGCACCAACTGCCAGACACGTGAGTGAGGCCATCTTGAACCCTCCAACCCTAGATGTATTCAGGGTTCTCCAGAGAAACAGAACCAATAAGATGTGTGTGTGTGTGTGTGTGTTTATAAAGATATTTATTTTAAGGACTTGACTCACTTGATTATAGAGCTTCCAAGTCCAAAATCTGCAGGGTGGGTTGGCAGGCTGGAGACCAGGGAAAAGGTGATGCTACAGTTCAAGTCTGAGAGCCATCTACTGGCAAAATTCCTTCTTGCTTATGGAAGGTCAGTCTTTTGTTCTATTCAGGCCTTCAGTTGATTGGATAAGGCCTACTCACATTATGGAGGGCAATCTGTGTTATTCAAAGTTCCCTGATTTGTTACTCAGAGGTGAGAAAAATCATGGTGTACTAAAGTCACCACAAAAACTTCTGTAGATCATATGGAGAAGCAGGAGAGATGAAGCTGGAGAGCAAAGCAGCAAATCAGCAATTAAAAAAGATGTTTGGAGTTGTTGAGTTTGGAGATGAAAAGTGACAAGATGAATTCTGGATTTTAGACAAAGCAATCCAACTTGTGGATGGAGAGGGATTTGAGAGGAGAAATCAGCTGTTGTCAGTAAGAGTATTTAAATTAGGATACTGGTAACGGGGATGGAGAGACACACGATTATACATGGGAAGTGAGAGCAGAAAGAATTAGGATTATTTCTTGATTTTTTTTTTTTTTTTTGCTCAGGCAACTTAATAGATGAAGTCATTAATGGAAACAGTGAACAATTAAAGTACTTTGAGTTATCAAAGTGAGATGTCCTGCAGGTAGCTAGACGATACTGGCTGGTAATTCAGGAGAGCTGCTGCGTCCTGTGTAAAAGGAAAAGCAATTCATGGATGGTGGCTAAAGCCAGCTGGCAGGATTTAGGGGATGGGTTAGACCTGCACTTGTTTTCATGGAGAAGAGGCGGGTATGAAGTGGCAGAGTGAGATTACTGTAAAATATCTGCATTCAAAGGGCTAAAAAAAGAGAAATGCTGGAAAGGCTACTTGCTATAAACGCAGCAGGGTAGGTTAAAACAAATTACGAAGCACGGGCGGCGAGGCGCGGTGCTTAAGGTTAAGCCCGGCGTGTTTTCGAGTGCACTGATACACAAAAGGGAAAGGGACCCTCCTCACCGGAAGCACAACCTCTGCCCTCTGGGGCATTACACATTCCTCCGCGCCGGAAGAAAGCGTCACGTCACGTCGCGTCGCGCCTCGCCTCGCCCCGTCGGCTTCCCTCAATCCGTACCTCTAGTAAAGGAGAGCTTGTGCCCCTCCCCGACCCCTTACCAAGGGCGAGCTGGGTGGAGTCGTTGGACTGGGCAGAACTTTGGCAGGCAAGGAGACAAACAGCCACACTGTGCTGCCGGGGAAGAGAAGAAGGAAAGGCCAGACACACAGGCGTCGTGCAGCTGCGGAAGGATTCCGTTTCCTGCAGGGGGCGGAGGGATTTGACAGCACGGTAACTTCCGGAAAAGTCCTGAACCTCAGAGGAAAAGCCTTGCAAGAAACAATAACAAACGGGAGGAGGAAGCGATTCTGGGGTTTCTGTGTTGAACGGTTGTTGTCCGCGAAGATGCGCTTCGGCCCCTGTCAGGGGACTTGAACGTGCTTAGTGGGCTTCAGCCAGCTTCTCTCCACCGGTTCGCCACGGGGACCCCCCCCCCCCGGCCGTTGCAATGGCGGGCGTGGGGCCGGGGGGCTACGCGGCGGAGTTCGTGCCACCTCCAGAGTGCCCCGTCTTTGAGCCGAGCTGGGAGGAGTTCACAGATCCGCTCAGCTTTATCGGCCGCATCCGGCCTTTGGCGGAGAAAACCGGCATCTGCAAAATTCGGCCGCCCAAGGTACCTCAGTCTGTGAAGAGAGAGGGGGAGAAGGAAGAATGGGGGAGTCCGTACACTGGTTTATCTTTACTTTTCTGATTCTTGTCTCGTTTCATATGTACTCTCCTTTATTTTGAGGCAACTGGAGCCTGTTTCTGGATGTTTTTGCCTCGGTTTCTTTTGTGGTCTTATGTAGACACGTCTGAACGCGAGAAAGTGGTGTCTCTGGGGCCTCTTCCGCCTAGAACTTGGGAACTGATACTTTTCTCTCAGCCGTGGGCCTAAAGCCTTTCGTTAGCCGATATGGTGTTTAAAGTACAGTATTATGACGTGACGTATTCTTCCCTCACGTATCCTCATTATGGTTTGATAGTCGGCTATCTCTTTATTCAAGACCTGGTTGGATCAAATATTTGCAGGCCTCATCTCAGGGCTAGGGTTTCTGAAAAGGTTATCTGAGCTCTAGTCTCACCGGATGGTATTACTAGACAAGAACTCCAGACTAATTATTGCTGCAGTGAAAAAGTCTTAGCGGGGAAAGAGAAGGAGCAGCAATAATTCTAAAATTTAGAGGTTTAGGAAGAATTGGTCTATAGTGGAGGTGGAAGGAAATGTTGAAATCTCTTGACATAGGGAACTCTAGATCAACGATTTTAGAATCACAGTTATTGCAGATAACTAGGTTTGCCTATAAGGTTAATTATAATCTCACCTTTGAGGTAAGGAAAGCAGATACTATCCCTTGTGTGGAGGGGATTAATGCCCCGAGAGGTTGAGTGCTCAAGGTCAAAGGTGTTTTTCTTTACTCATTAGACCAGTGCTTTTTAAATGATGTTGCTGGACAACTTGCACCAGGGTCAACTGGATGCTTGTTTAAATGCAGATCTCTAGTCTTCTTGTTGTGGAAGTTCTGGAATCTGCTTTTCTAGCAACTAGTCTCAGATGATTCTTCATGTAAGTTGAGGTTTTCGAACCATTGCTTTAGTCGTTGCTTGTTAAAGGCATTTTGCTTTATGTTTTGTCTAGTATTAGTAATGATAAAATATTAAGCACTGTTACCAGTGTTGCTTTTTAAAAAGCATCTGCCGTCACCACTGACTACCACAGAGATGGGCACCGCAGCGTACTAAAAACTTAAATGACAGCGAGGAGGAGCTAATTTAACACCTATAGATTGTTTGCTTTAATCTTTGAAGCCCTGACAGGTAAAGTCCGCCTTTTACAGATGAGGCTAATCTGGATAAGTTAAAACACCAAATGTGTGATCTTGGGCAAGTGGCAAAGTGTATTTTGAACCTAGATCAGTTTTTCTGATTCTGAAACAGACATAATGCTCTCACTATGTTGAATGACTTTGTTTAAGGTTATAGACTACTCATTTCAAGCAGAGGATTAACAAATAATTGCTATGATGATATGCATTGCCATCCTCCAAAAACTTCCATTTAACCCTTTTTTCTGTCATAATTACCTAATATTAACAAATCTTAAGCATTGAAGGTTTTCCTAAGTCATATTTTTATCTACTCTTGAATTTATTAATTAGAAATTCTATTCACGGTTACTTCGATTAAAAAAAGTTTTTTACTTAAAAAAATGCTGAAATAATGTTTTATCTTTATGTCACATTATTGAAAATAAATCTTGTTTACAATCAGAATTTAATTTTAGTATTGGCAGATTTCTTTAGTTTCCAAGGTAAGACTTTTTTTTTTTTTTTTTTTTTTGGACTCCTCACGTTTTAAAATAGGTTTACTGTTATTCTGTTATTTAGGCCAAATCAAACTATGTTATTTAGACCCCACTTGAAATATGCTATCTAATTTTAGTTATATCACAGTCTGGAAATTGTCCTTGTTCTGCGTGTTTTTTGAATATTTGGGTTCCCAGAAGCTGGGCTTTGAACAAAACATTTGTGTAACATAAAGTGCTCTGTCACATTACACATAACATAAAAAAAATTGTTTAAATAAGTTCTTCTTAAAAGTTTCTTTTTAATCTTAAATTTTACCCTTTTTAGTTTAAAAAAAAGTTTTTTTTTTTTTGATCTTGGTAAACCTGAGTGTTTACTAGATACTGTTTTGTGGTACATGACCTCATTGAATTCCACTTGAGTAACTTGGGAAAGCATAATTGTGGGAGGTAAACGGTGGGACTGGTTTGAAGAGGATTGCTTCTCTGAGCAATACAGGTTGAGTATCCATCCCTACTTTAAAAATTCCAAATCCGAAGTCATCGAAAATCTGAATTATTCTTTTTCTTTTTCTTTTATAGAGACAGGGTCTCGCTCTGTTGCCTGGGTTGGTCTTAAGCTCCTGGGCTCAAGCGATCCTCCTGCCTCAGTCTCCCAATGTGCTGGAATTACAGGTATGAGCTGCTGCACCCAGCTTGAACAGATTATTTTTTTCATTGTATTAATGGTATGGTATATTTTTTCTGTTAACTACTTAAGTGGAAGTAAATGTAAGGAAATGATTGTTTATTGGTAGAATGTAAATTCACAGTCAGAAATGATGGTGATGCCAGACAACCACAAATTGTCCACACTGGTGGCTGAGCTAGTGACACCTTTCTTTTCTGACGGTCCAGTGTACACAAGTGTTATGCACCAGATTATTAAAAATATTGCATAAAATTACCTTAGCCTATGTATAACTTTATATGAAACAAAAGAATTTTGTATTTAGGCTTGGTTCTTTCTCCAACATATCTCATTATGTATATGCAGATATTCCAAAATATGGAAAAATCTGAAATCCGAAACACTTCTGGTTCCAAGCATTTCAGATGAGGGATACTCAACCTGTATTAAAATTATTTTATCTAAAAGAATTGCTCATTCTGTCTCTATAATAAAGAAGACTTGTAAGTTAGTCTATTAGCACCGCGATTTGTGGCAAAACCCCCTTTTAAGGGAATAATTAATGCATTCCTTGTTTACATACCACTGTGTTTTTTAAAAAAAATCTTTCTATTTAGGACTGGCAGCCTCCATTTGCCTGTGAAGTAAAAAGCTTTCGTTTCACTCCAAGAGTCCAGCGCCTGAATGAACTTGAGGTAAGTGTTTTGTCACCATTTCTGCTTCCTGATTCATTCTTTATATTAGGGCTGTAGGTAGAGAACTTTGAGAAGCTCATGTACCACAGCCTAGAGTTTGTGTTAATTGGTGTTGAATGGAATAGTTACTTGATGTTTGGAGGAAGAGTATGATTTTTAAAGAATTGTGCAAAGTTGTTATGGTTTTTCCATTTAACTGAGAAATGTTCAATGCTTAGCTTCAGAGACTTAGAATTCTTAAATTCTGCTTTCTCTAGTGTTTCTTACTCTACTAAAATTTTTGTTAATCTTGGAAGATTTCTTTCTCCCTCGGTTCTTGGAAAATGGATTTTTAAATCCTATTTTAAAACCCTAGTTTTCAAAGTTTGTTTTGGTTTGGTTTTGGTTTTGGTTTTAATGGAACTTTGCCAGGAGTGTTAATGTGATTTATTAAGATTTTAAGTATTACTTTTTAATTACTTTTAAGTATTATTTTTTAATTACTTTAAGCATTACTAATTTATCTTAAATTTTCTAAATGGAAGTCTATTTACGTTTTGCTGTTTTTTCTGTTTATGGGTTTTCAGAAGGTTCTTTATTGTGATATGAAAACTTTTAGAGTACAGAAGGAAAATTATTGATAGGAAAGGTTTATTATGTCATTCTGAAGTTTTTTTCTTTTCCCCCCAAAACATTTCTGAGAGTTGAATACATACTTTTTTTTTTTTTTCCAGAGAGTCTCGCTCTGTCACCCAGGCTGGAGTGCAGTGGTGCCATCTCAGCTCACTGCAACCTCTACCTCCTGGGTTCAAGCGATTCTCCTGCCTTAGCCTCCCTAGTGGCTGGGATTACAGTGACCATGCCCAGCTAATTTTTGTATTTTTAGTAGAGACGGAGTTTTGCCGTGTTGGCCAGGCTGGTCTGGAACTCCTGACCTCAGGTGATCTGCCCGCCTTGGCCTCCCAAAGTGCTGGGATTACAGGCGTGAGCTACCGCGCCTGGCCACAATGCATATTTTTTCTTTTTAGTCTCTTGTAATTAGATACTTGACAAAGCATATTAGTATCAGTGAGGTATAGAGTTGATGCACCTAAAGTGTGCATGTTACCTATGGATGAAATGACAGAACGTTAGAGACTGAAGAGAATCCGATCTACTGAATTTTCTGATCAGCATAAAGTTAAACCAACTTACAAAAATTGTTTTGGTTGCTAATATGACAACTTTTTACATAAATCAGAGTAACTTTTTTGCCTGAATAAATATAGTTTATTAGAAGTCTTTTGCCTCTTTATTATTGGCTAGTTTTACTATTGGCTAGTTTTACAGCGTTGAAATAAGCAATAATGAAAAGTCTTTGAATTTCTTTAGAGAAATGAGTACCTCCATTACAACTGTCCCAAACCTTTTTGGCACCAAGGACTGGTTTCATGGAAGACAGTTTATCCATGGATGGATGGGGGTATGGAGGATGGTTTTGGGATGAAACTGTTCCACCTCAGATCATCAAGCATTACTTAGATTCTCAAAAGGTGCTCACAACCTAAATCCCTCACACGCAGTTCACAATAGGGTTTGTGGTAATGCTTGCCTGGTTGGTTGCCCACTGCCGCTGCTCACCTCCTGCTGTGCGGCTGGGTTCCTAACAGGCTGCTGATGGGTACTCGTCCACAGCCTGGGGTTTGGGGACCCCTGCTCTGTTATTCTCATTCATTTCAATCATAACTTAGTTCTTACTTCTGTATTTTAATAATCTTAGGCAATGACCAGAGTGAGATTGGATTTCTTGGATCAACTAGCAAAATTTTGGGAACTTCAAGGATCTACTCTGAAGATCCCTGTGGTAGAGAGAAAAATCCTGGATCTGTATGCTTTGAGCAAGGTGAGGCTCATACTGGTTTAGAAATTATAGCACAGGCTTGTGAATTTAGGAATATCAAATACATTTGGTAGGAAACATTGCTTCCAATAGAGGATTTGTTTGACAGTGAAATGCACTAGCTGGGTATGGTGGTGCATGCCTGTAATCCCAGCTACTCGGGAGGTTGAGGCAGGAGAATTGCTTGAACCCAGGAGGCGGAGGTTGTGGTGAGCTGAGATCGCGCCATTGCACTACAGCCTGGGCAACAAGAGCAAAACTCGGTCTCAAAAAAAAAAAAAAAAGGACAATGAAATGCACATTTGAATAAATGGAAATGACAGTTCTCAAAGTTATCTTTAAAACTTATTTTATATTTGTTAAGATCACTATTTAATTACTAAATATTAATATTTATCAGGTTCTGTGATATACAATATGCAAAATAAATTACTCTAGCCTGCTAATGTTATCTTGTGCTGAGTGTACAATGTTCTGTGTTGAGCTTGTCATCTTTTTTTTTTGTTACTTAATTGAAAATTTGGGCCAGGCACGGTGGCTCATGCCTGTAATCCCAGCACTTTAGGAGGTTGAGGTGGGAGGATCACTTGAGCCTAGGAGTTAGAGACTAGCCCAGGCAACATGGTGAAACCCTGTGTCTACTAAAAATACAGAAAAGCTAACTGGGCATGGTGGTACACACCTGTAGTCTCAACCACTCAGGAGGCTAAGGTGGGAGGATCACATGAGTCCGGAAAGTCAAGGCTGCAGTGAGCTGTGATTGCGCCACTGCACCTCAGCCTTGGCCACAGGAGTTAGACCCTGTCTCAAAAAAAAAAAAAAAGAGAAAATTTGGCATATTAAAGGGACTCATGTTTCTCAGCATTCTTATGTGTGGTATATATTAGTTTTGTTAATACGTGTATGTAGTGTTAATGGCTGACTGAGGCCATCATTATTCAGTAGGATGACCAAACAGCTCAGAAACTTAAGGGTGAAGAGTTTAGACAAGTTTTTGCTGAAATTGTGTTAATTTTTTAACATTATTCCCTAATGTGAAAAAAATAACTGACCTGCAAGCTGAGATTATAATAACCTTGAAATATGTCTTTTTCTCTTTTTTTTTGAGATGGAGTTCTGCTCGTGTCCAGGCTGGAGTGTAATGGCCTGATCTTGGCTCACTGCAACCTCCGCCTCCCAGGGTCAAGCAATTCTCCTTCCTCAGCCTCCCGAGTAGCTGGGATTACAGGCATGTGCCAACACGCCAGGCTAATTTTGTGTTTTTTAGTAGAGGTGGGGTTTCACTATGTTAGTCAGGCTGGTCTCGAACTTCTGACCTCGTGATCCACCCACCTCGATCTCCCAAAGTTCTGGGATTATAGATTACAGGCGTGAGCCACCACGCTCGGCTAAACTATGTTTTGTTACTACAATAATACAAATTTATTATTGCTTAATTATCTGGGAATTTTGTAAAACAACTTCTTTTTGTGGCCTTTCATATCTTCTAATTTATATACTATTTTGAAATAAAAATTTATTCTTATTTAAATTGCAGTTACTTTTAGAAGATTTCACTTTTTTTTTTTTTTTGAAATGGAGTCGCGCCCTTGTTGCCCAGGCTGGAGTGCAGTGGTGCCATCTCGGCTCACTGCAGCCTCCACCTCCCGGGTTCAAGTGATTCTTCTGCCTCAGCCTCCCGGGTTCAAGTGATTCTCCTGCCTTGGCCTCCCGAATACCTGGGATTACAGGTGCCTGCCACCACACCCGGCTAATTTTGTATTGTTAGTAGAGACAGGGTTTCTCCATGTTGGTTAGGCTGGACTCGAACTCCTGACCTCAGGTGATCCACCCGCCTCAGCCTCCCAGAGTGTTGGGATTACAGGCGTGAGCCACCATGCCTGGCCAGGAAGATTTCACTTTTAAGGAAAAACATGAGAATAATTCGTGGCATGTGGTGGCTCATACCTATAATCCCAGCACTTTGGGAGGCTGAGGTGGAAGGATTGCTTGAACCTAGGAGTTCGAGACCGGCCTAGGCAACATAGTGAGACTCCATCTCTACAAAAAATTAAAAAATAAATAATCCTGTCATGGTGGTGGACTCCTGGAGTCCCAGCTAATCAGGAGGCTGAGGCAGGAGGATTGCTTGAGCCCAGGAGGTCAAGACTGCAGTGAGCTGTCATCACACCACTGCATTCCAGCCTGAGTGACAGAGCAAGACCCTGTTTCCAAAAAAACAGAGTAACCATATTTAAATTATCTTTTATGATACATTTTAAAATTAGTGTCAGGTCAGAATTCTCTTACTAAAAAATTTGGGAAGTACGGTCTTACGCTAAAATACAGCTTGAGACTTTTTTTAATCAGTCAGGTAATGATGTTAGTAAGCAAGCACTGTGCCAAGAATTGTCTAGTATAGTTATATGAAAACCTATGGTACTAAAGAACAAATTATGCTAAATTTGAGTGGTGGGTTTCTTCTTATAGGGAACTATTAGGATAAAAATTCATTTTAAGAATGCTTTTTTGAAATTTTTATTCAATCAAAACTTACCTACTAAGTTTTGCTGTATGATGCTGTTTAAGATTCTGAATGTGTTTGACTGTAGCATGAATAAAATACAAAAAAATTTCAAAAATTGGCTCGGCACTGTGGCTCACGCCTGTAATCCCAGCACTTTGGAAGGCTGAGGCGGATGGATCACCTGAGGTCAGGAGTTTTTGAGACCAGCCTGGCCAACATGATGAAAACCTGTCTCAGCCGGGCACGGTGGCTCATGCCTGTAATCCCAGCACTTTGGGAGGCTGAGGCAGGAGGATCACTTGAGATCGGGAGTTCGAGACCAACCCAACCAACATGGAGAAACCTCGTCTCTACTAAAAATACAAAATTAGCCGGACGTGGTGGCACATGCCTGTAATCTCAGCTACTTGGGAGGCTGAGGCAGGAGAATTGCTTGAACCCGGGAGGTGGAGGTTGTGGTGAGCTGAGATCACACCATTGCACTTCAGCCTGGGCAATAAGAGTGGCAAAACTCTGTCTAAAAAAAAAATAAAATAAAACCTGTCTCTACTAATTATGCAAAAAATTAGCCAGGTGTGGTGGTGGGCACCTGTAATTCCATCTGCTCCGGAGGCTGAGGTAGGAAATCGCTTGAAACCGGGAGGCAGAGGTTGCAGTGAGTTGAGATAGTACCACTGCACTCCAGCCTGGGCAACAAGAGTGAAACTGTGTCTCAAAAAAAAAATTTTTTTTCAAAAATTATTTTATCATTAATAGCAATATGTTGTAGTACTCTTTAATGAAGCTCTTTCTACTTTTTTTTTTTTTTAGACAGAGTCTGACTCTTTTGCCCAGACTGGAGTGCAGTGGCACAATCTTGGCTCACTGCTACCTCCACCTCCCAGGTTCAAGCGATTCTCGTGCCTCAGCCTCCTGAGTAGCTGGGACTGGGATTAAAGGTGTGTGCCACCACACCCGGCTAATTTTTATATTTTTAGTAAAGATGGGGTTTTTACCATGTTGGCCAGGCTGGTCTTGAACTCCTGACCTGAAATGATCTGCCCACCTTGGCCTCCCAAAGTGTAGGGATTACAGGTGTGAGCCACTGTGCCTGGCCAATCTTTATCTCTATTTTATTTTCATAAATACCCTAAGGAATTTGCTAGGGTAAGTATTAATAGTATGAGTAGTCATCTATTGAAACTTTCTCTGTCAGTGATTTTCCATTTAAAAGGTAAACCTTAGGTTTAATCTGATGGTAAGTTAAATTGCATTTTTTTTTTTTTTTTGGAGACGGAGTCTCCCCCATCACCCAGGCTAGAGGCGTGATCTCGGCTCACTGCAACGTCCCACCTCGTGGGTTCAAGCGATTCTCCTCACTCAGCCTCAGAAGCAGCTGGGACTACAGGCGCACACCACCACGCCTGGCTAATGTTTGTATTTTTAGTAGAGACTGGGTTTCGTCATGTTGGCCAAGCTAGTCACGAACTCCTGATCTCAAGTAATCTCCCGTCTTGGCCTCCCAAAATGCTGGGATTACAGGTGCAAGCCACCGCGCCCGGCTGCACTTTTCTGGTTTTCTAAGGTCATAGGATTTCAAAATAGGGAAGGGGCTTTTAGAGGTAACCTGGTCTGAATACTTAGTTGTTCACAATTCTCCTTATAACAGTCATCCAGAGTGTTTAACTCCATCTTGAGAAGCTGATTTCCTTTTAAGGTTCATACTACTAATAAAGTACACTTTGTTTAAATATTCAGAAAACTTATTGAAAATATGTTATGATTAAAGGTTAAGTGTGCTTATCTGAGGGTTTATTGGAATCTTGTCTTTTGTGGGTTTTTTTAAGTCCTCATGGACATCTCTTTCCCCAACCTGTGAGAATGTTTGCAAAACTGAGATTTAAAGCTAAAAGGCAGACAAACTTTGATTTGTAGTTATTTTTGTTTATAATACTTTGTTGCCTAAATGTCATTGTGAGATGTGCTGCTTCTCACGTTAACTTTTTTCTTTTACATTGAGTTGTAACTTACAGTGTAATGCACAAATTTTAAGTGTACAGTTCAATAAATTTTCATATATGTGTACACCTGTTTTGTAGCCATCACGCAGATCAAGATATATAACATTTTTATAGCACTCTAGTGGGTTGTTTCATCTCCTTTCCAGTCAATACTTCTTCACAAAGGTAATTTATTCTGACCTTTATCATTGGGTGACTATTTATTTCATTAACATGACATTTTATTCTAGCAAGAGGCTTGGGCTGAAAACTGCAGAAAATACTGAGAGTTGAGATGTTTTAAGGTTAGGTGTGCCCTTTTTTAAAAAAAAGATTATTTTTGGCTGACAGTTTGTTGGCATCTATTAAGTTTTTTTTTATATATATGATTTGAAAATACTATGATTCCCATTGCTTTTTGATGGGAAGCAAATTTTCAGTCTTCTGAGTCGTTAAGTCATCAGCGTGATGGTTTCCTGTTTTGATTAAATCACTTCATCTTTCTCCCTATTATTTTTGATAATAAAAAGTACTACTTGGAATGCCTGTAATTTAATAGACTTCTATATGAATAATTAGTTTTTTTTTTTTTTTTTGAGATGGAGTCTCGCTCTGTCGCCCAGGCTGGAGTGCAGCAGCACAATTTTGGCTCACTCTAAGCTCCGCCTCCTGGGTTCATGACATTCTCCCGCCTCAGCCTCCCGAGTAGCTGGGACTACAGGCGCCCACCACCACGCCCGGCTAATTTTTTGTGTTTTTAGCAGAGACGGGGTTTCACCCTGTTAGCCAGGATGGTCTCAATCTCCTGACCTCGTGATCCGCCCGCCTTGGCCTCCCAAAGTGCTGGGATTACAGGCGTGAGCCACTGTGCCTGGCCGAATAATTACAGTTTTTATAACCACTTTAGGAAGAAGCATTCAGTCTAGCCTTTCTTGTTAAAACATTTTTATTTTTATTAAAGTAGTACACTTTTAAAACACAAGGCTTTGGCTGGGTATAGTGGGCTCATACTTGTAATCCCAGCAGTTTGGGAGGCCGAGGCAGGAGGATCATTTGAGCCCAGGAGTTCTAGATAAACGTCCTGGTCTAGACATAGGGAGACCCCGTCTCTACAAAAAACTTAAAAAGATTAGCTAGGTGTGGTGGCATGCGCCTGTAGTTACAGCCACTTGAGAAGCTGAAGCTGGAGGATTGTTTGAGTCCAGGTGTTTGGGGCTGCAGTGACCTCTGATTGCACCACCTGGGCAACAGAGTAAGACCTTGTCTTTAAAAAAAAAAAAGGGGGCTTAAAATGAAAATCAGCATCTCCCTTCATCTCCACCCCCATTCCTACTCCTCAGAACTAATCACTTTCAGTTCTTTTAGCTGTTTCTGATTTTGATCTTCATATTTCCAAGTAATATGCTCATTATGCTGTTTCTTCATTTCTCAGTTTTAAATATCATATACTGATTTCCTACTGTTAAAGATGGAGAATGGGTGTAAATCCTCCCATACTTTATGTCCGTCATCCCCTTCTAGTGTAGTTACATTAATTTTTATTAATCTAAAATTATTACTGTGAAAAATATATTTTCAAACTTTCCAGTAGAAGTATACATCTCTCAGTATGCTTCTACCTATCAAATAATCTATCAGCTTTATTTTCTTGGAGCCATTCTTCCTGGATTCTTTTTTACTCTCAAATCTTGACTGGGTGTTTTTTTAAGGTAAGCTGTCAGTCTGGAAATTCCTTTTACTGCCATCATTCTGGGAATTCCTTGGCCTCTTTTCCTTGTTGTAAGTCTTCCTTTTACTTGGTTTACTCTCATTTTGGTGAAACATTTCTTCTGCTAATTTCATGAGAAAGATGGTTAATGGGATATACATTTTTTAAGACCTTTTGCTTGTGTACAAATGTTCTGCTCTTAAACTTTATTAGTAGTTTGGTAGGGTTTAAAAGTCTAGATTGTAAATCATTTTACTTCAGTATTTTGAAAGCTTTACTCCATTGTTTTGTTGGTGAGAAGAACGATGCTATATTAATTCTTGTTTTTTTGTGACTTTTTTTTTCTTGAAGATTTAGGATCTTATCTTTATTCCCAGGGCTTTGAAATTTCACGGTGATATGCATTGGTATGTGTTTATTTTCATTCACTGTTTTTATGGCTCTCAATAACCTTTCTAATCTGATAACTCATTTCTTTCAATTCTTCTAATTTTTCCTGTATTCTTTGATAATTTTGTGTACTTATCTTTTCTCTTCTTTTTGACTCTTTATTAGTTAGATGTTAGACATGTTAGTTAGGCTGGTCCTTTAGTTTACTTACCTATAGCTTTTTTAGTTCAACATCCCTTCTCTTCAAACTCTGCTGAGAGTAAATCTCCAGTTTTCTGCTGGGGTTGGAGAGGGATAGTTGCCTGGAAGAGGTCTAAGTGCTTTTATACAGGTTTTCACAATCCTGTTCTCTGCTGCATTGCCACCCCTAATTTTAGAGGTACTGCTGCTTCTGCTTCTTAAGACTTTTTTTTTTTTCCCTTGTTTTAGAAAAGGGAGGAAGGGGGCTCCTCTGAAGCCTTTCCAGGTTCTATGTTGCTAAAGCTTCTCTGGCTTTCCTCTGTTGTAAGGCACTTAAACTTGTAATTTTTGTTTGTTTGTCTGTTTTTGTTATTGTTTTGGCTTATCACTAGCTTCAAAATATTGTTTACATTTGTATTTGGTTCCTTTCTTGGTCGATTTGACCTCTTGAGAGGATGCCTTTTTGTTTCTTTCCTGTCTTTTTGGTGGATTTTTTTAGAGGGAGCTTTTAAGTAGAAGACTGTTCTTTAGGTATGTTAAAACTGTCTCTAGATGTTCCCAAGATGGCCGAATAGGAACAGCTCCGGTCTACAGCTCCCAGCGTGAGCGACGCAGAAGATGGGTGATTTCTGCATTTCCAACTGAGGTACCGGGTTCATCTCACTGGGGCTTGTTGGACAGTGGGTGCAGGACAGTGGCTGCAGCCCACCAAGCGTGAGCCGAAGCAGGGCGAGGCATCGCCTCACCTGGGAAGTGCAAGGGGTCAGGGAATTCCCGTTCCTAGCCAAGGGAAGCTGTGACAGATGGCATCTGGAAAATTAGGTCACTCCCACCCTAACACTGTACTTTTCCAATGGTCTTAGCAAACGGCACACCAGGAGATTACATCCCGCACCTGGCTTGGAGAGTCCCACGCCCACGGAGCCTCGCTCATTGCTAGCACAGCAGTCTGAGATCGAACTGCAAGGTAGCAGCGAGCCTGGGGGATGGGTACCCACAATTGCTGAGGCTTGAGTAGGTAAACAAAGCGGCCTGGAAGCTCGAACTGGGTGGAGCCCACCACAGCTCAAGGAGGCCTGCCTTTCTCTGTAGACTCCACCTCTAGGGGCAGGGCATGGCTGAACAAAAGGTAGTAGAAACCTCTGCAAACTTAAATGTCCCTGTCTGACAGCCTTGAAGAGAGTAGTGGTTCTCCCAGCACGGAGTTTGAGATCTGAGAACGGGCAGACTGCCTCCTTTCGTGGGTCCCTGACCCCCAAGTAGCCTAACTGGGAGGCACCGCCTCGTAGGGGCAGCCTTGACACCCACATGGCCAGGTATCCCTCTGAGACGAAGCTTCCAGAGGAACGATCAGGCAGCAATATTTGCTGTTCAGCAACATTCGCTGTTCTACAGCCTCCGCTGCTGATACCCAGGCAAACAGGGTCTCGAGTGGACCTCCAGCAAACTCCAACAGACCTGCAGCTGAGGGGCCTGACTGTTAGAAGGAAAACTAACAAACAGGACATCCACACCAAAATCCCATTTGTACATCACCATCATCAAAGACCAAAGGTAGATAAAACCACAAAGATGGGGAAAAAACAGAGCAGAAAAACTGAAAATTAGAAAAATCAGAGCAGAGCACCTCTCCCCCTCCAAAGGAGCACAGCTTCTTGCCAGCAACGGAACAAAGCTGAACAGAGAATGACTTTGATGAGCTGAGAGAGGAAGGCTTCAGACGATCAGACTTCTCCGAGCTAAAGGAGGAAGTTCGAACCCATCGCAAAGAAGCTAAAAACCTTGAAAAAAGATTAGACAAATGGCTAAATAGAATAACCAGTGTAGAGAAGTCTTTAAATGACCTGATGGAGCTGAAAACCATGGCACGAGAACAACTACGTGACGAATGCACAAGCTTCAGTAGCCAATTTGATCAATTGGAAGAAAGGGTATCAGTGATTGAAGATCAAAGTAATGAAATGAAGTGAGAAGAGAACTTTAGAGAAAAAAGAGTAAAAAGAAACAAAGCCTCCAAGAAATATGGGACTATGTGAAAAGACCAAGTCTGCGTCTGATTGGTGTACCTGAAAGTGATGGGGAGAATGGAACCAAGCTGGAAAACACTCTGCAGGATATTATCCAGGAGAACTTCCCCAACCTAGCAAGGCAGGCCAACATTCAAATTCAGGAAATACAGAGAGCACCACAAAGATACTCCTGGAGAAGAGCAACTCCAAGACACATAATTGTCAGATTCACCAAAGTTGAAATGAAGGAAAAAATGTTCAGGGCAGCCAGAGAGAAAGATTGGGTTACCCACAAAGGGAAGCCCATCAGACTAACAGCGGATCTCTCGGCAGAAACTCTGCAAGCCAGAAGAGAGTGGGGGCCAATATTCAACATTCTTAAAAAAAAGAATTTTCAACCCATAATTTCATATCCAGCCAAACTAAGCTTCATAAGTGAAGGAGAAATAAAATCCTTTACAGACAAGCAAATGCTGAGAGATTTGTCACCACCAGGCCTGCCCTACAAGAGCTCCTGAAGGAAGCACTAAACATGGAAAGGAACAACCGCTACCAGCCACTGCAAAAACATGCCAAATTGTAAAGACCATCGATGCTAGGAAGAAACTGCATCAACTAACGAGCAAAATAATCACCTAACATTATAATGATAGGATCAAATTCACACATAACAGTATTAACGTTAAATGTAAATGGGCTAAATGCTCCAGTTAAAAGACACAGACTGGCAAATTGGATAAAGAGTCAAGATCCACCAGTGTGCTTTATTCAGGAGACCCATCTCACATGCAGAGACACACATAGGCTCAAAATAAAGGGATGGAGGAAGATCTACCAAGCAAATGGAAAACAAAAAAGGCAGGGGTTGCAATCCTAGTCTCTGATAAAACAGATTTTAAACCAACAAAGATCAAAGAGACAAGGCCATTACATAATGGTAAAGGGATCAATGCAACAAGAAGAGCTAACCATCCTAAATATATATGCACCCAATACAGGAGCACCCAGATTCCTAAAGCAAGTCCTTAGAGATCCACAAAGAGACTTAGACTCCCACACAATAATAATGGGAGACTTCAACACCCTACTGTCAGTATTAGACAGATCAACGAGACAGAAAGTTAACAAGGATATCCAGGAATTGAAATCAGCTCTGCACCAAGCAGACCTAATAGACATCTACAGAATTCTCCACCCCAAAGCAACAGAATATGCATTCTTCTCAGCACCACATCACACTTATTCCAAAATTTGACCACATAGTTGGAAGTAAAGCACTCCTCAGCAAATGAAAAAGAACAGAAATTCTGTCTCTCAGACCACAGTGCAATCAAACTAGAACTCAGGATTAACAAACTCACTCAAAACCACTCAACTACATGGAAACTGAACAACCTGCTCCTGAATGACTACTGGGTACATAACGAAATGAAGGCAGAAATAAAGATGTTCTTTGAAACCGATGAGAACAAAAACACAACATACCAGAATGTCTGGGACACATTCAAAGCAGTGTGTAGAGGGAAATTTATAGCACTAAATGCCCACAAGAGAAAGCAGGAAAGATCTAAAATTGATACCCTAACATCACAAAAGAACTAGAGAAGGAAGAACAAACACATTCAAAAGCTAGCAGAAGGCAAGAAATAACTAAAATCTGAGCAGAACTGAAGGAGATAGAGACACAAAAAACCCTTCAAAACATCAATGAATCCAGGAGCTGGTTTTTTGAAAAGATCAACAAAATAGACCACTAGCAAGACAAGAAAAGAAAGAAGAATCAAATAGACGCAATAAAAAATGATAAAGGGGATATCACCACCGATCCCACAGAAATACAAACTACCATCAGAGAATACTGTAAACACCTCTATGCAAATAAACTGGAAAATCTAGAAGAAATGGATAAATTCCTGGAGACATACACCCTCCCAAGACTAAACCAGGAAGAAGTTGAATCCCTGAATAGACCAATAACAGGCTCTGAAATTGAGGCAATAATTAATAGCCTGCCAACCAAAAACAGTCCAGGACCAGATGGATTCACAGCCGAATTCTACCAGATGTACAAGGAGGAGCTGGTACCATTCTTTCTGAAACTATTCCAATCAATAGAACAAGAGGGAATTCTCCCTAACTCAATTTATGAGGCCAGCATCATCCTGATACCAAAGCCTGGCAGAGACACAACAAAAAAAGAGAATTTTAGACCAGTATCCCTGATGAACATCGATGCGAAAATCTTCAATAAAATACTGGCAAACCAAATCCAGCAGCACATCAAAAAGCTTATCCACCATGATCAAATGGGCTTCATCCCTGGGATGCAAGACTGGTTCAATATACGCAAATCAATAAACGTAATCCAGCATAGAAACAGAACCAAAGACAAAAACCACACGATTATCTCAATAGATGCAGAAAAGGCCTTTGACAACATTCAACAACCCTTCATGCTAAAAACTCTCAATAAACAAGGTATTGATGGAATGTATCTCAAAATAATAAGAGCTATTTATGACAAACCCACAGCCAATATCATACCAGATGGGCAAAAACTGGAAGCATTCCCTTTGAAAACTGGTACAATACAGGGATGCCCTCTCTCACCACTCCTATTCAACATAGTGTTGGAAGTTCTGGCCAGGGCAGTCGGGCAGGAAAAAGAAAGAAAGGGTATTCAATCAGGAAAAGAGGAAGTCAAGTTGTCCCTGTTTGCAGATGACATGACTGTATATTTAGAAAACCCCATCATCTCAGCCCAAAATCTCCTAAAGCTGATAAGCAACTTCAGCAAAGTCTCAGGATACAAAATCAATGTGCAAAAATCACAAGCATTCTTATACACCAGTAACAGACAAACAGAGAGCCAAATTGAATGAACTCCGATTCACAATTGCTTCAAAGAGAATAAAATACCTAGGAATCCAACTTACAAGGGATGTGAAGGACCTCTTCAAGGAGAACTACAAACCACTGCTCAATGAAATAAAAGAGGACACAAACAAATGGAAGAATATTCCATGCTCATGGATAGGAAGAATCATTATCGTGAAAATGGCCATACTGCCCAAGGTAGTTTATAGATACAATGCCATCCCCATCAAGGTACCAATGACTTTCTTCACAGAATTGGAAAAAACTAAAGTTCATACGGAACCAAAAAAGAGCCCACATTGCCAAGTCAATCCTAAGCCAAAAGAACAAACCTGGAGGCTACAGTAACCAAAACAGCATGGTACTGGTACCAAAACAGAGATAGAGACCAATGGAATGGAACAGAGCCTTCAGAAATAATACCACACATCTGCAACCGTCTGATCTTTGACAAACCTGACAAAAACAAGAAATGGGGAAAGGATTCCCTATTTAATGATGCTGGGAAAACTGGCTAGCCATATGTAGAAAGCTGAAACTGGATCCCTTCCTTACACCTTATACAAAAATTAATTGAAGATGGATTAAAGACTTAAATGTTAGACCTAAAACCATAAAAACCCTAGAAGAAAACCTAGGCAGTACCATTCAGGACATAGGCATGGGCAAGGACTTCATGTCTAAAACACCAAAAGCAATGGCAACAAAAGCCAAAATAGACAAATGGGATCTAATTAAACTAAAGAACTTCTGCACAACAAAAGAAACTACCATCAGAGTAAACAAGCAACCTACAGAATGGGAGACAATTTTTGCAGTCTACTCATCTGACAAAGGGCTAATATCCAGAATCTACAAAGAACTCAAACAAATTTACAAGAAAAAAACAACCCCATCATAAAGTGGGCAAAGGATATGAACAGACACTTCTCAAAAGCAGACATCTATGCAGCCAGCAGACACATGAAAAAATGCTCATCACTGGCCATCAGAGAAATGCAAATCAAAACCACAATGAGATACCATCTCACTCCAGTTAGAGTGGTGATCATTAAAAAGTCAGGAAACAACAGGTGCTGGAGAGGATGTGGAGAAATAGGAACACTTTTACACTGTTAGTGGGACTATAAACTAGTTCAACCATTGTGGAAGACAGTGTGGTGATTCCTCAAGGATCTAGAAGTAGAAATACCATTTGACCCAGCCATCCCATTACTGGGTATATACCCAAAGGATTATAAATCATGCTGTTATAAAGACACATGCACACATATGTTTATTGTGGCACTATTCACAATAGCAAAGACTTGGAACCAACCAAATGTCCATCAATGATAGACTGGATTAAGAAAATGTGGCACATATACACCATGGAATACTATGCAGCCAGAAAAAAGGATGAGTTCATGCCCTTTCCAGGGACATGGATGAAGCTGGAAACCATCATTCTCAGCAAACTATCGCAAGAACAGAAAACCAAACACCGCATATTCTCACTGATAGGTGGGAATTGAACAATGAGAACACTTGGACACAGGAAGGTGAACATCACACACCGGGGCCTGTCGTAGGGTGGGGGTAGCGGGGAGGGATAGCATTAGGAGATATACCTAATGTAAGTGATGAGTTAATGTGTGCAGCACACCAACATGGCACACGTATACATATGTAACAAACTTGCACGTTGTGCACATGTACCCTAGAACTTAAAGTATAATTTAAAAAAAAAAAAATGTCTGTGTTCCCAGCTGTTTTGGTTTTGAGCGATACTACTTTTTGGTCAAGTTTTGATAAATGGCTTGTCTTCATTGTGTTCAATTCAAGTGCATGCCATGTATCTTTTTATAGAGCATGGTTCATAGTGATATTTCTGGGGACAGTGTTGTGATATAGTACATGGCAAATGTTTGGAGTAAATGGTTTATATTTTATTTTTAATTTTTATTTATTTTTGAGACAGAGTCTCGCTGTTTTGCCCAGGCTGGAGTGAGGTGGCATGAAACCAGCTCCCTGCAATCCCCGCCTCCTAGGTTCAAGTGATTCTCCTGCCTCAGCCTCCCAAGTAACTGGGATTACAGGTGCCTGCCACCACGCCCTGCTGATTTTTGTATTTTTAGTAGAGACAGGGTTTCACCATGTTTGCCAGGCTGGTTTCAAACTCTCGACCTCAGGTGATCCACCTGCCTCGGCCTCCCAAAGTACTGGGATTACAGGCATGAGCCACTATGCCTGGCCTGGTTTGTATTTTTAAATTATGTATGATAATCTTTGAATCTGCCAGCCAAAGAAAAACAGGTATTAGGTTTTGTGTGTTTTTTGGTTAGATTGTTAGAGTATTGTATGCATGGAGCCAAAGTAATGGTTTTGTTTTCTTTGTGAGATAGTTTATTCCTTTGTCATGGCCGTATCCTGGCTGCTACTAATCACCAGAACTGGGTGGGACATCATGACTGGATCCATGCAGGTGTATCATAACTAATGGAAATTTAGCTTGATATGCTTTGAATACAAGGCAGATTATTATGTCAGAGTGATTATTGTATGGCATAGTAAATATAAGAGGGCTTCTGTTGCCTCCCTGAGTTCTTTTACTTCTCCCTGCTCGTTCACTTTGCTTTAGCCACACTGGCTTCCTTATTTTCCTCAAACACTCTAAGCATGCTTCTGACTTGGAGCCTTTGCTTTGTCTGTTCCCTTTATATCTGCTAGTTAACTACTTCACTCCTTTCAAGTCTTTGCTTAGGTTTCACCTTTATAATAAGGCTTTTTGCAATCGTTTAATACTTCAGATTATCTTTACCCTGTTACCTGGAGGCCCCTTGACTGCTTTTTAACTTCTTCTATAATATTTATCACTTCAAAATTTATATATTATGTTCATTGTTTATTGTCTGTCTTCCTTCACTAGAATGTAAGCTCCATGAGGACAAAGATCTTTGTTTTATTCATAAATGTATCCCAGGTACCTAGAATAGTAGCTGGCAGTATAGAAGCACTGAAAGTTACCTGTTGAATGAAAGGCACTGTAATCCATCCAGTTGCTTCCAGACAGCCCTCTATCTAAACCATTTTCATTGTGTCTTTCTCTGTACTTTGAAAAATAATTTTTGTCTCTGTATAATTTTCCCCTGATTGATTCTTCTAACAGAGAGGGCTTCTTTGAGGGTGTGATAGGAGGAGCTGAAGAACTAAAGAGATGTGTTCAACTCTTGTGCATATGAATTTGTGTTTCTACCAAGCTTTTAGATCATTCACTAGAGGAAAATTGTACTTCGGCCATAGGTTCATCTTTGTTTATAATAACATCATAAAGCACAAGAGTTGAAAACATTTCCTTCACTTATTTTTAGTATGTGTACCCTCTCCTCCATTTGTCCACACTCAGACATTTATAATATAGCAACATTGGTATAGTACTTTATCCTGGTGCTTTTCATATTTTATTTTATTTGTCCTCACAGTAGCCTCATAACGAGGTGTAGGCACTGTTGTTAATATTTTGATGATGGTGAGGAAATTGAATTGCAAGGTATGTAACTTTGCCAGGGTCATGTAACTGTTTTTTGTCTGTTTGTTTTTTCCTTGAGACAGGGTCTCGCTCTTGCCCAGGCTGGAGTTCAGTGGTGCAATCTGGCTCACTGCAACCTCCTCCTCCCGGGTTCAAGCAATTCTACTTCCTCAGCCTCCCTAGTAGCTGGGATGATAGGTGTGCACCACCATGCTTGGCTAATTTTTGGTATTTTTAGTTGAGACGGAGTTTCACCATGTTGGCCAGGCTGGTCTCGAACTGCTGAACTCAGGTGATCCGCCTGCCTCAGCCTCCAAAGTGCTGGGATTACAGATGTGAGCCACGACGCCTGGCCAAGGTCATATAACTATTAAGTGACAGAACTGAAATTTGAATACTGGCAGTCTGGCTCGAGTCTTCTTTTCATCTTTTTTTAAAAAATTGTATATATAGCATCAACATTTAAAAATACACAGTTGAGTGGCATTAAGTACATTTACAGTGTTGTACAGTTATCACCACTATATAGTTCCAGGACTTCTCCCTTCCTCCACTCCTGGCAACTTCTATTATGCTTTCTGTCTCTATGAATTTGCTTCCTCTATGTAGCTTATATAAATGGAATTATACAGTAGTCATCATTTTGTCTCTGGCTTATTTTATATTTTCAGAATTCATTCATGTTTGGGATGTATCAGAACTTTCTAAGGCAGAATAATATTCCATTGTATTTTATTATACTACATTTCGTTTATTCATTTTTCTGTTGATAAACTTTTGGGTTCTGTTTTGACTCTCAAGAGTATTGCTGCTGTGAACATTGGTGTGCAAGAATCTGTTTGAGTCCCTCCTTTCAGTTCTTTGAGTATATACCTAGAAGTGAAATTGCAGCATCATATGGTAATTTTATGTTTAACTTTTAACTTTTTTTTTTTTTTTTTTTGAGACAGGGTCACTTGAGACAGGATCAGCCAGGCCAGAGTGCAGTGGTGTGATCATGGCTCGCTGCAGCCTTGATCTCCTGGGTTCAACTGATCCTCCTGCCTTGGCCTCCCAGGTAGCTGGGAACTACAGGTACACCACCTGCCTGGTTAATTTTTTTTTTTTCGGAGATGGAGTCTCACTCTGCTGTCCAGGCTGGAGTGCAGTGGCACAATCTCAGCTAACTGCAACCTTTGCCTCCTGGGTTCAAGTGATTCTTGGGCCTCAGCCTCCTGAGTAGCTGCGATTATAGGTGTGCACCACCACGTCTGGCTAATTTTTTGTATATTTTTTTAGAAGAGATGGGGTTTCACTATGTTGCGCAGGCTGCTCTTGAACTCCTGAGCTCAGGCTATTTGCCCAGCTCTGCCTCCCAAAGTCCTGGGATTACAGGCATGACCCACCCTTCCCGACCTGCCCAGCTAATTTTTAAATTTTCTTGTAGAGATGGGGGCCTCACTATATTGTCCAGCATGGTTTGAAACTCCTGGGCTCAAGTGATCCTCCTGCCTTGGCCTCCCAAAGTGTTAGAATTACAGATGTGAGCCACTATGCCTGGCTTTAACTTTTTTTTTATGTAGTAAGATACAGTAGTATATACTCAATCAAATAGGAGAAACTGAGTTGGAACACTGTGTCATAGTCCCCTTTATTCTCAGTGAAATTGAAAACTGCCTGTACAATCATGTCACTTAATGACAGGGATATGTTCTGAAAAACATGAGGATTTCATTATTGTGCAAGCATGGAATGTACTTATACAAACCCAGATGGTATGGCCTACTGCACACTTAGGCTATGTGGTATAGCCTGTTGCTCCTAGACCTAAAGGTGTACAGCCTGTTACTGTACTGAATACTGTAGGCAGTGTAACACAATGGTAAGTATTTGTGTATGTATCTAAACACAAAGGTTCAGTAAGAATATGGTATTATAATCTTATGGGAGCACTGTCATATATGTGGTCTATATTTGACCAAAATGTTATGCAGTGCATGACTGTATTTTAGAGCCTAAGAGATGTATAATAACAGCTCCTGGACGTTAAGGAGCTTTGAAATAGGTATTCTGTAGAGTGCCTGGCTTGATGTGACCATTCAGCCAAGTTAGCCAATTTATCTCATCATTTTCTACCTTAATATATTCTGTACTCCGTATCGGTAAATCTACTGCAACCTAATCTTTTCTCAGTGTTCCTTTATAATCTTCCATATAAAACTCTTGCCCTTTTGAAAAATTATAGCCTGTTTTTCACAACTGTTCTCTGTATTCATGGTTTGATTGACGTTTTTCTTAAGTTCTGTAAGTTACTTGGTTATTTCTAATTTCAGGATTTATGTTTATTTTGTATTATATAACATCTATTTTCATATCTATTTTTTATCTGTTTTTATTCTTATTTCATATTGTGAGTTCCTTAAGTAGGTAGTCTGTCTGTACATGTGTTTAGTTTTCTCACAGTGCATACTGTACAGAGTATTCATTAAATATTTTTGAATGCTTGGTTTGAAGGTAGGCATAATGTTAATTACATTTTAAACCTCTGAAAAGCATTGTTTCTATTTCTTACTCTAAATGTTGACAAGTGTCAGTTTGGTTAGATACTCATTGAAAGGAAATTTGAAATTTAAGCCCTGAATAATTTTTCTATTTAGTAGACAAGACTTAAAGAGTCAGGATGCTTGAATCTGCCTTTTTTCTCTAAGCAACTTTTACTTTCTTTTCAGATTGTTGCCAGCAAAGGAGGTTTTGAAATGGTCACCAAAGAGAAGAAATGGTCTAAAGTGGGTAGTCGCTTGGGATATCTGCCAGGAAAAGGAACTGGGTCTCTATTGAAGTCACATTATGAAAGAATTCTCTACCCATATGAGCTTTTCCAGTCTGGTGTGAGCCTTATGGTGAGATGCATTATTCTTTATTTATTTATTTATTTATTTATTTTTTATTGATCATTCTTGGGTGTTTCTCGCAGAGGGGGATTTGGCAGGGTCACAGGACAATAGTGGAGGGAAGGTCAGCAGATAAACAAGTGAACAAAGTTCTCTGGTTTTCCTAGGCAGAGGACCCTGCGGCCCTCTGCAGTGTTTGTGTCCCTGGGTACTTGAGATTAGGGAGTGGTGATGACTCTTAACGACCATGCTGCCCTCAAGCATCTGTTTAACAAAGCACATCTTGCACCGCCCTTAATCCATTCAACCCTGAGTGGATACAGCACATGTTTCAGAGAGCACAGGGTTGGGGGTAGGGTCACAGATCAACAGGATCCCAAGGCAGAAGAATTTTTCTTAGTACAGAACAAAATGAAAAGTCTCCCATGTCTACCTCTTTCTACACAGACACGGCAACCATCCGATTTCTCAATCTTTTCCCCACCTTTCCCCCCTTTCTATTCCACAAAACCGCCATTGTCTTCATGGCCCGTTCTCAATGAGCTGTTGGGTACACCTCCCAGATGGGGTGGTGGCCGGGCAGAGGGGCTCCTCACTTCCCAGTAGGGGCGGCTGGGCAGAGGCGCCCCTCACCTCCCGGACGGGGCGGCTGGCCGGGCGGGGGGCTGACCTCCCCCACCTCCCTCCTGGCCGGGGTGGCTGGCCGGGCAGAGAGGCTCCTCACTTCCCAGTAGGGGCGGCCGGGCAGAGGCGCCCCTCACCTCCCGGACGGGGCGGCTGGCCGGGCGGGGGGGCTGACCCCCTACCTCCCTCCCAGACGGGGCGGCTGGCCGGGCGGGGGGCTGACCCCCCCACCTCCCTCCCGGACGGGGCGGCTGGCCGGGCGGGGGGCTGACCCCCCACCTCCCTCCCGGACGGGGCGGCTGGCCGGGCGGGGGGCTGACCCCCCACCTCCCTCCCGGACGGGGCGGCTGGCCGGGCAGAGGGGCTCCTCACTTCCCAGACGGGGTGGCTGCTGGGCAGAGGGGCTCCTCACTTCTCAGAAGGGGTGGCTGCCGGGCGGAGGGGCTCCTCACTTCTCAGACGGGGCGGTTGCCAGGCAGAGGGTCTCCTCACTTCTCAGACGGGGCGGCCGGGCAGAGACGCTCCTCACATCCCGGATGGGGCGGCAGGGCAGAGGTGCTCCCCACATCTCAGACGATGGGCGGCCGGGCAGAGACGCTCCTCACTTCCCAGATGTGATGGCGGCCAGGAAGAGGTGCTCCTCACTTCCTAGATGGGATGGCGGCCGGGCAGAGACGCTCCTCACTTTCCAGACTGGGCAGCCAGGCAGAGGGGCTCCTCACATCCCAGACGATGGGCGGTCAGGCGGAGACGCTCCTCACTTCCCAGACGGGGTGGCGCTGCAATCTCGGCACTTTGGGAGGCCAAGGCAGGCGGCTGGGAGGTGGTTGTAGCGAGCTGAGATCACACCACTGCACTCCAGCCTGGGCGCCATTGAGCACTGAGTTAACGAGACTCCGTCTGCATTCCCGGCACCTCGGGAGGCCGAGGCTGGCAGATCACTCGCGGTTAGGAGCTGGAGACCAGCCCGGCCGACACAGCGAAACCCCGTCTCCACCAAAAAAATACGAAAACCAGTCAGGCGTGGCAGCGCGCGCCTGCAATCGCAGGCACTCGGCAGGCTGAGGCAGGAGAATCAGGCAGGGAGGTTGCAGTGAGCTGAGATGGCAGCAGTACCGTCCAGCTTCGGCTCGGCATCAGAGGGAGACCGTGGAAGGAGAGGGAGAGGGAGAAGGAGAGGGAGCGAGATGCATTATTCTTTTTAGAAAAAGTTGATAAATCCAGTTTGCCCAAGTACAAACTTTAGACTGTGTTTAACCCAAGTTAGCAGGCACCAAAATTTGGGGAAGCAAAGTGTGTATCATAGTGTAAAAATCATAGCTGTTTTTGATGGTTTACAAGATAAAGAATAATGGAAATGAAGAATGTTTTCTTATTTATTTAAAATAAACCTTTATGACTGAAAGTTTTTGAAAAAGTCCTGTTTGTTTCATGAATTTTTCTAAAACAGCTTTATTAGTTATGATTTATATACCATAGAATTCACCCTTTGTGGGTGCACCATTGGTAAGCTTTAATAAATTTCTACATTTATGCAGCGATCACTGTGATCCAGTTTTAGAGCACTTCCACTAGCCCCCAAAATTCTCTTGTTCATTTGTAGTCGGTTCCTGTACCACCCCCACACACAGGCAGTTCCTGACCCGCTTTCTGGCTCTGTAGTTTGTCTTTTCTAGAACTTTCACCTAGATGTAATCATACAATATGATTTTGTGTCTGGCTTTTTTCACTTAGCCTAATGTTTTCAGAGTTCAGCCATGTTGGCTGGATGCGGTGGCTAATGCCTGTAATCTCAGCACTGGGAGGCTGAGGTGGGTGGATCGTTTGAGGCCAGGAGTTTGAGACCAGCCTGGGCATCATGGTGAAACCCTGTCTCTACTAAAAATACAAAAAATTAGCCAGGTATGGTGGTGTGCGCCAGTGGTCCCAGCTACTCCAGAGACTGCGGTAGGATGATTGCTTCAGCCTGGGAGATGGAGGTTGCAGTAAGCTGAGGTCGTGCCACTGCACTCCAGCCTGGGTGACAGAGTGAGACCCTGTCTCAAAAAAAAAGTTCAGCCATGCTATAGCATGTGTCAGTACTTTATTTTTATGGCTGAATAATATTCCATTGAATGGATATACCACATTTTGTTTATCCATTTACCAATTGATGGAGTTTTAGATTGTTTCCAGTTTATGGCTATTATGAATAATGCTATGAATATTCATAGACAAGTCTTTGAGTGGACATATGTTTTCATTTCTCTTGGGTAGGTACTTGGGAGTGGAATTGCTGGGTTATATGGTAAGTTTATGTGTAAATTTTTTTGTTTGTTTTTTTTTTTTTTTTTGAGACGAGACTCCGTCGCCCAGGCTGGAGTGCAGTGGCGCGATCTCGGCTTGCTGCAGGCTCCGCCTCCTGGGCTCACGCCATTCTCCTGCCTCAGCCTCCCAAGTAGCTGGGACTACAGGTGCCTGCCACCACGCCCAGAGAATTTTTTGTATTTTTAGTAGAGACGGAGTTTCACCGTGTTAGCCAGGATGGTCTCGATCTCCTGACCTCGTGATCCACCCACCTCGGCCTCCCAAAGTGCTGGGATTACAGGCGTGAGCCACCGCGCCCGGCCGTTTATGTGTAAATTTTTTTTTTTTTGAGATGGAATCTTGGTGTGTCGCCCAGGCTGGAGTGCAGTGGCGTGAACTCGGCTCACTGCAGCTTCCACCTCCCGGTTTCAAGTGATTCTCCTACCTCAGCCTCCTGAGTAGAGTAGTTGAGATTACAGGTGCATGCCACCACCCCCAGTTAATTTTTGTATTTTTTAGTAGAGACAGGGTTTCATCATGTTGGCCAGGCTGGTCTTGAACTCCTGACTTCAAGTGATCCACCCGCCTTGGCCTCCCAAAGTGCTGAGATTATAGGTGTGAGCCACCGCACCTGGCCTGTGTAAATTTTTAAGGACTGCCAAGTTGTTTTCCAAAATGGCTGAATCATTTTATTTTCCCACCAGTAATGTAGAGGCTTCTAGTTTTTCCACATCCTGGTCAACACTTGGTATTGTCAGTTTTTTTAATTATAGCCATTCTAGTTAGTTGTATAGTGATACCTTATTGTGGTTTTAATTTGCATTTCTCTAATGACTAGTGATATGCCTATTTTCATATTCATATTAAACATTTGTATATCTTGGTGAAGTGTCTGTTCAGATCTTTTTTTAATTGAGTTGTTTGTCTTACACTTGTGAATTTGTTATACAGTTTGTGTACAAGTCCTTTATCAGGTAAATGATTTTCAGATATTTTCTCCTAGTCTGTTATCTTTTCATTTTTGTACTGGTGACTTTTTGAAGAACCATTTTTTTATTTCTTTTTTCCTTCTATGGATTGTGCTTTTGGTGTCATATTTAAGAAATCTTTTCCAAGGTCACAAAGATTTTCTTCTTTGCTTTAATGTAGAAATTTTACAATTTCGGCTTTTATATTTTGGTCAGTGATGCATTTTGAGGCTTTTTTTGTGTGTATAGTATGAGGTGAAGATGTAAGTTTATTTTTTGGTGGGGAAGGGGGTATATGAATATTGAGTAGTACCAGCACCATTTGTTTAAAAGGCTGTCCTTTTCCCACTGATTTAGCTCACCACCATTGTTGGAGATCAGTTGACCATAAATGTGTGGGTTTATTTCTGAACTCTGTTTTTGTTGCACTGATTTATATGTCTACCCTAAAACCAGTACTACATTGTCTTGAGTACTGTAGCTTTATGGTAAATGTTGATATTCAGTAGTGTAAGTTTTTTGTTCTTTTTCAAAATTTCTAAACAACTTACATTTCCAAATAAATTTTAGGGTCGGCTTTCAATTTTAACAACAACAAAAAGCCTGCCAGGATTTTGGTAGGGATAGCTGTATGTCAGTTTGAGAAATAATTGCGATCTAGTTTTAGGGATTCATTGGCAATTTATTACTTTTACACTGATTCTCCAGCATGATTTCTTATCAGTGAACCTGCTCTCTTTCTGTGCTCTGATCTTTTAGGGTGTGCAGATGCCTAATTTAGATCTTAAAGAAAAAGTGGAGCCTGAGGTTCTCAGCACTGATACCCAAACTTCCCCAGAGCCAGGCACAAGAATGAACATTCTGCCGAAGAGAACAAGACGTGTGAAGTCTCAGGTATCAATGTCTTGGGCTTTTTTAAATTTTTAAATAAAGATGTAGTCTCCTGATGTTGCCCAGGCTAGCCTTGAACTCCTTGGCTCGAGTGATCCTCTTGCCTCTGCCTCTTGAGTATTGCTGGTTGGTATGCGCTGCTGTGCCTGGCTCATGGGCCATTTTTCATGGGAGTTTTAAATGCATGAACTGTGTGGAACAGTTACCTGGTCACGGGAGGCCACTCATACTGTTGTTCTTTAAACCTTGAGCCGTATTTTTCATTTACCTTTGAGATGAATGGAGAATAAATTGTGAAATGTGGCGTAATTTGATTTAGAAAGTTCTTTGTTAATTTTTTAGTAGTTTTTGACAGGGATGACAAATCAGAGGGTGACCCCGGATACTGTAGTGCCAATTTTATAGACATGCTGGTGAATTCTAGTACAGTTTATTTTTATGGTTAGCAGAAGTGAGATGAATAGGAAGGTGTGGTTTTATTTTTCACCTGCCATTCCTTTAAAAACCAGAGTATAAATTTCTTAGTGTCTGAGCCATTCCAGTTTAAGTACTGTAGTGTTCATGTAACCTAAAATAATTTCAAAGCCTAATACATCAGAAGAAAAATGCCCTAATTTATTTTTTGTCTGATTCCCCCCTTCCCCTGTTTATTTCTTCTTTTTCTTTCTTTCTTTTCTTTTTTTTCCCCAAGCTTTGCTTCTCTTTCAAACCCCTGTTTCCTTTTCTCTGTGGTCTTTTAAGGTTTTTAGTAAAGACAAATTTGGAGACTGAGAAAGTGAGGTGCCCTTAGAACTCCTAAGATTTAATCCATGTACGTTAACATATAGATAGACAGGAAAAGCACCTTCACTGAATCCTAATCATTGATTTTAACATTTAAGGAAACAATGTAGTATAGAGATGGGAATGATTAGCATCAAAAGTGGGTGTCAGAGAAGCAGGATGAAACTGCTGTTAACAAGAGACGCTGAATCTGGGGTTGTGTAGAGGAGAGGTCTGGAGAGGCAGACTATTAATACTTCATCTTGCTTTTCTACAGATCAGGGACTATCTCTCCGTTATGCCATTTCTGCCTTTCTTTTTCTGAGTTTATGTTTTCTGAATACTCAGCTTCTCAGGTACCTTTTGAAAGTAGAAAGGTAGGTATCCTGGATAGGAATGTGACTTTCATGGAAATTCATTAGAAAGTGATAACCCCATTATGAATTAGTAAACTCTGGTTTAGTCATTAAGTCATTTTTATTAGTGTGATTGGTGTCAGAAGTTCTGATCCTCTTTGGGTATACAGTGATTTGGGTAAACACTGATTGCCAGTCCCTTTGACATGGTGATTCTGCTTTGAAGAGTTGCCCCAATTGCTCCTGTCCATCTAACCAATCACCAGCTTGTGATGAAATTTTTTTTGATGTTCACCTTGAAACCATGAAGATGTCTTGCCTATTCCTAATGCTTTTCTTTGTTATAAAAATGGGGACTACAGGCCGGGCATGGTGGCTCACGCCTGTAATCCTAGCACTTTGGGAGGCTGAGGTGGGCAGATCACGAGTTCAGGAGATCAAGACCATCCTGGCTAACATGGTGAAATCCCGTCTCTACTAAAAATACAAAAAATTAGCCGGGCGTGGTGGTGGGCACCTGTAGTCCCAGCTAGTCTGGAGGCTAAGGCAGGAAAATGGCATGAACCTGGAAGGCGGAGCTTACAGCGAGCCAAGATCGTGCCACTGCACTCCATTCTGGGCGACAGAGCAAGACTCCGTCTCCAAAAAAAAAAAAAAAAAAAAAAATGGAGGGGGGTGCTGCATGGAATGCTTTTACCCTTTGTGATAGTTGTCACTGTATTCAGATTGGTTGATAAGCTATTTCAGGATTTGAAATTAAGGATTTTTTGAACTCCGAATTTGTACTTAATTATTCTGTTGAATGTCTGCCGTTCATTCCTAGTTTTCTATTTCAGAAAGAAAATAAAGGCTTTCTGGTAGAACTTCAGCTTCTTGCCCCATACACAAAACTACTGGTATTCATACTTAGTCTTTGTCTATCTCTGTGGGCAAAGTGTACCTTTCTCTTCAAGGATAATCCCTCCTCTTCCATCCCTTCTGGCATCTTTAGTGATTTCAGCATACTGAGGAATCTTTCTCTCCCCCTACTCTGTCTGTTGAATTCCACTCCTCCCAATATGTATGTAAGTCTCTATCATCTTAAACATAAAAGCCCTCTTCTTACATGATGCCTTATCCTTGCCTCTTTTCACACAGAAGTTTCTTGACAAATAGTCTTTATTGTCTCAGTTTCCTCAACATCTGTTTAGTTTTTATACTCTATAATCTAACTTTAAGCTAAGTAATTTTATTGAAACTGCACTGTCCAAGTTACCACTGAGTTTTTAATTGTCAAATTCTGAGATTCTCCTTTTCATTTCATATCTTAATTGATCTCTGGTCATGTATATGTTTAATGTGGTTGGTGACTCCTGTCCTTGAAATTTAGATTAACTTGATTTTTCTTTCATTTGTGTGATACCTCTCTCTTCTGGTTTTCCTCCTTATATTCTGACCACTCCTTAGTCATCTTTGTTATCTCTTCTCTCTTCCCTTTATTTTGTATCTTTGGTCCTTTTCTATCTTCACTCTCCTTAGCTGTCTCATCTGCATGTGATTACAAGTACTGCCTGTAATGCTCAGAACTCTCAAATCTTGTCTTTTTTTTTTCAGACAGAGTCTTGCTGTAACTCCCAGGCTGGAGTGCAGTGGCATGATCTTGGCTCACTGTGACCTCTGCCTCCCGGGTTCAAATGATTCTCCTTCCCCAGCCTCCTGAGTAGCTGGGATTACAGGCACATGCCACTACGCCTGGCTCATTTTTTATATTTTTAGTAGAGACAGGGTTTCACCATTTTGGCCAGGCTGGTCTCAAACTGGCCTGAAGTGATCTGCCTGCCTCAGCCTCCCAAAGTGCTGGGATTATAGGTGTGAGCCATCGCACCCGGCCCAAATCTGTGTTAACATCCATCGTTTTCTTTTCATCAGGTGTGTGTGTATGTATACATGTGTACTCCTTATTGGCTACAGCATGGTTATGCCAAATTCAATACATCTGAAAGATAATGTATTATCACCTCTTCCTTCTTTCCTTGTTTCCTTCCTCCCTCCTTTCCTCCCTCCCTCCCTCCTTGCCTCCCTTCCTCCCTCCCTTCCTTCTTCCCTTCATCCCTTCCTCCTTCCCTCCCACTCCCCCCCACCCTTTTTTTTTTTTTGAGGCAATGTGTGGCTTTGTCACCCAGGCTGGAGTGCAGTGGCGCAGTCTTGGCTAATCGCAACCTCTGCCTCCTAGGCTAAAGCCATCCTCCCACCTCAGCCTCCCAGGTAGCTGGGACCATAAGTACATACCACCACTCAGCTAATTTTTGTATGTTTGTAGAGACAGGGTTTTGCCATGTTGCCCAGGTTGGTCTCAAATTCCTGGGCTCAAGTGATCTGCCTGCCTTAGCCTCCCAAAGTGCTGCGATTACAGGCATGAGCCACTGTGCCCAGCTGTAAAAGCCTTTGAATGAATCAAATGAATCAAACTCCTTGATTTCTTTATTTCCCTATATGCCATGTCCAATCTTTAAACAAGTGCTGGCTGCTATTATGTCTGAAGTTTTCCCTAGGGATCCTGGTTCATTTATGTATTTGAAATGGTATTTAGAAACCATGATCTGAGCACACGGTGTGCTTGTTCCCACTGGGATGTCATTGTTTCTAGGCTCTTTTAAATGGTCAGGGCTAGAAAATAAATTTTTAAAAAGTGATGACTTGATATTTTGTATTCATACTCTAATCCAGCTCTAATCCAGCACCACAGTTCTTTTGGTTTATCTTCTAGTTTTTTCCTAGTGTTCTGAGTTGGGAGTTTAATTTTATTCTTTTGTTTTTATTGAAATGTTTAAGACTATGAAATTTCCTGTGATCACTGCTTTAATTTGTTCTGGAGATCTAATATGTAGTCTTTTTATTGTTTTTTTTTTATATTTTTTATTATTTATTTGTTTTTTTGAGATGGAGTCTCGCTCTGTCGCCCAGGCTGGAGTGCAGTGGTGTGATCTCAGCTCACTGCAATGTCTGCCTCCTGGGTTCAAGCAGTTCCCTGCCTCAGCCTTGTGAGTAGCTGGGATTATAGGCGCCTGCCACCATGTGTGGCTAATTTTTGTATTTTTAGTAGAAGCAGGGTTTCACCATATTGTCCAGGCTGGTCTTGAATTATGGACCTTGTGATCCACCCGCCTCGGCCTCCCAAAGTGCTGGGATTTACAGGTGTGAGTCATCATGCCTGGCCTTTGTTATTTTTTAAGTAGAGAGTTAAAATGTTCAGGTGGAAGGTCCTTTTTAATTTTGTTATTTTGAGTTTTAGATCAAAGAATGCTGTTTTATTCTACTTTTTGGACCTGTATTGCTTTTTTGAAAAGGTTGTTGTAAGGACTAATTGATTAAAGTACTTAGATATGGCATATACTATTTACTCAACATATATCAGCTTTATTGTTATATACTCTGCTTTAATAATGGTAAAGAATGTGTAGTGTTATATTTATCGTTCGACTAACAGTAGAAGTTGGTTAGTGTAACCAAATCAGTCTACAAAAGTTTAAAGATAAATATTGAAATGGCATTTAGGTTTTGTACTTATATGATCTTTTATTAGTCTAGATTGCATACATCATTTGTTATGTAACCACAGACTTATAAAGTAGTCTGTATTTTATCCTGGGTTATTTTTATGCTTATTCTTTATTTATTTACACACTTAAAATAAATTTTGGCTATTAGTCTATATTCAGAGAATATGGTTAATCTTAATTCAAGATTGAATACCAGAATCTGTCAGGATGCTCTCTTTCAAGTATTAGAACTTAAACATTAAACAAGTATTAGTAGCTTAAACATTAATAACAAATTTTTCACATAAGCACACATTTTTACATAAGATTTTCAGAGGTAAGTAGCTGTAGGATTGGTGAAGGGCCCAGGCTCTTTCCATCTTTCTGCCTTGCTTTCTTCGGTGTGTGGGTGATAAATTTCCTCCCAGTTGTAGTATGGCTGTTGCAGAGTCTAGCACCATGTTTTCACCAGACAGAGTCCCTTAGCAGGAAGGAAGGGAGTTGGGGCAAAAGGGCTTATTCTTTTTTTTTTTTTTTTTTTTTTGTGACTGAGTCTTGCTCTGTCGCCCAGGCTGGAGTGCAGTGGTGCAATCTCAGCTCACTGCAACCTCCACCTCCTGGGTTCAAGTAATTCTGCTTCAGCCTCCCAAGTAGCTGGGACTATAGGCGTGCGCCACCATGCCTGGCTAATTTTTGTATTTTTAGTAGAGACGGGGTTTCACCATATTGGGCAGGCTGGTTTAGAACTCCTGACCTTGTGATCCGCCCGCCTCGGCCTCCCAGAGTGCTGGGATTACAGGCGTGAGCCACCGTGCCTGGCCTCCAGAAAGACTTATTCTTTAAGATGCTTTCCTCTTTTTTTTTTTTTTTTTTTGAAGACAGGGTCTTTTCGTGTCACCCAGGCTGGGGTGTGGTAGGACAATCACGGCTTGCTGCAGCCTTGAACTCCAGGGCTTCAAGTGATCTTCCTGCCTCAGTCTCCTGAGTAGCTAGGACTTCAGGTGCGTGCCACCATGCCCAGCTAATTTTTAATTTTTTTTTTTTGGTAGAAACGGGGGTCACTATGTTGCCCAGGCTGGGAGAAGCTTTCCCATTGATGGATTGATTCAGGGTCTCGCTTGTCTGTCGCCCAGGGTGGAGGGCAGCAGCGTGATCTCGCCTCACTGCCTCAACCTCTCAAACTCAAGTGATCTCCAGCCTCAGCCTCCCAAGTAGCTGGGACTACAGATGCACACCACCATGCCTGGCTAATTTTTGTACTTTTTGTAGAGATGGGGTCTCCCCTGTGTTGTCCAGGCTGGTCTGTAACTCCTGAGCTCAAATGATCACCTGCCTTGGCCTTCCAATGTGTTGGGATTACAGGTGTGAGCCACTGTGTCTGGCCATTCCCCTTTTATTAGAAGATGGCAGTCTTTCCCAGGGGCTTCCAGTACAATTTTTTAATCTCATCACCAACAAAGGAAAATGAGGTTAGTATGATTGGCTTAGGACAGTCACAGTTCATGTCCTGAGATGCCCTCTAATCAAATACAGGTGTACAGTAGGAAGTTAGAAGTGGGGATTTCTATTGTGTGATAACCAGCAGTGTCTGTCTTTAGACAGCTTGAGAACTGTGCTTTTATGAGTCATACATGAGTTTTATTTTGTGGAAAGGAATCTGGGTGTTGAATGGTGTTTTGGTGACCGTTTTCAATGTGGTAATGAGGCAGTGAGTGGATTTACAGAAAAGAAATCCAATAATTTGTTCTTTCGTGTTGAAGAGGATTCTGAAACTTTCCTTGGGTAAAAAAATTAATGCATGAATCAGCATGATTATGCTAATGTGAATTTTGCTTATTTTTTAGTCAGAATCTGGAGATGTGAGTAGAAACACGGAACTGAAGAAACTTCAGATTTTTGGGGCTGGGCCCAAGGTTGTGGGCTTGGCAATGGGAACAAAAGATAAAGAAGGTAAAATTTGTTATTTGATCATGAAAAGAGATAAGGTAGAATATGATTGTAAAAAAAAATCAAATGATACTTGAATTTGCAGTCTGTGCTGGGAATTTCTTAAGAATTGTAAAATCGCAATGTGGTTCCTAGGCAAATCGCCTTTTTTAATGCCAGATCTCTTAAATTTCAGGTGTGAAGAGCAATGTTATGTTGAATTTTTGTGATTTTGGAAGAGAGGATTTTCCTTCTCTGTGTAATATATGACACACAAATTTATTGCAGTTTCTGAAGGCTGGTTTATGAGAGAATGATGGAATTAATGGTTCTTACCTCGAGAGCTAAAGCTTGTAACTCTTAGTATCGACATACACTGGGAGAAGCTTAGAATTTTAAAATTCTAACCATAATTTTAATTTTTAAAGTAATTGCCCTTGATATATTATGTCAGTTCATTTGAATAAACTGTTTTCTTCAGTAAGTCTGTTACTCTCGGCTTCACGTTTGGAAGTTTTTTGTCAGTAGAACTGCTCATGCAAAGATCAGGTTCCACTGTTCTCTCTATGTAACATGTCAATTATAAAACTGTTTAACAAAGATTAGGCTGGATATGTTTTGACTATATGAGAACTTAATGAAATGCTACAGTCACAAATACTAATTACTGTGTACTTAGATGTGTAGTTAAGTCATACAGTTCAGATAGTGGACTGAACTCTAGAAGATTAAATAATACTGTTCCATCTCTCTTAAAACATCCCATATAATAAGACTTACTAAATACATTGTAATAATAATATTTCCTTTTTAAGAATTAAGTACTTTATTTTTGTTACTCTTGTAATGATAGTATTGGCTGTCAACAGTCTTAGAACTTAGTCCCTAATTTGGGAGTTCCTCCAAGTAATACCTGCAGGTTGTATGTAGTACGTACTGCATACACATACAACATTAATGGGTAAGCTCTCTGGATCTTACGTGACTGGATTAGAATCTTAAATCTGCCTTGCTGTATGATTTTGAGCAAGTTACTAACTTTGCTGTACCTCAGGTTCTTCATCTTCAGTGAGAGATAATAAATAGTATATCTACCTCTAGATAAACAGTTGTAAGATTTTAACTAATTTAAATAATTTTAAATAGTGTCTGGTCCATAGTAAGCTCTCAAACATTAGTTTTTACTATTATTGTATAACTTTTTATTTCAAGATGAGGTCACCCGAAGACGAAAAGTTACCAACAGGTCAGACGCGTTTAACATGCAAATGAGACAACGGAAAGGCACTCTCTCTGTTAACTTTGTAAGTGTTTTGGGGTCTGTCAGGAGGGAAAGGATTTATTTTTATTATAGTTTTGCACTTTCTATCCTGGTATATCATGGTATGTGTTTAGTTAGCTCATTTGGTTAGAAGACTTGATGGCACCTCTGTGAAGTTACAGCTTTTGTTTATGTTGTTAACGTTGCTTTGTCCTACATACGTAGGCTGCTTCCTGTAAGTCATATACCTTATGGGTAACCAAGTGAGAGCATGAAAATGAATCTGTGTAAATCGTTGAGTTCTATTATAGACAGTCTCAGTATTCATTCTCTATCAAAGAGGATTTGTATAGGGGAAGAAAGACATGGTACTTTAAAAAAATACATGTAAATTGATTTTCAAATGCCCTAGATTTGTAGTCTTTCCTTTTTTTTTTTTTTTTTTTTTGAGATGGAGTCTTGCTGTCGCCCAGGCTGGAGTGCGGTGGTGCGATCTCGGCTCACTGCAAGCTCCGCCTCCCGGGCTCATGCCATTCTCCTGCCTCAGCCTCCCGAGTAGCTGGGACTACAGGCACCTGCCACCACGCCCGGCTGATTTTTTGTATTTTTAGTAGAGACGGGGTTTCACTGTGTTAGCCAGGATGGTCTCAATCTCCTGTCCTCGTGATCTGCCCACTGTGGCTCCCAAAGTGTTAGGATTACAGGCGTGAGCCACTGTGCCTGGCCTGTAGTCTTTATTCTAACAACTTGATATACCTTTATTAACTTGCTATTAACTTGCTTGTAAAAACTCTGGAAGGAAATTTAGGCAGTTTTATGAAAAGCTGTTTAAATACAATTACTTGAAATAGACATTCAGGATTTAAGTTATGTTTACTTTTCTGTTGCATTATTTTGTTTATTTCAGCTAAGGAGTTCCTGGTAAAAATTTATTATTTATTATAGAAAATGGACTTTCATTTTTTTTTTTTAACAGGTTGATCTCTATGTTTGTATGTTTTGTGGTCGGGGAAACAATGAAGATAAATTGCTTTTGTGTGATGGATGTGATGACAGCTATCATACATTTTGTCTAATTCCTCCACTACCTGATGTGCCCAAAGGAGACTGGAGGTGTCCTAAATGTGTCGCTGAGGTACAGGTCTAACCTCTATGGATCCTTTTTTAACTAAAAATAATAATACATGCATATACACATACATATAAACTTATTCCCAAATATGTTTCCTTTTGTCATTCTGTCTTCATTATGTAGTGTTTAAAATTTCCAGGACTTTTTTTTGTTTTTTGAGATGGTGTCTCACTCTGTCGCCAGGCTGGAATGCAATGGTGTGATCTCAGCTCACTGCAACCTCCACCTCCCGGGTTCAAGTGATTCTCCTGCCTCAGCCTCCGAAGTAGCTGGGACTACAGGCGCGAGCCACCACGCCTAGCTAATTTTTGTATTTTTAGTAGAGACCATGGTTTCACCATGTTGGCCAGGATAGTCTCGGTCTCTTGACCTCGTGATCTGCCTGTCTCGGCTTCCCAGAGTGCTGGGATTACAGGCTTGAGCCACCATGCCTGGCCAATTTCCAAGACTTAAAATATCTATATTGAATGGAAATGTAACAATTGTATTGTGGTAGCTTGCCTTTCAAAGATTCTTTTTCTGACTGTTGGTTAGGTCATTCTGTTTATTGCTGCAGATAATGAGACTTGACTTAGAATATTTATATTGCTGGGCAACAATAAAAATGAAGAAAAACATAGTTTTTTCTCTATTAATTAAAAAAAGTATAACTAGACATGAAGCTGTAGAACTTGGGATTTATGCATCCAATTTTATGATATTAAATAAATTGACGGTATCTTTTATTTATTTAGTATTTATTTATTTACTTTTTTGAGACAGGGTCTACAGCCTCTCGCTCAGTCTGCAGTGCAGTGGCGCGGTCTCAGCTCACTGCAACCTCTGGCTTCTGGGCTCAGGTGATACTCCCAGCTCAGCCTCCCTACAGATGTACACCACCACGCCCAGCTAATTTTTGTATTTTTTGTAGAGACAAGGTTTTACCATGTTGGCCAGGCTGGTCTAAGCTCCTGGACTCAAGTGGTCCACCTGCCTTGACCTTCCAAAGTGCTGGGATTACAGACACGAGCCGCTGTGCTGGGCCCTGATGGTATCTTTTAGCTTGCCCTAATTTTTATTTGATTGTGCTAAATTTTTCTTAGTGAAAGCTTACAGTGTTGTCATTGTCGTGAAATGCCTTGTCTGTTTACTTATTTTAACAAAATGCTGTGATAGGACATTAAAGAGAAGGAGTTGGCTGGGTGTATGTAAATGCATTCAAAGGTCTTTTATGGCCTTTGAATTATCACTTATTTACTATTCTCCAGGTTGAAAGATTCAGAGGCAGTTCTACTCTAAGTGAGTATTTGTGTTAAGACATTGGTCATAGTGATTGGCAGTGTGAACAAACTATTCTCTTAGTCTGATATCCTCACAATCCAGTGGCTATCCCCTTATCCATTACCTTTCCTTCCTCCATGCACATTTGTTTCCTCCATGGCCAAAACCACTGGTATGCCAAGAATGTTAGGCATCCCTAGGCATGATTCCAAGTCAGTAGTCCGTTAGATGCTTGTCTTAGTGCCAGAACTTAATGCTACCTCTGGATCTAAAGCCATCTTAGTACTACCTTCCTATTGGAAGGCTGTGACAGTGAAGTTGAGGCTCTAGAAAATAACTTCCTGATACTGTATTGTAAGTAGCTGATATTTGTTTTGTTGTCTAGGGTTGACTGGATTTACTTTACCTAGGGAAATGATCAAAGAAGTTAGTAACTAAGAGCCTTAAAGCTTTCTTCAGTTTAGTTTCAGTGAGTTAATCTTACATATTTTTTCTTTCCAGGAATGTAGCAAACCTCGAGAAGCCTTTGGATTTGAACAAGCTGTACGAGAGTATACACTTCAGAGCTTTGGAGAGATGGCAGATAATTTTAAGTCTGATTATTTTAATATGCCAGTCCATGTGAGTAAGCTATCTTTTAGGTCAGTCCGGGGAGGTACAAAGATTTACCTGAGTACAAAGCCTTCAGTTTCCTCTTTTTTTTTTTTTTGAGACGGAGTGTTGCTTTGTTGCCCAGGCTGGAGTGCAGTGGTACAATCTCGGCTCACTGCAACCTCTGCCTCCCAGGTTCAAGTAATTCTCCTGCCTCAGCCTCCCGAGTAGCTGGGACTGCAGGCGCCTGCCACCATACCCAGCTAATTTTTGTGTTTTTAGTAGAGATGGGGTTTCTCCATATTGGTCAGGCTGGTCTTGAACTCCTGACCTCAGGTTATCCACTTGCCTCAGACTCCCAAAGTTCTGGGATTACAGCCATGAACCACTGCGCCCAACCAATTCTTGTATTTTTAATAGAAACGGGATTTCACTCTGTCGCCCAGGCTGGTCTCGATCTCCTGACCTCAAGTGATCTGCCTGCCTTGGCCTCCCAAAGTGTTGGGATTACAGATGTGAGCCACCATGCCCAGCTGTCTATTTTGATGCTTGAATTGTTATTTTAGCCCTGTATGAGTAATCCTTTACAGAAAAGCATAAAGTATTGGGCAGTTGCTGCTTCTCTTTAGTTATTTTTACTGTGGGGTTTGCTTCTTTTCCTAGGATATCTTAGGCTTTTTTAGTCCCTGTCAAGAAAATTTCCTATAGTTATTAAAATTTAGTGTTGCTTTCATAGACTTGAAACCAACCCAGATGCCCATCAATGATAGACTGGATGAAGAAAATGTGGCACATACATACCATGGAATACTATGCAGTCATAAAAAAGGATAAGTTCATGTCCTTTGCAGGGACATGGGTGAAGCTGGAAACCATCATTTCCAGCAAACTAACACAGGAACAGAAAACTAAATACCCCACGTTCTCACTCATAAGTGGGAGGTGAACAATGAGAACACATGGACACAGGAAGGGGAACATCACACACCGGGGCCTGTCCGGGAGTAGCGGGCTAGGGGAGGGATAGCATTAGGAGAAATACCCAATGTAGAACTTAAAGTATAATTAAAAACAAAAAGAAAGTGAAATGTTGTGTTAAAATCATAAAAGGCATAAAATAGAAGCTATTAAAAAAATTTGGTCTTGCTGTTTACATTTCCTTATTCCTCCTTGATTTCCTAGTTCATCTTTGTCCGTACTTGGGCAACAGTTTCTTTCGGAAGAAGGCAGCACAGTTCATTATGTTTTTCTGAACGTCCGAGTTGTCTCAGCTTTTCCCTGTTCTCATTGGAAAAAGCTAGGATCTTGGTCTTTACTGCTCTAGGGAATCAGAAGATTTTTAATCTCATCATGGGTTTGTGTTTACTTAATCCTGTGTATAATGTTATATGGGTTATAGTTATAGTGGTTTAATAATTTGTCATCTTTTTTTTCCCTGTGTAGATGGTTCCCACAGAACTAGTAGAAAAGGAATTTTGGCGGCTGGTAAGCAGCATTGAAGAAGATGTTATTGTGGAATATGGAGCAGATATCTCCTCAAAAGATTTTGGAAGTGGATTTCCGGTGAAGGATGGGCGGAGAAAGATTCTGCCAGAAGAAGAGGTGCAGATTTATCCAAACTTTTGCTTACCCCCAAGCTGATTCAGCTTTTGCATAGAAAACTATCTTAAGGGATCACATTAACTTAAAATATTAAATACGTAGGATTTGGCAGTATAAATAATCTTCAGTTTTGAAAACAATGAATTCAGAATACTTTGAAAAATTATTTAACTCTGTGTTATTTTTTTTTTTTTTTTTTGAAAAGGAATCTCACTCTTGTCACCTAGGCTGGAGCGCGAGCTTAGCTCACTGCAACCTCTACCTCCTGGGTTCAAGCAATTCTCTTGCCTCAGCCTTCTGAGTAGCTGGTATTACAGGCACCCGCTATTATGCCCGGCTAATTTTTGTATTTTTGTATAGACAGGGTTTCACCATGTTGGACAGGATGGTCTTGAACTCCTGACCTCAGGTGATCTGCCTGCCTTGGCTTCCCAAAGTGCTGGGATTACAGGCGTGAGCTACTGTGCCTGACCATTAACTCAGCATTTTTTTTTTCTTTGAGAGGAGTTTTGTTCCTGTCGCCCCTGCTAGAATGTAGTGGCGTGATCTTGACTCACTGTAACCTCCACCTCCCAGGTTCAAGCGATTCCCCTGCCTCAGCCTCCCGAGTAGCTGGGATTACAGACATGCACCACCACGCCCAGCTAATTTTGTATTTTTAGTAGAGATGGGGTTTCTCCATGTTGGTAGGCTGGTCTCGAACTCCCGACCTCAGGTAATCCACCTGTCTCGGCCTCCCAGAGTGCTGGGATTACAGGCGTGAGTCACTGCGCCCGGCCAGCTCTGCATTTTAAAACTAATTTAAGCTGAGTGCAATGACTCACACCTGTAATCCCAGAATTTTGAGAGGCCAAGGTGGAAAGGTTGCCTGAAGCCAGGAGTGACAGAAGAAAAACCTGTCTCTTAAAAAAAAGGAAAAAAAAAAAAAAAAGCTAACTTAATTAGTTCAAAATTTTAACTCCAGTTTAATATTTTTGCCTAGTTCTTTCTGTTATAAAATCCAGGATGGGCGTGGTGGCTCACGCCTGTAATCCCAGCACTTTGTGAGGCTGAGGTGGGTGGATCATGAGGTCAGGAGTTCAAGACCAGCCTGGCCAAGATGGTGAAACCCCGTCTCTACTAAAAATACAAAAATTAGACGAGTATGGTGGTGGGCGCCTGTAATCCCAACTACTCAGGAGGCTGAGGCAGAGAATTGCTTGAACCTGGGAAGCGGAGGTTGCAGTGAGCTGAGATCATGCCACTGCACTCCAGCCTGGGTGACAGAGCGAGACTCCGTCTCAAAAAAAAAAAAAAAAAAAGTCTAGAAGATGGCCGGGCGTGGGGGCTCACACCTGTAATCCCAGCACTTTGGGAGGCCGAGGCCGGTGGATCACCTGAAGTCAGGATTTTGAGACCAGCCTGACCAACATGGTGAAACCCTGTCTCTACTAAATATAAAAAATTAACTGGGCGTGGTGGCACATGCCTGTAATCCTAGCTACTTGGGAGGCTAAGGCAGGATAATCACTTGAATCCAGGAGGCAGAGGTTGCAGTGAGCCGAGATTGCGCCATTGCACTCCAGCCTGGGCAACGAGGGTGAAACAGTATCTCAAAAAAAAAGAAAAAAGTCTAGAAGCTGATTTTTTTTTTCTTTTCTTCAACTCACCTAACTGAATGTGTTTTTTTTCCCCTATAATGAGTTTGACACCATAAGGTGTTTTTTTTTTAATTTTTAATTTTATTACACTTTAAGTTCTAGGGTACATGTGCACAACATGCAGGTTTCATACGTAGGTATACATGTGCCATGTTGATTTGCTGCACCTATCAACTCATTTACATTAGGTATTTCTCCTAATACTATCCCTCCTCCAGCCCCCCACCCCCTGACAGGCCCCAGTGTGTGATGTTCCCCACCCTGTGTTCAAGTGATCTCATTGTTCACTTCTCACCTATGAGTGAGAACACACGGTTTTTGGTTTTCTATCCCTGTGATAGTTTGCTGAGAATGATGGTTTCCAGCTTCATCCATGTCCCTGCAAAGGACATGAACTCATCCTTTTTTCTGGCTGCACAGTATTCCATGGTGTATATGTGCCACATTTTCTTAATCCGGTCTATCATTGATGGACATTTGGGTTGGTTCCAAGTCTTTGCTGTTGTGAATAGTGCTGCAATAAACATGTGTGAACTTGTCTTTATAGCAGCATGATTTGTAATCCTTTGGGTATGTACCCAGTAATGGGATGGCTGGGTCAAATGGTATTTCTACTTCTAGATCCTTAAGGAATCGCCACACCGACTTCCACAATGGTTGAACTAGTGTACAGTCCCACCAACAGTGTAAAAGTGTTCCTATTTCTCCACATCCTCTCCAGCACCTGTTGTTTCCTGACTTTTTAATGATCGCCATTCTGACTGGTGTGAGATGGTATCTCATTGTGGTTTTGATTTGCATTTCTCTGATGGCCAGTGATGATGAGCATTTTTCCATGTGTCTGTTGGCTGCATAGATGTCTTCTTTTGAGAAGTATCTGTTCATATCCTTTGCCCACTTTTTGATGGGGTTGTTTGTTTTTTTCTTGTAAATTTGTTTGAGTTCTTTGTAGATTCTGGATATTAGCCCTTTGTCAGATGGATAGATTGCAAAAATTTTCTCCCATTCTGTAGGTTGCTTGTTTACTCTGATGGTAGTTTCTTTTGCCGTACAGAAGCTCTTTAGTTTAATTAGATCCCATTTGTCAATTTTGGCTTTTGTTGCCATTGCTTTTGGTGTTTTAGTCATGAAGTCCTTGCCCATGCCTGTGTCCTGAATGGTATTGCCTAGGTTTTCTTCTAGGGTTTTTATGGTTTTAAGTCTAACATTTAAGTCTTTAATCCATCTTGAATTAATTTTTGTACAAGGTGTAAGGAAGGGATCCAGTTTCAGCTTTCTGCATGTGGCTAGCCAGTTTTCCCAGGACCGTTTATTGAATAGGGAATCCTTTCCCCATTTCTTGTTTTTGTCAGGTTTGTCAAAGATGAGATGGTTGTGGATATGTGGTGTTATTTCTGAGGGCTCTGTTCTGTTCCATTGGTCTATGTCTCTGTTTTGGTACCAGTACCATGCTGTTTTGGTTACTGTAGCCTTGTAGTATAGTTTAAAGTCAGGTAGTGGGATGCATCCAGCTTTGTTCTTTTTGCTTAGGATTGTCTTGGCAATGCGGGCTCTTTTTTGGTTCCATATGAACTTTAAAGTAGTTTTTTCCAATTCTGTGAAGAAAGTCATTGGTAGCTTGATGGGGATGGTGTTGAATGGATAAATTACTTTGGGCAATATGGCCATTTTCACTATATTGATTCTTCCTATCCATGAGCATGGAATATTCTTTCATTTGCTGTGTCCTCTTTTATTTCGTTGAGCAGTGGTTTGTAGTTCTCCTTGAAGAGGTCCTTCATATCCCTTGTAAGTTGGATTCCTAGGTGTTTTATTCTCTTTGTAGCAATTGTGAATGGGAGTTCACTCATGATTTGGCTGTTTGTCTGTTAATGATATATAAGAATGCTTGTGATTTTTGCACATTGATTTTGTATGCTGAGACTTTGCTGAAGTTGCTTATCAGCTTAAGGAGATTTTGGGCTGAGATGATGGGATTTTCTAAATATACAGTCATGTCATCTGCAAACAGGGACAATTTGACTTCCTCTTTTCCTAATTGAATACTCTTTATTTCTTTCTCTTGCCTGATTGCCCTGGCCAGAACTTCCAACACTGTGTTGAATAGGAGTGGTGAGAGAGGGCATCCTTCTCTTGTGCTGGTTTTCAAAGGGAATGCTTCCAGCTTTTGCCCATTCAGTATGATATTGGCTGTGGGTTTGTCATAAATAGCTCTTATTATTTTGAGATACATTCCATCAATACCTTGTTTATTGAGAGTTTTTAGCATGAAGGGTTGTTGAATTTTGTCAAAGGCCTTTTCTGCATCTATTGAGATAATCATGTGGTTTTTGTCATTGGTTCTGTTTATGTGATGGATTAACGTTTATCAATTTGAGTATGTTGAACTAGCCTTGCATCCCAGGGATGAAGCCAACTCGATTGTGGTGAATAATAAGCTTTTTGATGTGCTGCTGGATTCGGTTTGCCAATATTTTATTGGGGATTTTCACATCGATGTTCATCAGGGATATTGGTCTAAAATTCTCTTTTTTGGTTGTGTCTCTGCCAGGCTTTGGTATCAGGATGATGTTGGCCTCATAAAATGAGTTAGGGAGGATTCCGTCTTTTTCTATTGATTGGAATAGTTTCAGAAGGGATGGTACCAGCTCCTCTTTGTACCTCTGGTAGAATTCGGCTGTGAATCCGTCTGGTCCTGGACTTTTTTTGTTTGGTAGGCTATTATTGCCTCATATTGGTCTGTTCAGAGATTCAACTTCTTCCTGGTTTAGTCTTGGGAGGGTGTATGTGTCCAGGAATTTATCCATTTCTTCTAGATCTTCTAGTTTATTTGTGTAGAGGTGTTTATAGTATTCTCTGATGGTAGTTTGTATTTCTGTGGGATTGGTGGTGATATCCCCTTTATCATTTTTTATTGCATCTATTTGATTCTTCTCTCCTTATTAGTCTTGCTAGTGGTCTATCAATTTTGTTGATCTTTTCAAAAAACCAGGTCCTGGATTTAATTGATGTTTTGAAGGTTTTTTGTGTCTCTCTGTCTTTCAGTTCTGCTCTGATCTTAGTTATTTCTTGCCTTCTGCTAGCTTTTGAATTTGCTTGCTCTTGCTTCTCTAGTTCTTTTAATTGTGATGTTAGGATGTCCATTTTAGATCTTTCCTGCTTTCTCCTGTGGGCATTTAGTGCTACAAATTTCCCTCTACACACTGCTTTAAATGTATCCCAGAGATTCTGGTATGTTGTGTTTTTGTTCTCATTTGTTTCAAAGAACATCTTTATTTCTGCCTTCATTTCGTTATTTACCCAGTAGTCATTCAGGAGCAGGTTGTTAAGTTTCCGTGTAGTTGTGCGGTTTTGATTTGAGTTTCTTAATCCTGAGTTCTAATTTGATTGCACTGTGGTCTGAGAGACAGTTTGTTATGCTTTCTGTTCTTTTTCATTTGCTGAGGAGTGCTTTACTTCCAATTATGTGGTCAATTTTAGAATACGTGCAATGTGCTGAGCAGAATGTATATTCTGTTGCTTTGGAGTGGAGAGTTCTGTAGATGTCTATTAGGTCTGCTTTTTGCAGAGCTGAATTCAGGTCCTGGATATCCTTGTTAACCTGTGTCTCATTAATCTATCTAATATTGACAGCAGGTTGTTAAAGTTTCCCATTACTATTAGGTGGGAGTCTAAGTCTCTTTGTGGGTCTCTAAGGACTTGCTTTGGGAATCTGGGTGCTTCTGTATTGGGTGCATGTATATTTAGGATAGTTAGCTCTTCTTGTTGAATTGATCCCTTTACCATTATGTAATGGCCTTCCTTGTCTCTTTAGATCTTTGTTGGTTCAAAGTCTGTTTTATCAGAGACTGGGATTGCAACCCCTGCGTTTTTTTGCTTTCTATTTGTTTGGTAGATCTTCCTCCATCCCTTTATTTTGAGCCTGTGTGCGTCTTTGCACGTGAGATGGGTCTCCTGAATATGGCACACTGATGGGTCTTGACTCTTTTTCCAATTTGCCAGTCTTATGTCTTTTAATTGGGGCATTTAGCCCATTTACATTTAAGGTTAATGTTGCTATGTGTGAATTTGATCCTGTCATTATGATGTTTGCTGGTTATTTTGCCCGTGAATTGATGCAGTTTCTTCATAGCATTGATGGTCTTTTCAGTTTGGCTTGTTTTTGCAGTGGCTGGTACCAGTTGTTCCCTTCCATGTTTAGTGCTTCCTTCAGGACCTCTTGTAAGGCGGGCCTGGTGGTGACAAAATCTCTCAGCATTTGCTTGTCTGTAAAGGATTTTATTTCTCCTTCACTTACGAGGCTTAGTTTGGCTGGATATGAAATTCTGAGTTGAAAATTCTTTTCTTTAAGAATGTTGAATATTGGCCCCCACTCTCTTCTGGCTTGTAGAGTTTCTGCGAGAGATCCACTGTTAGTCTGATGGGCTTCCCTTTGTGGGTAACTTGACCTTTCTCTCTGGCTGCCCTTAACACTTTTTCCTTCATTTCAGTGTTGGTGAATCTGACAATTATGTGTCTTGGGTTTGCTCTTCTCAAGGAGTATTTTTGTGGTGTTCTCTGTATTTCCTGAATTTGAATGTTGGCCTGCCTTGCTAGGTTGGGGAAGTTCTCCTGGATAATATCCTGAAGAGTGTTTTCCAACTGGGTTCCATTCTCCCCATCACTTTAAGGTACACCAATCAAATGTAGATTTGGTCTTTTCACATAGTCCCATATTTATTGGAGGCTTTGTTTGTTTCTTCTTACTCTTTTTTCTCTAACCTTGTCCTGTCACTTTATTTCATTAATTTGATCTTCAATCACTGATACCCTTTCTTCCACTTGATCGAATTGGCTATTGAAGCTTGTGCATGTGTCATGAAGTTCTCATCCCATGGTTTTCAGCTCCATCAGGTCATTTAAGGTCTTCCCTACACTGTTTATTCTAGTTAGTGATTTGTCTAATCTTTTTTCAAGGTTTTTAGCTTCCTTGCGATGGGTTTGAACATCCTCCTTTAGCTCGGAGAAGTTTGTTTTTACTGACCTTCTGAACCCTACTTCTGTCAACTCATCAAAGTCATTCTCCATCCAGCTTTGTTCCGTTGTTGGCAAGGAGCTGCCATCCTTTGGAGGAGAAGAGGCGCTCTGATTTTTAGAATTTTCAGCTTTTCTGCTCTGGTTTCTCCCCATCTTTGTGGTTTTATCTACCTTTTGGTCTTTGATGTTGGTGATCTACAGATGGGGTTTTGGTGTAGATGACCTTTTTGTTGATGTTGATACTATTCCTTTCTGTTTGTTAGTTTTCCTTCTAAAAGTCAGGACCCTCAGCTGCAGATCTGTTGGAGTTTGTTGGAGGTCCATTCCAGACCCTGTTTGCCTGGGTATCACCAGTGGAGGCTGCAGAACAGCAAATATTGCTGCTTGATGCTTCCTCTGGAAGCTTCGTCCCAGAGTGGCAGCTGTCTATATGAAGTGTCTGTTGGCCCCTACTGGGGGTGTCTCCCAGTTAGGCTACATGAGGGTCAGGGACCTACTTGAGGAGGCAGTCTGTCCATTCTCAGAGGTGAAATGCCGTGCTGGGAGAACCACTGCTGTCTTCAGAGCTGTCAGACAGGGATGTTTAAGTCTGCAGAAGTTGTCTGCTGCCTATTGTTCAGCCATGCCCTGCCCAGAGAGGTGGAGTCTAGAGGCAGTAGGCCTTGTTGAGCTGCCATGGGCTTCACCCAGTTTGAGCTTCCAGGGTGCTTTGTCTACCTACTCAAGCCTCAGCAATGGTGGACGCCCCTCCCCCAGCCAGGCTGCTGCCTCAGCAGATTGATCTCAGACTGCTCGCTAGGAGTGAGCAAGGCTCTGTGGGTGTGGGACCTGCGGAGCCAGGCATGGGAGAGAATCACCTTGTCTGCCAGTTGCTAAGACCTTGGGAAAAGCGCAGTATTTGGACGGGAGTGCCTTGTTTTTCCAGGTAGTCTGTCATGGCTTCCCTTGGCTAGGAAAGAGAAATCCCCTGACCCCTTGTTCTTCCAGGGTGAGGTGACGCACGCCCTGCTTCAGCTAGCCCTCCGTGGGCTGCACCCACTGTCCAAGCAGTCCCAGTGAATGAACCAGGTATCTCAGTTGGAAATGCAGAAATCACCCGTCTTCTGCGTCGAGCACGCTGGAAGCTGTAGGCCAGAGCTGTTCCTATTTGGCCGTCTTGGAACGCCCCTCCCCAGGTTTTTTTTTTTTTTTTTTTAAATCACATTTTAGGCCAGGCACGGTGGCCCATGCCTGTAATTCCAGCCCTTTGGGAGGCCGAGGCAGGTGAATCACTTGAGGTCAGTAGTTAGAGACCAGCCTGGCCAACATGGTGAAACCCTGTCTCTACTAAAAAAATACAAAAATTAGCTGGGCGTGGTGGCGCTTGCCTGTAATCCCAGCTACTCTGGAGGCTGAGGCAGGAGAATCACTTGAACCTGGGAGGTGGAGGTTGCAGTGAGCCGAGATCATGCCAGTGCACTCCAGCCTGGGCGACAGAGCAAGACTCTGTCTCCAAGAGGAAAAAAAAATCACATTTTATTGGTAGGTCCAGAAATAAGTTTCCTTCAACACCTGAGTGGGTAGATTGTCAAATATGTGTTTAAAGTGTAACATATACATACAGTTCTATCACGTAGGAGATGATCTGTATTTGTAAAGCTGAATTGAGCTGGTAATTCATTTCTTTTCTCTTTACTTTGATTCTTGACACTTTTTCTTTCCCCCTATAATTGGCAGTAATTTATCTCCTATTAAAAGAGTTGCACATGATAAAAAAAGTTGCATAGTACAGAGGATATATAAATAAAAGTATAGCCCCTGTAGCTTTATTATGGTTACCGTTTGCTTGGTGTATCTTTTTCCATTCTTTTATTTTGAAGCTGTTTGTGTCTCAGAATCTGAAGTGTGTCTCTTGTAGATAGCATATAATTGGATCTTGCTTTTTTTCCTAAGCTGACAGTTGCTTTTTGATTGTTTAGTCTGTTTACGTTTAATGTAATTATTGCTATGGTTGATTTATGTCTCCCATTTTGCTGTTTTCTGTGTCCCATGTCTTTTTTTTCCCCCATTTCTCTCTCTCTCTTTTTTTTTTTTTTTGGAGACAGAGTCTTGCCCTGGTGCCCGGCTGGAGTACAGTGGCACCATCTTGGTTCACTGCAGCCTCCACCTCCCAGGTTCAAGCAGTTCTCCTACCTCACTCTCCTGAGTAGCTGGGATTACAGGTGCCCACTACCACACCCAGCTAATTTTTGTATTTTTAGCAGAGATGAGGTTTCACCATGTTGGCCCAGCTGGTCTCGAGCTCCTGACCTCGTGATTCGCTCACCTTGGCCTCCCAAAGTGCTGGGATTAGAGATGTAAACCACCACACCCAGCCTCCATTTCTCTATTATGGCCTTTTGGTGTTAGCTATTTTTAGTTATAACAATCTAATTATTCTGGTTTTTTTGGCTGTGTGTTTGTGATTTAGTTTTTAGTGTTATTTGGTTCTATCCTCATGTTACTGATTTTTTTTTCCCTTTTGTCATGGTAGACCACAAGTTAGGATAACAAAGTTAGGATAATATTGATTAGAGAATAGACTTTGGGATTTACCAAGTGAGAAAGAGAATGATTATAACAGGACGGAGAACCTAGATTATATGGGGATGGTTTTTATAGGAACAGTTCAATGTTGGAATGTATACATGTTTAATGTCACTGAATTTTAAATCTGTTTGTATAAGTATCTATAAAGAAATGTATCAGCCTGAATGTCTTCACACCCTTCCATTGGCAAATGGAAGATAGTAATCTCATTATTAGAGAGAGACTTCATTTTTTAGCTTTTGCCTTTTTCTGAATTTTCTGTTCTGAATTTTTAAATTGTTCTTGAGCAGATATTTACATTTTCTAAGGTTTTACAGATCACAGAATTTTTAAAGATTATTTTGTATCAACCCTAAGTAACTAATATTAAGAATGTAAATAGTAATCCTGCCTCCATTATTGAATTTTGTATGAATTTTATGAAAACATACTCATTTATCTATTTCTGCTTTTACTCCAACTTCATGTAAGAATGTGGAGACATGCAGGCTTATAACCGTGTGTTCGTTAGATAGGAGCAGCTTTTGACCTTGATAGTGATTATTAGATGGATGGTCTATGCATGTTTTGTTCCTGGCTGTTTGATGTTTTCTGTTGTTGAGTAACATATTACTTTTAACCTTAGTGGCTGAATAACAAATATTCATTATCTCATAGTTTCTGTGGGTCAAGCATTTGTGCTAATGATAACTTTTTTTTTTTTTTTTTGAGATGGAGTCTCGCACTGTTTCCTGGGCTAGAGTGCAGTGGCACGATCTCAGCTCACTGCAACCTCTGCCTCCCGGGTTCAAGTGATTCTCTTGCGTCAGCCTCCCTAGTAGCTAGGATTACAGGCACCCACCACCATGCCCAGCTAATTTTTTGTATTTTTAGTAGAGACAGCGTTTCACCATGTTGTCCAGGCTGGTCTCGAACTACTGACCTCATGATTTGCCCGCCTTGGCCTCCCAAAGTGCTGGGATTACAGGCGTGAGCCACTGTGCCCGACCGATAATGATAGTTTTTTAATGATACTTCTAGCTTGGAGTCTCACATGAGGTTGCCATGGGACTACAGTCTCTTCAAGGCTTGGCTGGGGCTAATGGATTTGCTTTCAAAATGGCTCACTCACAGGTTGTTGCCAGGAGGCCTCAGATTCTAGCTATGTAGGCCTCTACATAGGGCTTTTGAGAGCCAGATGGAGTTGCAATGTCTTTTATAACCCAACTTCAAAAGTCAGACTTTTTGGCCAGGTGCAGTGGCTCACACCCATAATCCTAGCACTTTGAGAGGCTGAGGCAGGTGGATCTTTTGAGTCTAGGAGGTCCAGAATATCATGGGGGCAACATGGTGAAACCCTGTCTCTACAAAAAATACAAAAATTAGCTGGGTGTGGTGGCACACGCCTGTAGTTGGAGCTACTTGTGAGGCTGAGGTGGGAGGATCACTTGAGCCTGGGGAGGTTGAAGCTGCAGTGAGCTGTGATCGTGCCACTGCACTCTAGCCTGGGTGGCAGAGTGAGATCCTGTCTCAAAAAAAAAAAAAAATCAGACTTCTTAATATCTGCAATATCTTATTGGTTACATAGGTCAGTCCCCTTTGGTGTAGGTGGAGGTTATACAAGGTTCTGAATTTCAGGAGATGAGAATCATTGGTGTTGGGGGGTGTATTGGCTGGCTGCCTGTATTATTTTTTATGTAACATAGGTGTTTGCACAGCTGGCCTAGTATAACTTTTATTTGTCTTCCAACTGTGACTCTTTGAGTTAAGTAATTGTTTTTGGATTAACTTGTTGGAATTATTTTGCTAAATGTCCTAAGTTTAAAACTTTTCTCTTTTTAGTTTTAAATAGATCGAAACATTGATTCCCAGGCATTAAAGACATCAACCAAAGTATTAAGAGACAGGCAGTGAAGCCTTTTTTGTTGACTGGGTTGCAGATTTGCTGTTTATTCTCTAAGCAAAAATGTTTTACTCAGGACTCTGTTTTTGTTATAAGATGGTAGGAGAGAACCCATTTATGACAAAAGGATTTTAGGGACTAATTAGACAATGTGTATGAAATTTTCAAACTTTTTATACTTTATATACATTTATTACTCTCTGAAAGTTACTCTGGTAAAATAGCAGATAACTACCAACTTTTCACTGGGAATTATACATTTGTGTTGAGCTTCTGTGATATGAGTTACCCTTTTGGTATCTGGTAACACACCTCTCTGGTATCTTTTTTTTTTTTTTTTTTGAGATGGGGTTTCGCTCTTGTTGCCCAGGTTGGAGTGCAATGGTGTGATCTCAGTTCACCACAACCTCTGCCTCCCGGGTTCAGGCGTTTCTCCTGCCTCAGCCTCCCGAGTAGCTGGGATTACAGGCACGCACCACCACGCCTGGCTACTTTTGTATTTTAGTAGAGATGGGGTTTCTCCATGTTGGTCAGGCTGGTCTCGAACTCCCAACCTCAGGTGATCTGCCCTCCTTGGCCTCCCAAAGTGTTAGGATTATAGGTATGAGCCACTGCGCCTGCCGGAAGTTGTGTCTTATGAATATAGTGTGCTCTACCAACAGGGCTTCTGAGGAGTAAAAGTAAGTATAGGACTTGAAATGTTGGAAAGATTTTTTTCTGCTTGTCCTCCTTGTTCCGTATTGTCATTGACTAAATTTTGTTAATTCATTTTTAAAGCTTTCTATAGGATAGGACTCTTTGCATTCCCACTACAGCCATTCTTGCTTAGGTCTTTGTCACGTGTTGAGATGATACTGTGGTTGTATATCGGTGTTGTATAACTACAGTATCATCTTGTATTGGCTGTCTCCAAGACCATTCCCAGGTTCAGTGATGTTCAGGGAGGACTCATGCCTATGATTTATTACAGTGAAATAATTCAAAGCAAAATCAGCAAAGGGAAACAATGTATGGGCAAAGTCTAGAGTAAACCAGGCACAGGCTTCCAAGGGTATTCTCTCAGTGGGGTTACATAGGGTGTGCTTAATCACACCAGTAACAAATTATGGCAACACATGTAAAGTGTTTAGTGCTTTACATGTGTATTTATTAGATACTCAGTGCCCAAGGCTTTTATTGGGGCCTAGTGACATGGGCACCCTTTGTGAATCACATACCAAAATTCCAGACTCCTAGAAGGAAAGCGGGAGTTCGGCATAAACCACACTGTACAAATAGTCTGGGGCACTGTGAGTCACTTTTATCATTTAGGGGAAGTTTTATATTAGTGTAGGGAATTGTTACCATTCAAGTGTCTAGATGCCAGCCATGGGCCAAACTTTTAGTAGGCCTTTCAAAGGACACCAGTCTCAGGCCTGCTGTGTTTAACTCCTTTGTGCATACTGCTGCTCTCTGCAGTCTCTCTAATATATTGCTTTCACTTAACATTTAAAGATTGATGGGTCAGTGGGAATTTATTATGCAATTTTGTCTACTTTTGTTTACACTTCAAATTTTACATAATTAAAAGTTTAGAAATAGGCTGGGCACGGTGGCTCATGCTTGTAATCTCAGCACTTTGGGAGGTCAGGGCGGGCAGATCACTTGAGGTCAGCAGTTTGAGACCAGCCTGGCCAACATGGTGAAACCCCGTCTCTACTGAAAACACAAAAATTAGCCGGGCATGGTGGCAGGTGCCTGTAATCCCAGCTACTCGGGAGGCTGAGGCAGGAGAATCGCTTGAACCCAGGAGGTAGAGGTTGCAGTGAGCTGAGATTGTGCCACTACATTCCAGCCTTGGCAACAGTGAGACTCTGTCTCAAAAAAAAAAAAAAAAAAAAGTTTAGAAATATTTGATTCTATGTTTATCATATTGTTTCGTTTTTCAAAACTTATGTTTCCCTTTTGAATATAGGATAAATCTCAGCTTCTCAGTCCAAAACTTAAGATTAAAGATCTAATCTTTTTTTCTAATGTTTCCTGTGTTTTTGAGTATGACTCTTCCATTCTGCCTTTTCACCAGCTAGACTAGTATATTCTCTCTGTAATTTACCTTTTACATTCTTGTAGCTCTTCCTCCTAGAATGTTTATTCAAATCTTATCTATCCTTCAAAGCTCAACACAATTTCTTCCTTGCTGTGAAGTTTTCCTAACAATCTTTATTAGTCCATTCTTGTACTGCTACAAATAAATACTCGAGGCTGGGTAATTTATAAAGAAGAGAGGCTGTACAGGTTCCACAGGCTGTACAGGTAGCATGGCTGAGGAGGCTTCGGGAAACTTTCAATTATGGCAGAAGGTGAAGGCTAAGCAGGCACGTCTTGCATGGCCAGAGCAAGAGGAAGAGAGAGAAGCGGGAGTTGCCCCACACTTTTAAACAACCAGATCTCGTGAGAACTCACTATTGTGAGAACAGCAAGGGGGAAATCTGCCCCCATGATCCGGTCACCTTCCACCAGGTCCCTCCTCCAACATTGGGGATTCCAATTCAACATGAGATTTGGGTAGGGACACAAATCCAAACCATATCACAGTCCAAACCCATGATGATCACTGTTTTATTGTCCTCTGAAGAACTGTATTTTCTCTTCTATATGTATTTGGAATTTTATATATGTTACCTTGTATTGTAACTTTTTTTTTTTGAGATGGAGTCTCGCTCTGTTGCCCAGGCTGGAGTGCAGTGATGCAATCTTGACTCACTGTAACCTCCACCTCCAACCTCACTGCCTCAGCCTCCTGAGTATCTGAGGCCACAGGCATGCACCACCACGCTTGGCTGATTTTTGTGTTTTTACTAGTGATGGGATTTCACAGTGTTGGCCAGTCTGGTTTCGAACTCCTGACCTCAAGTAATCCACCAGCTTCGGCCTCCCAGTGTTCTTTTTGTTTGTAGACCTTGTCTCTTCAATGAAATTCACTATTTTTCAGCCAGCCAGCTGACCAACCAATCAAAAAACATATTGAGTAATAACCTGTTGAGATTCTTTTATTTCCTTTTTTGTTAGCCTGTTGAACTTTAGGAATAGATCTCTTTGTCATTTCTTATTGGAATACTTAGTTAAACCTGTGTTGGACTTTGTTATTCCATCCTCTGTGACTTTTTTTTTTTTTTTTTTTTTTCAGTGAGACAGGGTCTCACTCTGTCTTTCAGGCTGGAGTGCAGTGGCATGATCTCGGCTTACAGCTTCAATCTCCCGGGCTCACGGGATCCTCCCACCTCAGCATCCCTAGTAGCTGGAACTACAGGCGCACGCCACCACGCCTGACTAATTTTTGTATTTTTTGTAGAGATGGGGTCCCACCGTGTTGACCAGGCTGGTCTCAAATTCCTGGGCTGAAGTCATCTGCCTGCCATGACCTCCCAAAGTGCTGAGATTACAGGCATGAGCCACCATGCCCAGCTTCTCTCTATTTTTTTTTTTTTTTTTTTTTTGAGATGAAGTATCGCTCTTGTTGCCCAGACTGGAGTGCAATGCCGCGATCTCGGCTCACTGCAATCTCTGCCTCCTGGGTTCAAGTGATTCTCCTGCCTCAGCCTCCCCAGTAGCTGGGATTACAGGCACCCGCCACCATGCCCAGCTAATTTTTTGTATTTTTAGTAGAGACAGGGTTTCACTATGTTGGCCAGGCTGGTCTCAAACTCCTGACCTCAGGTCATCTACCCACCTCACCCTCCCAAAGTGCTGGGATTACAGGTGTGAGCCACCGTGCCCAGCCCGCCTCTCTGTGACTCTTAATTACAGTTTGATAGTTTATATATTTTTGTGCTGCATTATAGATAATCTCCTCAAACATGTCTTCTAGTTCACAAATTCTCTTTAGCTTTGTCATTGGCTCTTTAACTTCTTACCTTGAGGGTTTTTTATTTTTAACTTGTATTATAGAAACTTCTAAACAGTAAGCACAATAATGACCCTACCCCCACCCCTGCCAGTTCCTGACATCCACATTCAGTTATCAACTTTTTAATAGCAGATTCTCATATCTGCTTCTGCATTCAGTCTGTTATGATAGCACATATCATCTTTCCCCTGGAAAACTCACACTGTACTCCTGCAAAAATGTAAGTGAAAAAGGCAAATAACGTCTTAGAATTATTGTGAAAATAGTTTGACTTAGTGGATCCTCTGGATCCCGTTTTGAGAACTGCTCTCCATAAGGATGATAAGCACTTTAAGTCACAGCCTCATATGGCTCCAGAGATGGATGTTTGAAAGTCCTTCTCCAGTGCCAATATCCAAGTAGAAGCCCCTGTGAAAACTCTCGCAACAGCTTCCTTTTTCATTATGGCTTGCTTCCACTCTGTTTCCAGAAACTGGGAATTCCCTTTTCTTTTGGGTTCAGCTATGAAGTTTTTTTGGTTATTGTTATAATTTATCCAGTATTTCTAGGTGTGTTTGTATAATGGTTAGGAGTGATGCCAGTGACTTTCTGCATCCTGTCAGTCTTATTGTTACAATTTATCCAGTATTTCTAGGTGTGTTTGTATAATGGTTAGGAGTGATGGTGGTGACTTTCTGCATCTTGTCAGTCTTATTGTTACAATGTATCCAGTATTTCTAGGTGTGTTTGTATAATGGTTAGGAGTGATGGCAGTGACTTTCTGCATCCTGTCAGTCTTATTGTTACAATTTATCCAGTATTTCTAGGTGTGTTTGTATAATGGTTAGGAGTGATGGCGGTGACTTTCTGCATCTTGTCAGTCTTATTGTTATAATTTATCCAGTATTTCTAGGTCTGTTTGTATAATGGTTAGGAGTGATGGTGGTGACTTTCTGCATCCTGTCAGTCTTCATTGTTACAATTTATCCAGTATTTCTAGGTGTGTTTGCATAATGGTTAGGAGTGATGGCGGTGACTTTCTGCATCCTGTCAGTCTTATTGTTACAATTTATCCAGTATTTCTAGGTGTGTTTGCATAATGGTTAGGAGTGATGGCGGTGACTTTCTGCATCCTGTCAGTCTTATTGTTACAATTTATCCAGTGTTTCTAGGTGTGTTTGTATAATGGTTAGGAGTGATGGCAGTGACTTTCTGCATCCTGTCAGTCTTCATTGTTGTCACAAGTTCAGGATTATGTATATTTTGTCTTTACAGTATCTAGCACCATTCTATCAATATAGTAGTAAACATTTTAGGAAATTATGCTACTGGCTATAAAATAGAAATAGTGATGTTGTATTAAGATGGGTCTCATACTGTTTTCCTGATTGGCTGGAGAATAACAAGAATTGCTCATGTGCTTTGGAGTAAACCAGAGGTACCTGAAATAAAGGGAAATCTAAATAGAACATAGACAGAAGGTAGGATTAAATATTTAGTTATATGAGTTACATGTAGTGGATAGCAAAGAGCACAGATTGTATGCACTAGACTATTATAAATATTATAAAAAAAGTTTTTCTGGGAAGACTCCCTTGACATTTCTATTGAGCACTTTTCATTTCTGATCGTACATTTACAGTTTTTTTTTCTCTTATAGGAATATGCACTTTCTGGTTGGAATTTGAATAACATGCCTGTCCTGGAACAGTCTGTTCTTGCACATATTAATGTGGACATCTCTGGTATGAAAGTGCCGTGGCTCTATGTGGGAATGTGTTTCTCTTCTTTTTGCTGGCACATTGAGGATCACTGGAGTTATTCCATCAACTACTTGCATTGGTATGTACAGTCTAAAATACAGCATGCATGAACTCTACTAAAGTCTAGTGGATTAATGATGCCAGGTTTTTGATCTTTAAGGTTTATAGACAGAAGTATATTTAAGGTTTCAATAATTTCTAGCCTTGGCCTATTTCTTTGGGTAGTAAAATTGAACTCAGTGAAGCTATTTAGAAGTATCCTAGAGAGCACTGACTTATTTTGATCATTGTGGGGATAATTGAAATGTCCATTATTCACATGGACCTCTGAATCAAGGTCATGTGTCAGCATCCTTTGGGACAGTGTTTACTTTTCATATAGTGTCTTTCCCGTTTGAAGGTGTTTTCACCGATCCGCCTTACAGAGTTCATGTGCTGAGTTGCTTTTTTAATTGTGGTGATAAGTTTGTATCTGCCTATACATACTACTATTTACTTAGCTCCTATTGTGAACAACAGCACAGGTTTATAAGATGGTTGCTAGAATTCAGGGCATATAATCTGATCATGGAATAAGACAAGTTAATTATAATTTGGTGGTTTGGAATCAGATACCCTAGCCTCATTGGTACCATGTTCTGCCTAGCTAAACAGTTACTTCTTTTGGTAGGGGGGAGCCAAAGACATGGTATGGTGTGCCATCTCATGCTGCAGAGCAACTGGAGGAGGTGATGAGAGAGCTGGCCCCTGAGTTATTTGAATCCCAGCCTGATCTTCTGCATCAGTTAGTCACCATCATGAACCCCAACGTGCTAATGGAGCATGGTGTGCCTGTGAGTCTTTTGGTGTCTTCCTTCAGTTTTTTGTTTGTTTGTTTGTTTTTTCATTTTTTTTTTGAAACAGAGTCTTGCTCTGTTGCCCAGGCTGGAGTGCAGCGGCACGATGATTGCTCATTGCAGCCTCAACCTGCTCAGCTCAAGCAGTTCTCCTGCCTCAGCCTAATGAGTAGCTGGGACTATAGGAGCACACCACCACCCCCGGCTAATTGTTGTATTTTTTGTAGAGACGAAGCCTTATTGTGTTGCCCAGGTTGGTCTCGAACTCCTGAGCTCAAGCAGTCTTCCCACCTCGGCCTCCCAAAGTGTTGGGATTACAGGTGTGAGCCACTGCACCCAGCCAGTATTTTTAATTTAAAGTTATTTTAGCTTTTGATTAGATAGAATCACAACATATGCTTTGTTTTGTAACTAGAAATGAGTCATATCATCTTTTAGCCAAATTAGAATTTGTACTCTGCAGGGAACAACTTTTATCTGATTAAGAAGGGGAGTGTTAAAGTATGAATCATTCTTTATATACAGCTACCTATTCATATAACCTTCTATTTTCAGTAAATATTACATCCTACTTTGAACAAAAATCTGATATTCTTTGTTATCCCTATTTAACCAAAGCACAGGTATTTTAAGTGGTGGCTCTAATCACTAATAAGGATGCTTATCCTAATAACTAATCACTAATAAGGATGCTTATCCTAATAACTAATAACCAATAAGGATGCTTATCCTAATAACTAACAACTAATAAGGATACTTATCCTAATAACTAATCACTAATAAGTTTGCTTATCCTTATTTTCTCATGTAAAGATTTCTTAGCTTTTAATACATGAGATAATGAAATAAAAATATACTGCAAATACCTTTTTCACTTTTCAACCTAAGTTTGAAGATGTTTCTCAGATTCAAGCTAATGCCTGATAAAGTATAAATTTAACAAGTTTACTATAGATAATCAAATATTCATCATAACCTTAAAGAGAAAGTAGATTAACATTTATAATGTTACTTTGTTTTTAAAGAATAAATTTATACCAGAATCTGAGACTTTTCAAGAGACATACAGTATTATTGTAAAACAAAGTGAGATTTCAGGAAAACTGATTTTGGCGACATCTCATTGGGGATGTCTCATATGCCATGTGAGTTAATTTAGTTAGTTCCAAAAAATTATCCAAAAGTAGTAGGAAATTCTGTTCTTTGCCACTATTTACGATACAAGAATAAAACAAATTCTCTAAATTGTAAAAATTGTATCAGTTTAAGAAACTTGTAGCTCGTTGAGAGTAATGTTTTTTCTTTGAGAATTTCTTTTGGCTGCTAATTCTTGTCATGAATTATAATCTATTATCAGTGACTATTTTAAGAAGGTAGAATTCTGGCTGTTTCTGATACCATTTTCTGATATGTGTAACTTAATGCTTTATTGTTTTCAGTTTTAGAAAATGCATCTGAAATTATCTAATAAAATCTGTCTTCCTCTGTTTGTTATTTTTATTTTTTATTTTTGTATCCCTGTTCCCAATTTGCATTTAGGTGTACAGGACCAATCAGTGTGCTGGCGAGTTTGTTGTGACATTTCCTCGTGCCTATCACTCTGGATTTAACCAGGGCTACAACTTTGCTGAAGCTGTGAACTTCTGTACTGCTGACTGGGTCTGTTCTATAGCAAGTGGCTGTTGTACGTCTACTAACCCCCCTATAAATATAAAGCAGCTTAGTTGCCATATTTGCTTAGCTGGGCTCAGGGTCGGGTTCATCAGTATTTTAGTGGAGACTGGAGTGGCTATTGTAGTTTAGAAAGCTAAGTAGATTTCCATCACATTTTTTATTTTGAAGATTTTATAGTTCTTCTTACCCATTTATTATTTTCCTCATTCTGTTTGTTGCTTCCTTTACTTCCATTCTATTCCTTCACTTTCCCCTTCCCCCATTTCCTTCTTTTCTTCCATTCCTTCTCTCCTTTGCTTTCCTTCTTTCCTTTATTTTGACTCCCTCCCTTCTGGTCAGGTGCTCAGAAGAGAGAGACTGTTTGAACTTATAAATGGTCAGTCGATTCTTTCTGAATCCTTCTTTTCTAAGGGAAGACACAGGTTGGTGCAAAAGTAATAGTGGCTTTTGCCATTGAAGATAAAGGTTGGTGCAAAAGTAATTGCAGTTTTAAACCCGCAGCTGATTTTGCACCAACCTGTAGTTTTTTTAGCCTTTGCTTTCTCTGAGCATTTTGGGACTTATTAAGGTGATCAGGCTTATACAGATAATTTCAAGTATTCTACCATATTTTCAAATACGTAGCTCTGTGATTTTTACAAATTCCTTAATTTTTTTTTTTCTGATAGCAACTAGGTGATTTTACTAGTCTTGTCATTTTATGTTTTTTCTGTTCCTTTTTTTAATTTTAAAAGAGTAACTATAATATTGAGATCTCTCCGCTATACTTTTATGTGAATGATAATGCTAGGTAATTGCTATTTTGCTTTTGTATGAAGTAGATAATCAAAAAGTATTTAGTGGCTGTTATGTTGCTTGGGAGAAGACTATACAGTATATTTATGATACACACTGACTTTATTTTCTTGTATTGGTGCTGTTTTTGTTGCTTCTGTTAACATTTTGGCGGAAATCCTTTAATGTTTTCTGCAGGCACCTTAATTAAATTCCATGATTAACCATATAGAGATTGTTTTTGTTTCCTTTGCTAATGAGTAAAATGATACAATGAATAGTCTTACTTGCTCCAGTAATTTTGAACTTTTTTCTTATTAGGCTTTGGAAACAGCATAATTTAGCAAGAACAAGACTAGGCTTAGGATTTTGCCTTGGGCTTGAGCTCTGTTTCTGAACATTCAATCAGCATTTATTGAGTGTTTATGATACATGGTAATTGGCTAGGTGTAGGGTAGAAAATGGGAGGATTTAGATAGGAGCTGGAGATAATTTCTGCTGTTCCCATTCTCTCTGTTATTGGTATTTGACCTTGGGCAGCTTTTAAAATTTCATTGGGCCTAAGTTTTTTAGCTGGTATATAAAGATGCTGATAGATTCTCTTAATAACCTCAGACAAGTTAGAGGATATGTGTGGAAGCCCTTGACACTCTTTAGAAGAAGGGTGTGATATAAATTAAAAGTTATAGCAGTTTTATTTCTGGAATAAATTAATGGGACTAATGTTTATAAGTTACAATGGATAATCACTTCTATTTTATGTGGCTTCCTCACATATTATAATAGTTAAGAACTGCAAATCCCACAGTATGATTTTTTCTTCTACTTGTTTTTGTGTTGAGGCTCTGAGAAATTTTTAAAGAGTACGTATTTAAGATATGAAAGAGTTGTGTGTTGTTCATAGACAAAATAATTGCTAATCATAAGATATATATATATATACACACACACACACACACACACACACTTTTTCCTTCGGAAAGTTTTTTCTTTGAAGGGTATGGAAACACTGCATAATTCAGAGATAGCCTCAAATTTTCTTTGCTTTCTCTGATTCCTTTCTGCCTTTCTCAAACTGTAGATGAATTCTAAAAAGCTCTTAAAGGTCCATTTTCTTATTTTTTCTCTTTTATATTACAAATCCAAACAAAACTCCTTTATCCAAGTTCTTCTGCCTGAGCATAGGAAAGAAGTTGAAGTTGGAGTGCGTATATACGTGTAGGGCATAGCTATTGTTGTAATTTGGTTTGTAGCTTGATAATTATGGAAATTTTCAAAATTTATTTTAAAGACTGTAACTGTTCATTTATGAAAAGTGATCAGTTATTTATTTCACTGTTAGGGAAATAAAGTATATAATTTTATAATTTCACTTTGAATTATCTTTCTGCCAGACTTGTTTTTAAAATAATTTCTAGATGCTAAAATCTAAATCGTCCTTTATTTTGGTTTTTGCAAAAAAAACTAAATGTCAGCCAGTGTGGATTGCTTAAGTATTACTTTTTCCCCTTTCCTATTTTTTCTTTTTTTTTCTTCTAATAACATCTGTTCTTTTTGTTCTATGGAAATTTGAGTGCTGAATACTTCCACTTAACCCTTTTTGGCCTGAACTTACTTAATTATTTATTTTTACAATATTTTTCTTTTTCTTGTAAGGGCAGTCTCATGTTAAACTGGTCTAAAAGAGTTTGCTGCCTCAGTTATATACCAAAGAACTCCTTCTTGATATACAATAAATAGAAAATTAGCAGTTTAGGCCAGAAATTTAGCATCTCAGATTATGGGAATTTTCTGTGGGAAAGCCTTTGAAATTCTGGCTGGGTCTTACAGGGTTAATATTTACAGTTAATATAATATTGCCTTTTTATATTTAAATGGATTTGGTATTCTGTCTTCTTTCTAATAAAAGGGAGGACCTGGAGGGTAAGTAGTGGTTCTGTTCTGGGATACGTTATAAGCGAGTTATTTAATTTGGAAATCTCATTTTCAGTTGCCCATTGGACGTCAATGTGTAAATCATTACCGACGCCTAAGGCGCCACTGTGTCTTTTCACACGAGGAACTCATTTTCAAGATGGCAGCAGATCCAGAATGCTTAGATGTGGGGCTGGCTGCCATGGTCTGCAAAGAATTGACTCTCATGACTGAAGAAGAAACACGATTAAGAGAGTCTGTTGTACAGATGGTGAGTTTGCTGAGCACATTTTCTATGTTTGATACTGCTTATGGGATATGCTAAATAAACCTATAGATAGAATTTTCATCTCTTATCCCCTAGGAGTTGAGCATAAAATCACTGATTTGGAGAAGATTTTATATTTTTATAATTGACATATTGATTTCTCCAGATTAAAAACATTTAGGAATCTTGTCATCTCTAGGTTTTTAAAACAAGTCCTATCAGAATTTCTTAGGTATATATCTACATTTTAAATCTTCTACATACAGTATTGTTTAAACAAGAAAATTTAAATCATTTTTTTTCCTGAGCTTTCTGTTGAATAAGTTGTGTTTCTGGAAATTACAGACTGTCAGTTTGAATTAATCTTTTTCCCTCCCCTTTAAGTAATTTGATGAATAGGAAGGATGGAATAACCAAGGTTGGGATTTAGAATACTTAGAATAAGCTAAGCATCATCACATTGAACTGGGTAATATATGAGAAAATGTGTATCTTCAGCATCATCTTGGCCTGTTCTAATATTTCCTACATAGCTAGCTAGCTTCATTAGGTTTACACCATACTTCCTCCTGTTTTTGTATCATGTTCCTCCTCCCTCTCTGCCTGATATTCTGCTCTGTTTTTAAAACAGCTTTGTTGAAGCATAATTGATGTGTAATAAACTACACGTGTTTAATGTGTACAATTTGATAAGTTTTGACTCTGTATATACCCATGAAACCATTGCTGCAGTCAAGATAATGAATATATCTATCACCCCTAAAAGTTTTTTCATGCCCTTATATGGTCCTTCCTTCTTGCTTTGTACCACCTTTTCGAAAGATGGGTTCTCTCTCTGTCGCCCAGGCTGGAGTGCAGTGGCACAGTCGTAGCTCACTGCAGCCTCAAACTTCTGGGCTCAAACAATCTTCCCACCTCAGCCTCTGGAGTAGTTGGGACTGCAGGTGCGTGTTACCATGTCTGTCTAATTTTTTAAATTTTTCGTAGTGGTGGAGCCTTGCTTTGTTACCTAGGCTGGTCTCAAACTCCTGGCTTCAAGCAGTCCTCCTGCCTTGGCCTCCCAAAGTGTTGGGATTACAGGCATGAGCCACCACACCTGGCCATCCTGCACCACCTTCTTCTCCTCTTGCCCCCAATCCCCAGGAAACCACTATTCTTTCATTGCTTATTTTTTTGGAGAATTTTATTCAAATCAAACCAATACAACTTGTGCTTTTATGGTCTAATTTCTTTCACTCAGCATAATTACTTTGAGACTCAGCCATATTGTTGCATGTACTAATACTTTATTCCTTTTTATTGCACACTAGTTTTCCATTGAATAGGCATACCACAATTTGTTTATCCTTTCACTTGTGGATGAACATTTGGATTGTTAACATTTTTTGGCTGTTAGAAATTAAATTGCTCTGGACATTCGTGTACAACTTTTTGCATGGACATATGCTTTTATTTATCTTGAGTAAATACTAGGAGTGGAATGGTTGGATCGTATATTATGTGTATGTGTAATATTTTCTAAAAACCTATGAAACTGTATTCCAAAGTGGTTGTACCATTTTATATTTCCACCAGCAGTGTATAAGAAGTTCCAGTTACCTTATATCCTCACCAACACTTGGTATAGTCTTTTCAACTTTAGACATTCTAATAAGGTTTTAGTGGTATTTCATTATTTAATATTCCCACTTTATGCTTGTGTTCTCTTTTTGTTGTTTTTGAGACAGAGTCTCACTGTGTTGCTCAGGCTGGAGTGCAGTGGCACGATCTTGGCTCACTGCAACCTCCACCTCCCAGGTTCAGCGATTCTCCTGCCTTAGCCTCCCAAGTAGCTGGGATTACAGGCATGCGCCACTTTGACCAGCCAGTTTTGTATTTTTAGTAGAGATGGGGTTTTACTATGTTGGCTAGGCTGGTCTCAAGCTCCTGACCTCAAGTGATCCACCCACCTTGGCCTCCTAAAGTGTTGGGATTACAGGTGTGAACCACTGTGCCCGGCCTATACTTGTATTCTTAAAATTCTTATTTTGATTATATATTTATTTAAAATGGGATTCTTTTTCTCATTGCCTAGAGTCTTTCTTTTGAATTTTGAAATTTTAAGTACATTGGTGGAGACTCATGAAATATGATTTTGTGATACGTCCTCAGTATTTCAGATTTAACCTGAATGGGGCATTATTTCCCGTGTGCTTTGATAATTTGAATGTCGCATCTCCTGATCCTCTACCATGTTTCTTTGTGCTACTTTGATCAAATTTCTCTATAGACCCTTCTTTAAACATACCTTCCACCTATGCCCTTGTTCCAGTTACTTATCCCTGCCCTTTCTTTGCATTATGAACTTGTCTTTCCTATTTTAAGAAAAGTTTTCATTTTACCTTTTACTAAAAATCTTCAGTGGTTTTCCCGTGGTCAGTAGTCTCATGTCCTCTTTATCCCTTCATTATCATTGTCATTGTGTTCCCATCATACTTTTGAAAGTCTCAAAGTTCACCAGTGACACACTGTATTTCAAAATCCAATGGTTTCTTTTTTTTTTGAGACGGAGTCTAGCTCTGTCACCCAGGCTGGAGTGCAGTGGCGTGATCTTGGCTCACTGCAAGCTCTGCCTCGCGGGTCCACGCCATTCTCCTACCTCAGCCTCCCGAGTAGCTAGGACTACAGGCGCCTGCCACCACGCCCGGCTAATTTTTTGTATTTTTAGTAGAGATGGGGTTTCGCCTTGTTAGCCAGGGTGGTCTCGATCTCCTGACCTCGTGATCTGTCCACCTCGGCCTCCCAAAGTGCTGGGATTACAGGCGTGAGCCGCCGTGTCTGGCCAAAATCCAGTGGTTTCTTTCTGTGTCTTCTATCCCCATGACCTCTTTATTGCACTATATATTGCTGCTTTGGTTTCTTTACCTAACATTTGCGCTACTGTTTTTTTAGTCTCTTTGATTGTATTTGGCCATCATTTGTAGTTCTTTCTCCTTATATCCCCAACAATGTGTGCAGGGTTCAGCCTTTGACTGTTTATTGTTGTTATTTTGTGCTGTTTATCTTGGAATTCTCATCTAAGGGTCTTAAGTCTTTCAGCTATTACCTTGTGGTTTCAGTTCTCACATTTTAAAGTTTCCTCCTATTACATTACACACAGGAATTATTATCACTGTGAAAGAGGCTGTGTCCAGCCACTCATTTGTAATCTGTGTTTCCAACATATGTGTATTGCACATTTCTATTTAGATTTTTATCATCTCAGTTTCAGCATCTGAAATAGAAAATCTCCTTCCTCTCCACCCTTCACAAACCACTTTTCTTTCCTAATTGCCTCATCTTAGTAAGCGCCAGGACCATCGTGTAAAAACTTAGTGTGATCTTGACTCATACGTTTCCTTTTTATTTTTTTGAGATGGAATCTCACTCTGCCACCCAGGTTGGAGTGCAGTCGCACGATCTCAGCTTACTGCAACCTCTGTCCCCTGGGTTCAAGTGAATCTCCTGCCTTAGCCTCCCGGGTAGCTGGGATTACAGGCGTTCACCACCTTGCCCAGCTAATTTTTGTGTTTTTAGTAGAGACAGGGTTTCACCATGTTAGCCGGGCTAATCTCGAACTCCTGACCTCAGGTTATCTGCCCTCCTTGGCCTCCCAAAGTGCTGGGATTACAGGCGTGAGCCACCACACCTGGCCTCGTTTCCTTCATAGTTATATGTTACCTAGTTTTTTGTTTTGTTTTATTTATTTATTTGAGACAGAGTCTCACTCTGTTGCCCGAGTTGGAGTGCAGTGGCGCGATCTTGGCTCACCTGCAGTCTCCACCTCTCAGGTTCAAGCAATTCTGCGTCAGCCTCCTGAGTAGTTAGGGTTACAAGCATGTGCCACCACACCCGGTAATTTTTGTATTTTTAGTAATGACAAAGTTTCACCATGTTAACCAAGCTGGTCTTGAACTCCTGACCTCAGGTGATCTACCCACCTCGGCCTCCCAAAGTGGTGGGATTACAGGTGTGAGCCACGGCACCTGGAACAAAAAAAATATATTTTTTCCAGAGTGTCTTTTAGGATCCGATCCTTGGAGTACACTTTGGGAAATGGTATGAAATTTCTTGAAGCAGCCAGAAGTGTCTCAGTTGCCACATGAGCATTCCCTTGAGAACAGCTTTGCCAGTTGTTCTGAAGCTGAGTAAATTCTTATAAACTAAGAAATATGTGCAGTGCATTTTGAAACTGTTTTTACGTTAAAATAATTTTTAAAGAAAATACTAAATGCCAGCATAAGAAAATGGAAAGATAAGAGAATATGGCCAGCAGACATCTAGATTAAACTGATATCAAAAACAGTGTATGATGAAAGACCAGAATTGTGCCTGCCAGTGAATAAATTATCAGGTTCCCACCTTGTTTACGTGAAGAGAGTTTGCTCTTATTGCAGAATTGGGTTTACAAGTAACTTGCTCAATCAAGTAAGCAGAAACTGTAAAGTTATATAATAAATGGAGGTGTTTGGTAAAATGCACTTCATATGCTCTTACATTCTTTTTTTTTTTTTTCCTTTTTGAGACGGAGTCTCGCTCTGTCACCCAGGCTGGAGTGCAGTGGCGTGATCTCAGCTCGTTGCAACCTTCACCCCCCGGGCTCAAGTGATTCTCCTGTCTCAGCCTCCTGAGTAGCTGGGACTACAGGCGTGCATCACCATGCCCGGCTAAGTTTTGTATTTTTAGTAGAGACGAAGTTTCGCCATATTGACCAGGCTGGTCTTGAACTCCTGACCTCAGGTGATCTGCCCACCTCGGCCTCCCAAAGTGCTGGGATTATAGGCGTGACCCACTGCACCCTGCCTGCTCTTACGTTCTTGGCATACTGAATTTGTCTTAACTTTCTTTTTGATGTCATGCTGATATTATATTTTAATTTGCACAATTTACTTTATACTTCTTTGTCCTTACATATGTTTGTATATGTCAGTGTTACTTTTGGATAATAGATTACTGATTTATTTTGCTCAAGGATGTAGTTGGGAGGAACTTTTGGTGTGTAGCCGGCCACCCCCAAAATGCCTCCCAATTACAATTTTCTTCCCTTCTCTCAAAAAACTGTCTTGACTTTTGTGGTAATCGCCTTCTTATTTTTAGAGACAGGGTCTTGCTATGTCGGCTGGGGTTGGAGTGCAGCAGTACTATCATAGCTTACTGCAGCCTGGCCTCAAATGATCTTCCCTCCTTAGCCTCCTGAGTAGCTGGGACTACAGGCATGCACCACCATGCCTGGGTAATGTTTAAAAATTTTTTTGTAGGGATGCTCACTTTGTTGCCCCGGCTGGTCTCAAATCCCTGGCTTCAAACAATCCTTCCGCCTCAGCTTCCTAAAGTGCTGGGATGATAGCCATGAGCCACTACACCCAGCCCACGTTTCTTTATAGTTTTGTCACTCAAATGTGCATCCTTAGATACCAAACTTTAATCTTGCCCATTGAAAAAAATTTAGCAATGATTACTTTTAGGAAGTATTTTGATGTTGTGCCATTGTACCTTTCATGTTTATGCCTTTAAGTCAGAGATTTGTCTATAGAAAAAAATGTAGTAACTTAAGTTTTTTGATGCTTTAAAGACTAGAAAGACTTGATCTAGTGAAATAAATTATATTTCAGGGTGTCCTGATGTCAGAAGAAGAAGTGTTTGAACTTGTTCCTGATGATGAGCGGCAGTGTTCAGCATGCAGAACCACATGTTTTCTCTCTGCTCTCACATGTTCCTGTAATCCTGAGCGGCTTGTATGTCTCTACCATCCAACTGATCTGTGCCCCTGCCCCATGCAGAAGAAATGTCTTAGGTATCCAAAAGTATTTTGTAAAACTTCCATTACCTTTTTTTAAAACCAAGTTTTAATGTTATTTTTACTTATTCCCTTCCTTTACTGCTTTACTCTGGACTTCTCAACTTCTCTGTCTACTTCTAGGCTTGAAGACCAGTCCCTTAAAGTTGGCCCTAAACCTGGCAGCTGAAATTAGTTTATCAGTTGATTTCACATGTTCCTTGTCTCCCTGCATTAAAAAGTGTGGGCTGGTTTGATTTTCTCTTTATGTAAGCTAAGATCCCATTCCCTTGGCCATTGTATTTTCCTTCAGCTGATTATATTTAAAACTTTATTTTTAAGTTATTGTTGGTTTTTGAGGTTTTTATTTCTGTTTTTTTTTTTTTTTTGTAGATATCGCTACCCATTAGAAGACCTCCCTTCTCTGCTATATGGTGTAAAAGTCAGGGCACAGTCCTATGACACTTGGGTCAGTCGTGTTACAGAAGCATTGTCTGCTAACTTCAACCACAAAAAAGGTTAAATTTCCTTCTTTTGTATGCATATACTGAATTGATTGTAACTTTAAAAGAGGCTTTGTTTTAGTTTTATGTTTTTTCCTTCTGTAAAAGAAAAATCCTAGGCTTCCTATGAGATTTGAGATTAATGGGTTGGTTGAATATAGACTTAATTTTCTATTTGAGAATCTTGTTTGAAATGAAAAAGCTGACATAAAATGGGCCAGACATCTAACTTGCAGTAAATTTATTATGTATGTTGGGAACCCACTATTACCAGTAAGACTGACACTGAAGGCTTCTTTGGAAAGAGAAATTATTTACCTGAGAGAAACTGTCTATAGGGATTATAAATGAGCACCTGGTTGTTAGCTTTTATTGTGTTGGTGAGATTTTCACAGCTGTTTGTTTCTACTAATTATTATGTTTCTACAAGTAGGTTGGGGACTCACTTGAGTGAGATTGGTGAAGATTTTAGAATGGCTTTTTGTGTCTGTGGTTATTGTATATGGCTCTTTATTTAAATTTTTACAGATTTGATTGAATTGCGAGTAATGCTGGAAGATGCTGAGGATAGGAAATACCCAGAGAATGATCTCTTTCGAAAACTCAGGGATGCTGTAAAAGAAGCTGAGACCTGTGCTTCTGTGGCTCAGCTGCTTCTGAGCAAAAAGCAGAAACACAGGTAAACCTAAGAAGAGTTTAATTCTCCAGTGTTTTCCTGTTTCTTTCAGAGTAAAAACCAAAATTTTATCTGGCCTGTGAAGCCCTACATTATCTTTGACCTCTTGTGGCCATGTCTCTTGCTTCCCCAGTAATGCTCCAGTTTTATCTCCTACTATTCTCCCTTCTTTCTTGCTCCAGCCTGCAGTGTTCTTTCTCTTGCTGTTCTTCATACATAGCAGGCACATTTTTGCTTAGGACTTCATGCTCTCTCTTTACTCTGCTTGGAGTTCTCTTCCCACCATATCCAGGTGGCTTGTTCCCTTACCTACCTCTTTGAAGCCTTTGTTTTCAAATGTCACTTTGTTGGCGAGGGCTTTTCTGACAAGCCTTTATAAAATTGCAATCCTCTTACCCTTCTTTCATGCTTTGTTTTTCTCCTAGCTTTATCACCTTCTGATACACTAATCTACTTATTTTATTAATTATCTGTCTTTTCTCCCTCATCCCCTACTAGAATGTACACAAGACTAGAATATCAGGGATTTTTTTTTTCATTGCCATATTTCTTGTGCTTAGAACAATGCCTGGCACACAGTTGTGCAATAAATATTTGTAAATGAACAAATAGAAACTATAGGCTGAAGGCAGGTGGCAGCAAAGGGTAACCTTGATGGATGCAGAGGACCCTTGATATAATGGAATTCATAAGTATTAAATTTTCTGTGGTATTTAAATGTGTTGTAGTAATTCCAACACATTTCTTCTGTCTGAATGGCTTTTCTCTAGCAGTTCACATTGGGTTTTTAAATTACTTTGTAAATTTTTTATTTACCATTTTGTTAGATTACTTTTCTTAGAGACATTGATCAGCGGCTCTTAACTTGTCACTGGGTCAGTGACCCCACTTGGAGAAACTAGTAAAAGTTTAGGAACCCTCTTAGAAAAATCATGTACACACAAAATTTTGAAGCACTTTCAGAGGGTTCATTGTCACCTAAGGCAGGTTAAAGGCTCTTTCACATTTTAACCTTCTTGAGATACAGGATTAAGTTTTATCAATGAACTTAATATTCCAACTATGAGGAATTTATGTAATGTTTGAAATGTTTAATACTTGTAGATCGAAGGAACTGTAACTTGGAGAGTTGAATCTTTGAGTCATTGACTGAATAACTCAACTGTTTTGAAGTGGTCACCATTGTGGTGTAATCCCTCAAACACTGGGATTCTAGGATTGCTTAGGTTTGAATTCTGAAGAGACTAGGAGCCCTTTTGATATCAGAATGACTGAATTTTTCTTACTTACATCTCAATATTATTTCACATCAGACAGAGCCCAGATAGTGGGAGGACTCGGACCAAACTGACAGTGGAAGAATTGAAGGCCTTTGTCCAACAACTTTTTAGTCTTCCGTGTGTCATCAGCCAAGCTCGGCAAGTGAAGGTGGAGTATTACATCCTTTTTTTGGGTAATGTCCTTTGTGACATGGTCCACTGTTCTGGGTTTCACAGAATGGTATATCTAAACTAGTTTTTTGCTCTGATTTTTTTTTTCTCTCACATATATGCTGCTATTTGAGGTTCTTTAGTAGGCAGTTTTTTGGTTTTGTTCTTAGCCATTATTCCCCATTTAAAATTCTGTAAGGCTGGTATGAAATTATTTTTTTCTATATTAATTTTAGTTCAGAACCCCCATTTAACATAGATGTAATTGAAATGCAAGAAGTTAGTTAAAATAATCTGCATGTATCAGTGTTAATGATACGTGCGCTTTTAAAAAGCTTAATGATGGCTTAATGAATATGTAAAATCTTAAAAGTATGTATCAAATATATTAATCTCCATAGTTAATGATCTTTTGATAGTTTGGGGTGTTTTTGTGTTTGAGGGGTGGGTAGGGTGTCTAAAATAGTGTTTTTTATTTTTGTTTTTGTTTTTGAGATGGGAGTCTTGCTCTGTCGCCCAGGCTGGAGTGCAGTGGCGAGATCTCGGCTTACTGCAACCTCTGCCTCCTGGGTTCAAGCGATTCTCCTGCCTCAGCCTCCCGAGTAGCTGGGATTAGAGGAATGGGCCACTATGCCCAGCTAATTTTTATAGTTTTAGTAGAGATGGGTTTTCGCCATGTTAGCAGGCTGGTTTCAAACTCCTGACCTCAAGTGGTCCACCCGCCTCGGCCTCCCAAAGTGCTGGGATTACAGGCATGAGCCACCGCACCCGGCCTAAAATAGTTTTTATCAAGGTTATCAACTTGTGAAATCTGTGGTCAGTTGTGTTCTTGTCTTACTCCATTTCATAAGAGCATTTTGATAGTTGACTACTCTTTCTTGAATTCTGTTCTTTAAGCCCCTGTGACACCACACTTTCTGGGTTTTTTCTTAGCTCATTGGCAGTTCTTCTCTTACGTCTTCCTTGCTGCTTGTTTTCTCTTCGACTTGACTTCTAAGTGTTGGAGTATATTAGGAGTCTCGGCCCTTTCTTCAGGTGCCCCCACTTCTGATACCTTATTTGCCCAGTGACATTAAATATCACCTATATTCTGTTGATTCAATCCCACATCTCCAGCCCTGGATGCCTTTTTTCCCTGCAGACTTGTATGTCCAGCTGCATACTCTGGATTTCCATTTGGTGGACTAAAAGGCATCTTAAAGGCTTTTTTTCTTTTCTTTTCTTTTTTTTTGAGACAGCATCTGGCTCTGTCATCCAGGCTGCAGTACAGTGGTATGGTCTCAGCTCACTATAACTTCTGCTTCCCAGACTCAAGCAATCCTCCCACCTCAGCCTCCCAAGTTGCTGGGACTACAGGTGCACACCACCACGCCTGGCTAATTTTTGTATGTTTTGTAGAGACGAGTTTTTGCCATTTTGCCCAGGCTGGTCTCAAAACTCCTGAGCTCAAGCGATCCACTTGCTTTGGCCTCCCAAAGTGCTGGAATTACAGCATGAGCCACCACGCCTTTTAATGAACCAAGTGAATCAAACTCCTTGATTTCTTTATTTCCCTTATACCCTGTGTTCAATATTTAAACAAGTGCTGGCTGCTATTACCTCCAAAATATATCCCAAAGCAAACCATTTATTATCCTCTCCGTTGCCTAAACTATGCTCTACACCACTGGAATGTGCCCCTTGGATTACTCCCAACAGCCTTTCAGCTGCTTTCCCTTCTTCTGCTCGTCTGACATTTTATTTTTTGTTTGGTAGCCAGAATGCTAATCTAAACTTTAAATCAAATCACATCACTTCCCTATGGTAAAAATTCTCCAGTGGTTCCCCAAAGCCATTTGAATGAAATTCAAACTCATTGTAACCTAGAAGATACTGTGTAGTCTGACCTCTGCTTATTTTTTAACAACACTTCTCCATCATCATCCACTTGTAGCAACACACCAAGCTCATTCTTCTTTAAAAGCGTTTGCAATTATTATTTGCCCTGCCCGAACCGTTCTTCCTTCAGATCATCTTGTAGTTCCTCCCCAACCCTCAATTTAGTTTCAGTTTGTCTTCTGTGACTACCATGACATTACTAAGTAATATGCCCCTCCCCACTCTGGTCATCCTCTGTTGTGCTGCCCTATTTTATTTTCAGAGCACTTGACACTAACCGAAACATTTTATTCCTATGTTCACTGTCTGGTCATCTGCATTAGAATGTATGTTCTCTGAAGACAAAGACTGTTTTATGTCTTCTTTAATACTGTGTGCCTAGAAAAGTGCCTGCATCTAAGTCAGCAGTCATTAAATATTTATTGAATGAATCAACTGTATTTTAAAAGTAGGAGAATAGCTAGAAGTAATTACACAAAAGCATATTTATTAATTTAACTGTCATATCTGAATATTTGGTGTTATGATGGTGAGATTATAAGAGTCTAGAATTGATAGTTTGCCTTGACTATGTCTATTTCATACTCTTTTGTATCTTTTAAATTTGTTTTTCTGATTTTTATTTCTTTTGACCTTTTCAGAATCTGCTAGATGATGTGGAAGAGTTTCATGAACGTGCTCAGGAGGCCATGATGGATGAAACCCCAGATTCTTCCAAACTCCAGATGCTGATAGATATGGGCTCTAGTCTCTATGTGGAACTCCCTGAATTACCACGACTGAAGCAAGAGCTACAACAGGCTCGGTGGTTGGACGAAGTAAGACTGACCTTATCAGATCCGCAACAAGTCACTTTGGATGTCATGAAGAAGCTGATAGACTCTGGGGTAGGGTTGGCACCCCACCATGCTGTGGAGAAAGCAATGGCTGAACTACAGGAGCTCCTTACAGTCTCTGAACGATGGGAAGAAAAGGCTAAGGTCTGCCTACAGGCAAGGTGAACACATTTTGGTGACAGTTGCCTCTTTAACAACTAAGTCAGAAGGTAGAGTGGGAAGAAGGAACTTAAAAGCTTATTTCATTAAATGACTTTTTTTTTTTTTTTGCGTTTAGGATTTTAATGTATAAGTAGCATTAGTTAAGTTGTGTAGGTGGGAAAGGTATTTCCTGATGATCCAGGGCCTGAAGGAAACCGGGAGATTCTCCTCTCTCCCTGCTTTGGCAGGCAGCTCCTGGAGAGGTGCAGCTCCCGGAGAGGTGCAGGTCAGTGGCAGTGGGTACAGACAAGCTGGAGAGTTTCTTTCTGGGCAGGAGTGCCCACAGGCCATGCCTTCTTCAACCCTCAGAGCACCTCATTGTGTCTGGACCCACGCATGGGGTAGCGTTGCTAGAGAGTGGAGAGTGGGTTCTCCTGGGTCTGGCTCCGACAGCTGGTTTACTGTGATGACATTAAATATTTAATTAAATGTTTTGTGCCTTCCCTGGCCAGTCGCTAAGTTATCAAATGGGGCTACATGTAGACAGTTTCAAATATGTGCAAACTATTGTGCAGAGTACTTTGTTAGGTACTTCATGTTATACAAAGTAGTATTTTGTTTAGAGCCTATGCTTAGTGATACTATAGTTAGGAAGTAAGAAGTATAAAGCTCATTGTAGTACCTTATTAATGTTAACCGAAAGGTAAGGAAAAATGTTACAGGGATTCAGAGGGGAAAGATCATGGTGAGCTTGGGTGGTCAGTAGAGAAGCTTCAGAGAAAAATAAGAACTTAGGTAGAGCCTTGAGGAATGAGTAGGATTGAAGTGGAAGGGAGGTAAGAGAAATTTCAGAAACTGAGTTTAAGGAATATTTAGGGTGTGTTCAGGTGACAGAAAATAAGTGGGTTTCCCTGGAGTGGAGGATTCATGTCGAAAAGTATTGGGAGATGAGAATCAGGCAGGAGGAGAATGTTGAGTGGCTGTATTAGCATCAGCACCCCATTGGACTTAATGAGATTTAAATAAAGTGTTTATATCTCACTGTATATCAGCAAATTTGGTTGATAATTAACGGTGGTCTTTGTGAAAGCATTTCTCTAGCAGCTAAGATTAATATTTATATAATTTCTATTGTGAGGATGAGGAAACTGGGGTGCATGGAGAGATCACGTAGTTACTGAGTGACACAACTGAAATTTAAAGCATCTTCCACTTCATTTCAATATCTCTGTGTACTTAACTATTTTGCCAGCCACTTACTTTGTATGCATTTTGGTAAGAAAATATTTAGGTGATTTAATTAGCACAGCTCTGAGAAGCCTCTGCGTACACTGGATATTTTGCTATCCAGATGCCATGCAGAATACATACTAAAATTTATTCATAGCTTTTCCTATTGGAACTGTTCATATTACTCAGTGTCTTCAGACGAATGACAGTTCCAGGAGGTGGGAACATATTAAGTGGACAAAGCTAAATAACTTTGGAATGTAAAACTATGATTTTGATATACGTGATGCACCTGGTAGTAGGCCACCAAATGAAATTTCGTTGGTAATAATAGTTAAAAACTTTGTTTTCCCGGTCTCCGATATTTAATCAGTCACCAGGTTCTGATGACTCTGTCTCCAACATGTCTTTCATATCTCTCTTTCAAATTCATTGTCACTGACCTAGTTGTAGTCCTCTTATATTTTACCTTGATATTTGAGTTTGGTAAGTATTGATGGAGAACCTGCTACGTGCCAGGTGCTATTTCTAAATGCTATGTAGACAGTAGTGAACAAGACACACAAAGATCTCTGCTTTCATGGAGCTACCGTTCTAGTAGAGAGAGAGAGAGAGAAATAAATGAATGAATTTCAAATAATTAGTGTCATGAAAAAAGTAAAACTGGTAAAGAAATAGAGAATTATGTGGTTGGTGGAAGTAGTGGGAGTTAGACTCTTTTCTAACTTCTGTCAGAATTATCTTTCTGAAACACAGCCTTAATCTTCTTGATCTCTTAGTATTGGTTATTAACTACTTACCATTATTTTCTTGAGATTCTTTCTTTGCCTTTGGCCTTCTCTCTACCTCTAAAATAATGGTTTTCCTCGAGATTCTGGCATAGATGCCTTTCTTTTCTCACTCTGTACAGTCTCTGGAAATTTCATTTAATTTCTTGGCTCTGTTTGCCTTCTTTATACTGAGTAACTCCTAAATCTTCATTTATAATATAGATTTCTTTCATAAATATCATCTGCCTGTTAGATAATTCCAGGGGATGTCCCACAGATACCTGAAATTCCCTGTATCCAAAATTGGACTCATTAATGTCTTCTCATAGCCTCCTCCTTTGTTTCTTTATTCTTTAAATTATACCATCTTTCACTCATTTGAACAAGCAGGTACTTTGGTAGTTAGCTTTGACTCTTCCCTTCTTCTTTATCCTCAAACTCAGTCATGTTGGTTATATTTCCCCAGTGCTTCTCACTTTCTTTCATTTTTTTTTTTTAAGTCTGCATGTGGATTTATGTTATACTCATTCTTTTTCACCCCACCCTGCCTTTTTTTGAGATGGAGATTTGCTTTGTTGCCCAGGCTGGGGTGTGCAATGGTGCCATTTTGGCTCATGGCAACCTCCACTGCCCAAGGCTCAAGCAATTCTCGTGCCTCAGGCTTCCGAGTAGCTGGGATTATAGGTGCATGCCACCATGCCCAGCTAATTTTTTTATTTTTTGCAGAGATGGGGTTTCGCCATGTTGGCCAGCCTTGTCTTGAGCTCCTGACCTCAAGCAATCTGCCCACCTTGGCCTCCCAAAGTGCTGGGATTACAGGCATGAGCCACTGTGCCCAGCCTTTTACCCTCATTCTTGAAGGACTTTTTTGCGATAGGTGTAAAATTACTGGTTGACAATTATTTTGTCTTAGTACTTTGGATATATCATTCTCTCTGCTGTTTTGAAAAGAATCTTTTCACTTGGACTGCTTGTAGGATTATTCCTTCTTTTTCTCTCATTCCACTCAGGCTGCTGTCGTAGCTTGCCTAGATCACAGCAGCAGATTCTGTCTGGTCTTACCCCTCTCTAATTCATTCTCTATACTGCCACTAATACTTTGTTAAAATACAGGTGTAACTTTCACTCCCTTACTTAAATCCTTCTCTAGTTTTCTGTTGCCCTCAGGATGAAGTCCAAATTCCCTAACCTGATTTATAAGGCCATCTGTCATCTAGCCTCTTGCTTAATTATATATCTAGTCTTATCTCTTGCCATTCTTCCTCTTGTATTCTATGTTCCAAACATTGTGATTTTTTCCTCTCAGTTCCTCAAACATCTGTGTTCTTTCTCTGCATCTTTGTGCATGTTTTTTTTATTCTCCTGTGGAGCACTCTTATTTTCAGCCCATCTCCTGTGGTGTACCTCTACCAACCCTACCCTGCCCCTGGCCCCAGCTTTCCTGATTAAGTCTTGTTCAGAAAGGATGAGAAAGCTTAGACATCACTTTTGGGAAGTCTTCTTTCCCTGCCACGTCAATTAGGTTCTCCTAGTATGTATTCCAATAGCACTTTTACTTTCATTTATCATTACACTTACCACAGAGCATCATAAACTCCTTATGAATAATCTTCATAAGATTAAAAAGTTTCGTGAGGCTGGGCACAGTGGCTCACGCCTGTAATCCCAGCACTTTGGGAGGCTGAGGCAGGAGAATCACGAGGTCAGGAGATGGAGACCATCCTGGCTAACACAGTGAAACCCCGTCTCTACTAAAAATACAAAAAATTAGCCAGGCGTGGTGGTGCATGCCTGTACTCCCAGCTACTCGGGAGGCTGAGGCATGAGAATCGTTTGAACCTAGGAGGCAGAGGTTGCAGTGAGCTGAGATTGCGCCACTGCACTTCAGCCTGGGTGACCCCGAGACTCAAAAAAGAAATAAATGAAAGGTTTCATGAGGCAAGGACTGTCATTTTTGCTCATGAGCAATTTCCAGGACCTAGAACAGTGCCTAACACATAGTAGGATTCGTGGATGATGAACGATTTCAGCCTCAGTACCTTCCCATTGCTTTATATGATGAAGTCCATGGCTCTCAGGACTCTGCATCTTTCTTCCTGCCAAATTCCTTTTTCCTGCCCCACTCTTTTTCCACCCATCCCCTGCCTCCAACCCTCCACATCACCCCCTAATCGCAAACTGAACCATGAATGCTTTTCAAGTGTTTCTCCATGCCTTTGTTCATTATATTCCTGGTTTCTTTAACTTCTTTAACTTTTCATTTGGACAGAATCGTACTAATATAAGGCCTACTTCAAAGCCTTTCTCAACTCTCCTGGGCAGAATTAATCACTGCCTGCCATAACAGTGAGTTTATAGTAATTTGGTTTTAGTTCCCAGTAGAAGCATAATTCTTATCTTCTATTGTGATTCATTGAGGATAAGGTCTATGCTTTATTCATCTTTGTGTAACTAATGTTAATGAATGTAGTTTAAGTAAATGTACATTGTCAACATTAATGGATTTCTAGTCTATTGTTTTCTATATTGCTATCCAATGTGCATCTCTGACAATTTCAGGTACTGTAGAGAAGTAGAGTAGAGGCAGTCTAGTATAGTGAAAGGATCATAGATCTGACCTTCATTCTGAATCAGTATTTCAGATGTGTCCTTTATTACACTAAATGACCGGGGAAAATAACTTTTCTTTGAGTTGAAGTTTTCTTATCCGTAAAAATTTATATTTTATTTTATTATAAACTTATGTTTATACATTTTCTTATCTATGAAGTTTTCTTATCTGTGAGATGGAAAAGAAAGATACTAGCTGCTTTGCCTCCCTTATAGGATTGTGGTAAGAATTCAGTGAAATCATGTAAATGAAAGTTCTCTAAACATTCTGAAATGTTACTTAAATGTTGATTTCTCATGCATCCTACTCTGTTTTTATTGTTCTTTTAGACCGAGGCACAGTGTGGCAAGTTTAGAAAGCATTGTGAATGAAGCCAAGAACATTCCAGCCTTTCTACCCAATGTGTTGTCCTTGAAAGAAGCCTTGCAAAAGGCTCGAGAATGGACCGCTAAAGTGGAAGCTATTCAGGTAAGAAGACTTTTGGATTATCCCACCTATCAGGTAATGCCTGTTTCATGGATTAATCTTTTAAACCATTAATTCTTTAGAATAGAATAATCATAATACAAACGATCCCTAACTTAGATCGATTTGTGATTTTTAGACTTTATGATGGTGCGAAAGTGATATGCATTGAGTAGAAACTGTGTTTCGAATTTTGAATTTTGAACTTGTGCCAGGCTAGCAATATGTGGTATGACATTCTCTCACAATGCCGGGCAGCAGCACTGAGCCACAGCTCCCAGTCAGTCATGCCGATGTAAGTGTTCTGAGCACCTTTAAGGTAGGCTAGGCTAAGCTGTGTTTCGTATGTTAATTTTATTAAATGCATTTTCAAATTACAATATTTCCAACTTACGACGGGACATAACCCTGTCCTAAGTTGAGGAGCATCTATAAAATAATTCTAGTAAAGTTCACTTACTCTTTCGTCTGATTTTATAATTTAGAATAATTATTACCTACTTAAATATTACTTGTTTTTATTGACTCCTTGCTATGAAAGATGATGGAATTAGTTATTTAACTCTTTAGCAGTAGGGAATTTGTTACCTACTGTATTCAAATTTTTTTCCATGTGCATAAATTACTTTTAAAATTAGCGGCAGAAAAATAAAATGAAATTAACATTTACTGAGCACCACAGTACTCTTGCTACTATTCTAGATGTTTGGGAGCAGGCATGTAAGGGAAGGGTATAAAAATAGGACTTATGGTATAAAATAGGGTATAAAAGTAGAGTCTTCCAAATACATATTTTCTAGTTGGAGAGACATATTTTACACATCTGTAATTTAAAACAGAATGAAATAAGTGCTAGATAGAGATAAAAGTGTACTCGAATCATAAAAACCGTTAAGCAGCACTTACAGTGTTAAGTATATAAATACTCTTAATTATAGAACTGTACTCAAAAAGAAAACCAACTTCCACTATACTGCTGCCCCCAAAAGGAACGTATTCTGGGTGTCAAGTTCTTTTTTTTTTTTGAGACAGAGTCTTGCTCTGTTGCCCTGGCTGGAGTGCAGTGGTGTGATCTTGGCTCACTGCAACCTCTGCCTCCTGGGTTCAAGCAATTCTCCTGCCTCAGCTTCCCAAGTAGCTGGGACTACAGGCGCATGCCAGCACGCCTAGCTAATTTTTGTATTTTTAGTAGAGCCGGGGTTTCACCATGTTGGCCAGGCTGGTCTTGAACTCCTCACCTCAGGTGATCCGCCTGTCTTGGCCTTCCAAAGTGCTGGGATTACAGGCGTGAGCCACCGCGCCTGGCCTGGGTGTCTTCTCTTTTACTTTCTTTTCTGTTGAGTTTTTCTGGGACCTGCTTAGCTGCCACTGTTTCTTTTCTGTTTTTTTGAATTATTTTTGTTTTTATCCGGACAGCTTCTATGTTTGATGCGTTTTTGACCTGGCTCAGGCAGTAGTTGTTGTCTTCGAATGTCTGAGAATCTTTAATTGGCTGTTTTATTTAGAATTGAAGGACTAAGTCAATAAGTATAGGTAACTGTCATGTGTTTCCTCTGTAATTTCAAAGGGTGGGGTTTCACCATGTTGGCCAGGCTGGTCTCGAGCTCCTGACCTCAGGTGATCTGCCTGCCTCAGCTTCCCAAAGTGCTGAGATTACAGGTGTGAGCCACCACGCCTGGCCTGCTAACTGTGTTTATATATGTCTGTGCTTTAGATTGTCCTTTGAACTGGTTGTTATACTGGTACTCTCAATAAATAAAATCATTGATGACATGTTCATTAAAAAAATAATTTACACAAACTTCAAAAAATAGGACATTGGAAGTTACATTAATTCAAGAGATGGAATTACATTCAAAGAATAATATTTAATAAAAGAACTAACACTAAACTTTGTAAGGTCTTTCAACAGTATATTGCCAAACCCCATAAGAGAACTCAAATTGTGAGAATCTACTTTGGTTTTTCAGAGTGGCAGCAATTACGCTTATTTGGAGCAGCTTGAGAGCTTGTCTGCGAAAGGACGCCCTATCCCTGTGCGTCTTGAAGCACTGCCGCAAGTGGAATCACAGGTAGCAGCAGCACGGGCATGGAGAGAACGGACTGGGCGGACGTTTCTTAAGAAGAATTCTAGCCATACATTGTTACAGGTACTTGAACTTCAACACTCTCATAAGCAGCTGATAATTTAAGTAGTAATAGTATTGGTGAGGGTTATTTTCAGTTTATCTGATTACCATTATACAAGTGATTCTTACTAGGTAATATCAGATGTTGACTTGAAATCTGGAACCTTGGGCAGATTCATTTCCAGTTAATCTTGTGCTGTCCCCAGAAGAAGCAGTCGGCCTTGGCTTGTTATTGGACTCTAGTCATTGAAATCGTTTTGTTCTGTTTTTTTTGAGACAGGGTCTTGCCCTGTCACTCAGACTGGAGTGCAGTGGTGCAGTCTCGTCCCACTGCAGCTGTCGCCTCCTGGGCTCAAGTGATCCTTTCACCTCATCCTCCCAAGTGTCTGGGACTACAGGCATGCTACACCATGCCTGGCTAATTTTTTGTATTTTTGGTGGAGATGGGGTTTCATCATGTTGCCTGGGCTGGTCTTGAACTCCTTTGAGCTCAAGTGATGCGCCCGCCTCAGTCTTCCAAAGTGCTGGGATTACAGGTGTGAGCCACCACGTCCAGCCTATCATTGAAAGATCTTATTTCTCCGAAGCACAAATTTGTATACTCATCATCCCTTTCATCTTGAGCAGTTGAACATAGTAGTTAAGAGCAAAGGCTTTGGAATGAGATCCTTTCAGGTTTGAGAGTGGACTCCTTAATTGCTAACCCTGTGTCCTTGGGCAAGTTATTTCCTTCCTCAGCCTCAGTTTCTCTTGTTTATAAAATGTAGATATTAATACCTACTACATAGGGTTGTTGTGAGAAATAAATTAGATCATGTGTATAAAGTCCTTAAGAAAGTGCGTGGGACATGGTTGAACGGTCAACAAATGGCTCCTTTATTATTTTTACTTTTAAGATTTTTTTAAAAACCAGAGTTTATAATGGTGGTTTTATTTTTGTAGGTGCTGAGCCCCCGAACTGACATTGGTGTATATGGGAGTGGCAAAAATAGGAGGAAAAAAGTAAAAGAACTAATAGAAAAAGAAAAAGAAAAGGATCTGGACCTGGAGCCTCTGAGTGATCTGGAGGAAGGATTGGAGGAAACCAGAGATACAGCCATGGTGGTAAGAAATTACCTAGCATCTTGAGTTTGCTTGGTGAATATAAAACTCTGTAAAGATATTAGCAGACTCACAGTTTTTATGTTTTTAACTTTTTATTTTCATATACTTTGGCTTTATGATTATACATATTTCACATTAAAAGTAAATATTTATAATCAAGATGTACAAAAAGTTTAGTATTCTGCTCTTTTCCCAAAATTGTCTTTTCCATACCTCTGTTCTTTATTGTTGTTTTAATAGTTGTCTGCTGTTCCATCAAGTTGTCCATAGTTTGCTGAGTACAGTAAGTCCTCACTTAATTTTATCAATAGCTTCTTGCACTGCAACTTTAAGCGAAGCAATGTATAATGAACCCACTTTTACTACAGACTGATATAAACAAGAGTTAAGTTCCTGCAGCATATTTCTGGTCACAAAAACATCATCAGACTTTTAAAATAAAGACCCCAAACACTTCTGATATTAAACACTGAGAAAATTCGAGCTAAACCTACATTTAAGAGAGAGTAATAAAAACGAGATAATTATCCAGTTTTTGGTAAATTAGTGAGTGACAGTGGCATTGGCCAGGAATTGATTTTTTTCTCATCAGTGTTATAATGAAACTACACTGAACGTGAAGATGTTATTTGAGGACCTGCTGTAGTTTTCTAATTTTGAGCATTTTGCCTGTTACTAAGTTTCTTATTGTAAGTAATAAAGTGAACTTCTTTTATAACCTTTTCCTTCTTTTAAATTTCCTAGACTTGACTCTTAGGAATGCAATTACTGGGTTAGAATTTAATATAAGCATTTTATGACTCTTATTACTATTGTGTTTTTCAAAGGAATTATAGCAGGCTACAGATTTCCATCTCTTAATGAGTCTTAAAATATTTGTAGTTGATGAGAATTATGCTTTTTTGGAGGATAGGAGGAATGTGTTAAGATTACTAGGAGCCTGAGGAAATGGAAAATAAATATGAATCTGGATAATAAAAGTAGGGAATTGCATGTGATATAGCTCGTTCTGCCTACAAATGATTCCGTTTTGAAGCCAGTGAAAATATTCTCTGATTAGAGAGCCTGCCTAACAAGTCAATCTTGCTAGACAAGTACGACTGGAAATTATTTCAAAATTGTTTGAAAGCTGCCAGTAGTTTAACAAGAAAATGCACTGACAGTATTGATAATTAAATTTGTTTGCCTTTATTTACTTTGTTAAAATGAGTTTCATAAAACTCTGTTGTTACAACTGATCGTCAAGTTTTGTTATTCTACTTAAACATGAAGAGGCCTTCCAGAGAGAAGTAAATTAATTTGTGTAGGACTTGCCCCAGGGAATGAATTACGAGGTGATAGGAAACTAATACTTTAAGAGTGTTTACCTTGTGCAAGGTACCAGGTTAGGCACTTTCATATGTTATCTTATTTAATCCGTAAAACAGCAAAATACGGTTGGTAGTATTCTCATTTTTCAGAAAACGGACGTTCTGAAACTTGTGCCCCGTATTAACAGTCTAAAAGTACAAGAGCCAGGCTTTGTACCCAGGTTGCTTGATTTCAAGGCATGCCATCTTTGTACCGCACCCTACAGAAGAGGCCAAAGTACTGTACTGATGTACATGATCAAATATGATAGCACTTTGCCCATTTCACACATGAGGAATGTTTGCATGGAAACTGCCAGGGGCCCCACATTTTAGGAAACTGTTTATAATTGATAACTTGGGAGAAAGATCCCACAGCCTTGAGGATTTGGTATTTTGGGGGGTATATTGCAGTGACTCTTTTCAATTAAATGTTTGTCTTGTACAGGTGGCAGTTTTCAAAGAACGGGAGCAAAAAGAGATTGAAGCCATGCATTCTCTCAGAGCAGCCAACCTAGCCAAGATGACAATGGTGGACCGCATAGAAGAAGTAAAATTTTGCATTTGCCGCAAGACAGCCAGTGGGTTTATGCTACAGTGTGAGCTCTGCAAAGACTGGTTCCATAACAGCTGTGTTCCTCTTCCTAAATCAAGTTCCCAAAAAAAAGGATCCAGCTGGCAAGCTAAAGAAGTAAAATTCCTTTGCCCTCTTTGTATGCGGTCTCGAAGGCCCAGGCTAGAGACTATTCTGTCACTCCTGGTATCCCTTCAGAAGTTGCCCGTACGGTTACCTGAAGGAGAGGCCCTACAGTGTTTGACAGAACGTGCTATGAGTTGGCAAGATAGAGCGCGGCAGGCTCTAGCCACAGATGAACTATCCTCTGCCCTGGCCAAACTATCTGTGTTGAGCCAGCGTATGGTGGAACAGGCGGCTCGAGAAAAAACTGAAAAGATCATCAGTGCAGAACTCCAAAAAGCAGCTGCCAATCCAGACTTACAGGCAAGTTTAGGATTTACATTCTTTTTCTATTTCATGGGATATGTCAGTGTATAAACAGTAAATTGAGTCTGTCTTACCAATTGATTAGGAAAATAACAGTAACTTGTCAGCAATTATCCATTGCATTCTCCTTCAACATACACTATAGCACTTTTTTTGGATACGTACTTAGTGAAATATTCTTGGGAATATCATTCAGGTGGACTTTGGCATCATAATCAAATAATTTGATTTCTACTAACTGTTGAAGAACTCTGTTAGCCACGTTGCTTATTCATTACATTTTGGTGATCTTAAGCACACATTAATTACCCTGTCTGTTTAGCATGTCTTGCTGTTCATCTTGGAATTATTTGTTGTTTAGGGACACTTACCTAGTTTCCAGCAGTCTGCTTTTAACCGGGTAGTGAGCAGTGTGTCATCTTCTCCTCGACAAACAATGGACTATGATGATGAAGAAACAGACTCTGATGAAGACATTCGAGAGACATATGGCTACGACATGAAGGTAGTTACATGGACAAGCTGTGTGGGTACATACCTGATCATTGGGTTTGTTTAAAAAAAAAAAAAGCTATTGAAGAGTGAAGTTTGAGGCCTGAAAGTGAAAGAGAAAACTAATCATTTATCTGTTCTGAGTTTTTAGTCGTAGCATTTTTTCAAAACTCAAAACATTACAGGTTGCTGAAACATTTTTTTTTTTTTTTGGAGATGGAGTCTCGCTCTGTCACCCAGGCTGGAATGCAACGGCGCGTTCTCTGTTCAGTGCAACCTCTGCCTTCTGGGTTCAAGCGATTCTTGTGCCTCAGCCTCCCAAGTTGCTGGAATTACAGGTGCATGCCACTCTGCCCGGCTAATTTTTGTATTTTTAGTAGAGATGGGGTTTCGTCATGTTGGCCAGGCTGGTCTTGAACTCCTGACCTGAAGTGACCTGCCTGCCTCGGCCTCCCAAAGTGCTGGGATAACAGGCCTGAGCCACCACTCCAGGCCTGAAACAATTTTTAAAAAATAGAATTAAAAAATCTGTATTTGTTTTACTCATCTTATAATCCCTTATGGCTTAGAGGAACTAGAAAAGCAATATGTAAAGCCTTCATGGCCAATTTCGGTTTTTCAGATTTTTTTCTTTGAGTTGTTAAAGTCTGTATACAGTTAAGTTTTAAGAATTCCATTCTAGGCTTGGTGTGGTGGCTCATGCCTGTAAACCTAACAATTTAGGGGAGACCGAGGTGGAAGGATCACTTGAGCCCAGGAGTTTGAAACCAGCCTGTGCAACATATTGAGACCCCCATCTCTACAAAAAATACAAAAATTAGTTGGGTGTGGTAGCATGCACCTGTAGTCCCAGCTACTTGGGAGGCTGAAGTGGGAGGATTGCTTTGAGCCTAGGAGGTCGAGGCTGCAGTGAGCCATGATTGCACCACTGCCCTCCAGCCTGGGCAACACAAGAAGACCTGTCTCAAGAAAAAAAAAAAAAAAAAACACTTCCATTGCTAGAGTCTTTTGCTCTGCTTTCTTGTCTGGATGGTGCTAGATAGAATGTCACATTTGGAGATGGGTAATATAATACTTGGGCCCAGGTTAGAATTTGCTGAGTTCCAGTTGCAGATACAACAAATTATTTACCATCAATGTGATTATTTTGGTAATGACACGTTACTGGTGGTGAAGAGAAGGTTTTGACAAGTTTGTTTTGTGTTGGATCCAGTTGGCTTTTCGTTAGCCCTTTTTGTCAGGTGCAAGCCCTTTGCTTTTTAACCTAGTAATAACAATGTGATTAGGCAGAGACCCTGCCAGATTACAGTCAATCCATTGACTTGTTTTATATGATTCTTAGTTGCTTTGTTTAGAATCTATTCTTGTAACCTGGGAATTCCTACTCTGATACAAAAGGCTGCTTCCAGAGAACAAGGGGAGATTCTGTTCCTACCCCTTCACTATCTTTTATTTGTCTTTTCAGCTTGCAGATCAGCATGGTACTGCTCATTAATCTCATCAGCATTAAAACTCCTAGGATATAAAATTAAAACCATCCATCATAGACGCTCGTAGATTCCTCCGCTGGGAAATATTTTTTCTCAAGATAGAAATGGGAATTTTCAGTTATGTGACTTAAAGACTTGAAAACAGTTGAAACTTGAATTAGACTGTTCAAATAATCTTTTTTTATATTAAAATATCTTATTATATGGTAGATTATTGTTTTTCAGTTTTGAAAGTTTTGTGAACAGATGGCCAAGTTTTGTTGCACTGATTTTCAAGGGCTGTTTGAGGGCCATTATTAAGAAAAGAGGCATTACATTTGCGTACAGTTCTTGAATGTCATCTTAGTGTACTGCTAAATCCCATTATGAAGAATTCATTGGCAGTCTCCTGAAAGGTACACTAGCTTATACCACACACAGCGGTACATTCTTAAGCACGTTGTTATCCAGAAGTTAATGACTATCTTTGTTTACGAAGTTGTATATAGGGTGACTAAGAGCAGCTGAAAAGGAATGCAACCCATGCCAAGTATAATTAGCTTTTTCCTTGAATACTGGAATCACCCGTTTACCCTAGTTAGAGGCCTTTGATATTTTTGGTGGTTGCTTTTTAGCACATTAGCTATCAGCCACTCTTCTAGAATTGCTTAACATGATGGGCTTTGCTTGAAAGCAGACTGGTAACCTATGAAAACATCACAAGTATTGATGATTTTCAGGACTAGGGATCACAACTGCAGTTTCATATGGTTGGATGGAGTAGTCTTTTTGTGGAGGAATTTATATGAGAATCTTAGCTTACTGTCTCTTTGGTAGTGGGTATTGGCAGGGTAGAAAAATAAGATTATGGATTTTCTAGTGTTAGCAATGTATTTGACAGCTGAGAAGAGAAGAATGGTGGCAGGACTTATGGTAATTCAAGTTCAAATTTACTTTGCCAGTCAGATGCTCTACCACTGAGCTATATACCCCTGCCAATTTACTTTGATGTTGATATCTTTGAATGAAAAAAAAAAAGCCTATACTCTTGAGCATTTTCCCACAGAGCAAGTGATAATTGTATAATGAAAATTTTATTTGCCAGTTTATTTGCATTTGACCTGGTGGTTTTTTCCTTTGTGTGATGTCCTCTGTCGTGACCATAAATTCATAACTTAAAATACTTTGAACTTAGTATTCTTGCTTGAGGAAGAGCCCCCTCTTGGTTTAGGAGGAGGGGTAGGTAATTATTTAGTAAAATAAAATCAGTCATTTTATCTTAGTTACCATCCAGAAAATCATTACTTACGAGGTACATATTTAATGAAGCAAAGTCTGTCCTGCATCTTTTGGGATTGTGTCTATGTAGGTGAGCTTGTGGAAACTAATTTCAAGGAGAATCATAGACCTAATCAGAGCTCACTTAACATTGCAAGGACTTTAAGTGTAACAATGAGATTAATGGGCAGTACCAAGCTGATCTGCAAGCTGAACTTATTTTTCCCCCTCATCACTGTTACAATGAAATGAAAACAACTTTATTCAAAGACCTGCTACTATACTTCCTTTTGCTTAAAGGCAGTTTCTAAGAACCTACCGATGACATTACATGAAGACTTACTGTAATCTGTATATTGTCAGTCAGACATATACTTGTATTAAGAGCAATTGGTAAGATTCTAGGTATGAAAACCTGTAGAGAGGATTAAATGGTTTGTGTCCTTAAGCTGTCACATCTAAATTTATCTTCCCCTCCTTAACTTGTTGGTATAGGAGTTATTATAGGTTGTAGACTATAGAAGGTAGATTACTTAACGGTAATTTTTTTTGTATTATACTTTAAGTTCTGGGGTACATGTGCAGAACGTACAGGTTTGCTACATAGGTATACACGTGCCATGGTGGTTTGCTGCACCCATCAACCACATTAGGTATTTCTCCTAATGCTATGCCTCCCCTAGGCCTGCACCCCTGGACAGGCCCTGGTGTGTGATGTTCCCCTCCCTGTGTCCATATGTTCTCGTTGTTCAACTCCCACTTATGAGTGAGAACATGCAGTGTTTGGTTTCCTGTTCTTGTGTTAGTTTGCTGAGAATGATGGTTTCCAGCTTCATCCATGTCTCTGCAAAGGACACAAACTCATCTTTTTTTTATGGCTACGTAGTATTCCATGGTATATATGTGCTGCATTTTCTTCATCTGTTCTATCATTGGTGGGCATTTGGGCTGGTTCCAAGTCTTTGCTGTTGTGAACAGCACTGCAGTAAACATATGTGTGCATGTGTCTATAGTAGAATGATTTATAATCCTTTGGGTATATACCCAGTAATGGGATTGCTGGGTCAAATGGTAATTCTAGTTCTAGATTCTTGAGGAATTGCCAGAGTCTTCCACAATGGTTGAACTAATTGACACTCCCACCAACAGTGTAAAAGCATTCGTGTTTCTCCACATCCTCTGTAGCATCTGTTGTTTCCTGACTTTTTAATGATCGCCATTTTAGCTGGTGTGAGATGGTATCTCATTGTGGTTTTGATTTCCAATTCTCTAGTGACAGTGATGATGAGCATTTTTTCATATGTTTGTTGGCTGCATAAATGTCTTCTTTTGAGAAGTGTCTGTTCATATTCTTCGCCTACTTTTTGATGGGGTTGTTTTTTTCTTGTAAATTTGTTTAAGTTCTTTGTAGATTCTGGATATTAGCCCTTTGTCAGATGGATAGATGGCAAAAATTTTCTCCCATTCCGTAGGTTGCCTGTTCACTCTGCTGATAGTTTCTTTTGCTGTGCAGAAGCTCTTTAGTTTAATTAGATCCCATTTGTCTATTTTGCCTTTTTTGCCATTGCTTTTGTTGTTTTAGTCATGAAGTCTTTGCCCATGCCCATGTCCTGAATGGTGTTGCCTAGGTTTTCTTCTAGGGTTTTTGTGGTTTTAGGTCTTACCTTTAAGTCTTTAATCCATCTTGAGTTAATTTTTGTGTAAGGTGTAAGGAAGGGATCCAGTTTCAGCTTTCTGCATATGGCTAGCCAGTTTTCCCAACACCATTTATTAAATAGGGAGTCCTTTCCCCATTTCTTCTTTTTGTCAGGTTTGTCAAAGATCAGATGGTTATAGATGTGTGGTGTTATTTCTGAGGCCTCTGTTCTGTTCTATTGGTCTGTATATCTGTTTTGGTACCAGTACCATGCTGTTTTTGTTACTGTAGCCTTGTAGTATAGTTTGAAGTCAGGTAGTGTGATGCCTCCAGCCTTGTTCTATTTCTTTAGGATTGCCTTGGCAATGCGGGCTCTTTTTTGGTTCCATATGAAATTCAAAGTAGTTTTTTCCAGTTCTGTGAAGAAAGTCAGTGGTAGCTTGATGGGAATAGCATTGGATCTGTAAATTACTTTGGGCAGTATGGCCATTTTCATGATATTGATTCTTCCTACCCATGAGCGTGGAATGTTCTTCCATTTGTTTATATCCTCTTTTATTTCATTGAGCAGTGGTTTGTAGTTCTCCTTGAAGAGGTCCTTCACATCCTTTGTAAGTTGTATTCCTAGGTATTTTATTCTTTTTGTAGCAATTGTGAATGGGAGTTCACTCATGATTTGGCTGTTTGTGTGTGAATGGCATATAGGAGTGCTTGTGATTTTTGCACATTGATTTTATATGCTGAGACTTTGCTGAAGTTGCTTATCAGCTTAAGGAGATTTTGGGCTGAGATGATGGGGTTTTCTAAATATACAATCATCTGCAAACAGGGACAGTTTGACTTCCTCTGTTCCTATTTGAATACCCTTTATTTCTTTCTCCTGTCTGATTGCCCTGGCCAGAACTTCCAACACTATGTTGAATAGGAGTGGTGAGAGAGGGCATCCTTGTCTTGTGCTGGTTTTCAAAGGGAATGCTTCCAGTTTTCACCCATTCAGTATGATATTGGCTGTGGGTTTGTAAGTAGCTCTTATTATTTTGAGATACACTCCATCAATGCCAAGTTTATTGAGAGTTTTTAGCATAACAGGCTGTTGAATTTTGTTGAAGGCCTTTTCTGCATCTATCGAGATAATAATCATGTGGTTTTTATCATTGGTTCTGTTTATGTGATGGATTACGTTTATTGATTCGCGTATGTTGAACCAGCCTTGCATCCTGGGGACGAAGCTGACTTGATCGTGGTGGATAAGCTTTTTGATGTACTGCTGGATTCAGTTTGCCAGTATTTTATTGAGGATTTTTGCATCAATGTTCATCAGGGATATTGGCCTGAAATTCTCTTTTTTTGTTGTGTCTCTGCCAGGTTTTGTTATCAGGATGATCCTGGCCTCATGAAATGAGTTAGGGAGGATTCCCTCTTTTTCTGTTGTTTGGAATAGTTTCAGAAGGAATGGTACCAGATCCTCTTTGTACCTCTGGTAGAATTCGGCTATGAATCTGTCTGGTCCTGGACTTTTTTTGGTTGGTATGCTGTTAATTACTGCCTCAGTTTCAGAACTTGATTGGTCTTTCCAGGGATTCGACTTCTTCCTGGTTTAGTCGTGGGAGGCTGTATGTGTCCAGGAATTTATCCATTTCTTCTAGATTTTCTAGTTTATTTGGGTAGAGATGTTTATAGTATTGTCTGCTGGTAGTTTGTATTTCTGTGGGATTGATGGTGATACCCCCTTTATCATTTTTTATTGCATCTATCTGAATCTTCTCTCTTTTCTCCTTTATTAGTCTGCCTAGCGGTCTATCTATTTTGTTGATCTTTTCAAAAAACCAGCTCCTGGATTCGTTGATGTTTTGAAGGGTTTTTCATGTCTCTATCTCCTTCAGTTCTGCTCTGATATTAGTTATTTCTTGCCTTCTGCTAGCTTTTGAATTTGTTTGCTCTTGCTTCTCTGGTTCTTTTAATTGTGATGTTAGGCTGTAGATTTTAGATCTTTCCTTTCTTTTGTGGGCATTTAGTGCTATAAATTTCCCTCTACACACTGCTTTAAATGTGTCCCAGAGATTCTGGTATGTTGTGTCTTTGTTCTCATTGGTTTCAAAGAACGTCTTTATTTCTGCCTTCATTTCTTTATGTACCCAATAGTCATTCAGGAGCAGGTTGTTAAGTTTCCATGTAGTTGTGTGGTTTTGAGTGAGTTTCTTAATCCTGAGTTCTAATATGATTGCACTGTGGTCTGAGAGACTATTTGTTATTATTTCCATTCTTTTGCATTTGCTGAGGGGTGTTTTACTTCCAAATATGTGGTCAGTTTTAGAATAGGTATGATATGGTGCTGAGCAGAATGTGTATTCTGCTGATTTGGGGTGGAGAGTTCTGTAGGTGTCTATTAGGTCTGCTTGGTGCAGAGCTGAGTTCAATTCCTGGATATCCTTGTTAATTTTCCATCTCATTGATCTAATATGGACAGTGGGGTGTTAAAGTCTCCCACTATTATTGTGTGGGAGTCTGAGTCTCTTTGTAGGTCTCTAAGAACTTGCTTTATGAATCTGGGTGCTCCTGTATTGGGTGCATATATATTTAGGATAGTTAGCTCTTCTTGTTTCATTGATCCCTTTACCATTATGTTAATGCCCTTCTTTGTCTCTTTTGATCTTTGTTGGTTTAAAGTCTGTTTTATCAGAGACTGAGATTGCAACTCCTGCTTTTTTTTTGTTTTCCATTTGCTTGGTAGATCTTCCTCCATCCCTTTATTTTGAACCTATGTGCGGCTTTGTGAGTAAGATGGGTCTCCTGAATACAGCACACTGGTGGGTCTTGACTCTTTATCCAATTTGCTAGTCTTTGTCTTTTAATTGGGGCATTTAGCCCATTTACATTTAATATTGTTATGTGTGAATTTGATCCTGTCATTATGATGTTAGCTGGTTATTTTGCCCGTTAGTTGATGCAGTTTCTTCATAGTGTCGATGGTGTTTACGATATGGTTATGTTTTTTTCAGTGACTGGTACCGGTTGTTCCTTTCCATGTTTAGTGCTTTCTTCAGGAGCTCTTTTAAGGCAGGCCTGGTGGTGACAAAATCTCTCAGCACTTGCTTGTCTGGAAAGGATTTTATTTCTCCTTCACTTACGAAGCTTATTTGGCTGGATATGAAATTCTGAGTTGAAAATTCTTTTCTTTAAGAATGTTGAATATTGGCCCCCACTCTCTTCTGGCTTGTAGAGTTTCTGTGAGAGATCCACTGTTAGTCTGATGGGCTTCCCTTTGTGGGTAACTTGACCTTTCTCTCTGGCTGCCCTTAACACTTTTTCCTTCATTTCAACATTGGTGAATCTGACAATTATGTGTCTTGGGTTTGCTCTTCTCAAGGAGTATTTTTGTGGTGTTCTCTGTATTTCCTGAATTTGAATGTTGGCCTGCCTTGCTAGGTTGGGGAAGTTCTCCTGGATAATATCCTGAAGAGTGTTTTTCAAGTTGGTTCCATTCTTCCGTCACACAGGTACACCAATCAAATGTAGATTTGGTCTTTTCACGTAGTCCCATATGTATTGGAGGCTTTTTTCGTTTCTTTTCACTCTTTTTTCTCTAATCTTGTCCTCTCACTTTATTTTATTGAATTAATCTTCAATCTCTGATATCCTTTCTTCTGCTTGATTGATTCGGCTGTTGATACTTGTGTATGCTTCACGAAGTTCTCGTGCTGTGTTTTTCAGCTCCATCAGTTCATTTATGTTCTTCTCTAAACTGTTTATTCTAGTTAGCAATTCCTCTAACCTTTTCTGAAGGTTCTTAGCTTCCTTGCATTGGGTTAGAACATGCTCCTTTAGCTCGGAGGAGTTTGTTATTACTCACCTTCTGAAGCCTACTTCTGTCAATTCATGAAACTCATTCACCATCCAGTTTTGTTCTTTTGCTGGTGAGGAGATTTGATCCTCTGGAGGAGAAGAGGCATTCTGGTTTTTGGAATGTTCAGCCTTTTTGTGCTGGTTTCTCCCCATCTTCATGGATTTATCTACCTTTGGTCTTTGATATTGGTGACCTTTGGGTGGAGTCTCTGAGTGGACGTCCTTTTTGTTGATGTTGACACTATTCCTTTCTGTTTGTTAGTTTTCCTTCAAACAGTCAGGCTCCTCTGCTGCAGGTGTGCTGGAATTTGGTGGAGGTCCACTCCAGACTCTTGTTTGCCTGGGTATCGCCAGCAGAGGCTGCAGAACAGCAAAGATTGCTGCTTGTTCCTTCCTCTGGAAGCTTCATCCCAGAGGGGCACTGGCCAGATGCCAGCCAGAGTTCTCTTGTATGATGTGTCTGTTGACCCCTGCTGGGAGGTGTCTCCCAGTCAGGATGCACGGGGTCCAGGGACCCACTTGAGGAGGCAGTCTGTTGCTTATCAGAGCTCGAATGCTGTGCTGGGAGATCCGCTGCTCTCTTCAGAGCTGTCAGGCAGGAACATTTAAGTCTGCTGAAGCTGCGCCCACAGCCGCCCCTTCCCCCAGGTGCTCTGTCCCAGGGAGCTGGGGGTTTTATCTATAAGTCCCTGACTGGGGCTGCTGCCTTTTTTTCAGAGATGCCCTGCCCAGAGAGGAGGAATCTAGAGAGCAATAGTAATTTTTTGGTAGGTTTATTATCTCCGTGGATTGTTTTTGACCTTAACACTCTCTTTTGTCTTGAATCTGTAGTCATTATATTCCTGGACAGAACGAGGTCTGGCTGCTTTTTCTCTCAGTCCAGTAAGGAGATGCAGACTGACTGGGAAAGAAGGGAGTTAATTTCTGCAACTGGTTATGGAGTAACTCACCAGACCAACTAAAAGTTACAAGTTTTTTTCAACGCTTGTATTCATTCTAAACTCTATGTCTGTGTGTGGGAGGTGCACCTACAAGCCAGAATGTTTCATTCAAACTGTATCTAATCTTCAGGTAGGGTCCAGGGTCTGGAAAGCTTTCTCTAGAGACTTGGAAAAATTTCCTGATCTTAAGTGGGCCCTGGTACAAGGTGTGTGTAAGAATGCGTTCATAACTTTATCAGGCTTTAGGGTCTTAGAAAACCCAGGTGAAAATCTTAGTGGGTTTGTTTTCACATTTCAGCCCTTGTACGAAGGCAGTAGTTTCTCCAGTTATTTACTGTTTAACTTACACATTCATCAGAATTATAGTAATGTGTTAGTAGAAACTGTTCTGGTTGCTAATGGAGACCTGGCCTGCCATAATTACAGTTTTTCTCCCCAATGGACATTTTCTATCTTATTTAACATCAGATATTTAATTTTAATCTCATATTTTTAGTATATTAGAAGCTTTAACCTGAAAGCCTCCATTTTGGGCCTTGTCATAAAATAAGTTAAATGACTCTAATTCTAAATACTTCTCTTTGTTTCTTCTTCAGGACACAGCCAGTGTGAAGTCCTCTAGTAGTCTTGAACCCAATCTTTTTTGTGATGAAGAGATTCCCATCAAATCTGAGGAGGTGGTGACCCACATGTGGACAGCACCTTCATTTTGTGCAGAGCATGCTTATTCTTCTGCTTCTAAGAGTTGTTCTCAAGGTATTACTCCTTTAAAAAACTGTGGGGAAGATAAGCAGAAAACCAATGAGAAAAAGCATTTTGTTAATCAAGACTGTGACTCCATTTCGAGTGGAGTACAATGGTTGGCCATGAAATACTAATGGAACCTGAAAATGCTGTTTTCTTTTGGAAAAGCCAATCCCTGTTTGCATTTTCTGTCATCACAACCTGAAAACTTACATAGAGTTTTAGAGTCCTAATTAGAAGAACTTGAGGGGCCATCTAGTCCCATGCCTCAGTTCTAGAAAATTCCGGATAGGTAGTCCTTCACCCTCTATGTGGTCATTATCAGGTGTTGTGGAACTGCTGCTTTTTAAGCATATTTATTCTGGTTTTGGGTAACTTTGTTAGAAAGTTCTTCCTTTCCTTAGAGGGTGATTTTCTCTGTGGTGTTAATTTTTCTGTCCCTCAGCAAAAACAAGTCACATTACTTTAGGTCACAAGTCTGGAAGATGGAGGGTGTTTATCTCTTTATAATAAAATTCAGGATTTTATGGAACTGTGTATTATTGTCTGTTCATTAGAAAGATAACCAGTTATTTATATAAGGCAGCCAAATGCTTTATTAAATGCTTAATCTTTTGGTATACTCTAAAATGGAGAGATTCTGGTTGCTCGCTCCCCTTGCCACACGATAAAGACTCAGTAGAGATTAACGTTCAGGATAAAGAACCACTTTTTTTTTTTTTTTTTTTTTTGAGATGGAGTTTCTCTCTTGTTGCCCAGGCTGGAGTGCAATGGCGTGATCTTGGCTCACTGCAACCTCCCCCTGCCTAGTTCAAGAGATTGTCCTACCCTCAGCCTCCCGAGTAACTGGGATTATAGGCATGCGCCACCATGCTTGGCTAATTTTTTGTATTTTTAGTAGAGACGGGGTTTCACTATGTTGGTCAGGCTGGTTTCGAACTCCTGACCTCAGGGGATCCGCCCGCCTCAGCCTCCCAAAGTGTTGGGATTACAAGGGTGAGCCGCCACACCTGGCTGGAAGAACTGTTTTTTATTAATAACCCCAAACCATTTTTTTTAGAGTGGGCCTTGGAATTGTTCATCTTTTTGGTCTGTATTTGTTTCTAATTCTGTTTACATTTTCATACTGATATAATGAATCCAGATATCTGAAGTTAGTATTGGGGGATGGGGGGGCTATTCTCAATATTTGCTTTGAAAACATGTTTTTTCCATAGTTTTAATTTTTTTTGCTTTGTTTTATGGTATTTTTTGGGAAAGGTTCTAGCACCCCAAGGAAACAACCTCGGAAGAGCCCTTTGGTGCCCCGAAGTTTGGAACCTCCAGTGCTGGAGTTGTCACCTGGAGCTAAGGCACAACTGGAAGAACTTATGATGGTTGGAGATCTCCTGGAAGTATCTCTGGACGAGACTCAACACATATGGCGGATTTTGCAGGCCACACACCCACCCTCTGAAGACAGATTCTTGCATATCATGGAGGTGTGGATTTAATACTAATTTAAACAGTGGTTAAAAACTAGAATGCCTAGGTTCCTTAGAGGTATCATAAATGTTGGCAAAGGGATGGCTCAGGGCAGTAATCTGGCTGGCCTACTTTCCCACTTCAGCCAAAGAAATTGGGCTTTATGGCTTGCTGGCTTGCCTGCCTCCCTGCCTCCCTCCCTCCTTCCTCCCTCTTTCTTTCTTTCTTTCTCTCTTTCTCTTTCTCTCTCTTTCTTTCTCTTTTTCTTTCTTTTCTCCTTTCCTTTCTTTTTCTTTCTTTTTTCTTCTTTCCTTTCCTTTTTCCTTTCCTCTTTTCTCTTTCCTTTTTCCTTCCCCTTTCTCCTTTCCGCTTTCCTTTCCTTTCTTCTTGTAGGACACCAGAGATTTGATTTATGGTTTTCTTTTAAGCTTTTAGGTAGTATCTAAGTTGAAAAAAAAAGGCCATTTCTGCTAAAAAGAAGCGGGGAAGGGCAAGATTGATAACCATCCCGTTTAGAACAACCTCTGTAGCCCAGACTCCCATTATTGGAGGGCTCAGAGATAGGGGGGAATATATAGTGACTATGAAAAGAAGCACAGGGATGGTTAAGTAGTAGAAGACTGGGTGGGAGAGAAGGTCCACATTCATATATCACACTTACATAGCAGTTCCATGAGCTCATTTGATGAGATGATGATACCATATCCATGAGCTCATTTGGTCCTCACCACTGTCTTGAAGAGGAATGGGTAGGGGAGCTAGAGGGCAAGTATTTTACCCATTCTGCATATGAAGAAAGTAAGTATGAGAGGTGGAAAATTAAGGTCACACATCCAGTAAAAAATAAAGAGACCTGGATTCTAAGTCTGCCATTTGACTCTTTTCTTTTCATTCATTTTCATGAGTATTCTTTTAATTAGTTTCCTTCTTTCCATGTAATGGAATGGTGCCATGTCACCAACAGTTGATACAGATATATTTAGCATATGCTATAGTTTGTTTTTATTTTGAAAGTCAGATCTAGGTAGCCTAATTTAGATAGTGTTTTCCAGTCTACAAAGCATTTTCTTCACATTCATTATCTTACCCAATCCTTTTTCTTTTACTGATAAGGAAGCACAAAGTATTAAGAGGTTAAATATCTTGTTCAAGATGTAATAGACTTAAGGCACTTATAATCCAGTGTTCTTTTGGATTCTGCTGATTCTTAGGTTCCTGTCAAAGATTTTCAAGTGTCAAATCTATAGAAAAATGAGTTCTCAAGGGAATTATTAGGTTTATGTTATGTTTCTTCAGTATTTCTTTCTCTGATTCCTCCTCCTGTTCTTTCTGTTACTAGATACACTTTTACCATTAAAATTATAATGTTTATTACATTGGCACATACTAGCAACAATATTAAAAAGCTGAAAACAAAAATGACAATTTTTTTTGCTTTGTCACATGAACTGTTTTCTAGCCCTTGGCAAAGTCACTATATATTCTGTGTAATGAGATCATGGATACAATTTTATGTTTTCCTGACTTTTTAAAAATAACTACCAATACTTTTATTATTATGAAGATCCCAAAAGTTATTACATAATTTAGTACAGTTTGCTTTTTGTGTATGTTTTCATCTCTAACAGAGATGCTACAGACTGTGTTAATATATTATGCTAACACTGATTTTTTTTGTGTGCCCTTTTTCTCCTAGTAAGCTAGTATAAGTTAAATATTTCATTTTGGACTTGTGATTTTCTACTGTTATCTTCATTGAATAGTATACTTGCCTTCTTAAAATGTCTTTTAAATATCTTTAGAATAACATAAATCCCCCCCCCCCCCTTTTTTTTTTTTTGAGATGGAGTCTTGCTCTGTTGCTCAGGCTGGAGTGCAGTGGATTGATTGCAGCTCACTGCAACCTCCGCCTCCCGGAATCAAGCCATTCTCCTGCCTCAGCCTCCCAAGTAGCTGGGACTACAGGCATGTGCCACCACGCCCAGCTAATTTTTGTATTTTTAGTAGAGTCGGGGTTTCATCATGTTGGTCAGGCTGGTCTTGAACTCCTGACCTCAAGTGATCCACCCGCCTCGGCCTGCCAGAGTGCTGGGATTACAGGCGTGAACCACTGTGCCTGGCCCATAAATCTTTTTTATTGTAGCATAATATACATAACATAAAGTTTACCATTTTAACCCTTTTTAGGTAGACAATTCAGTTACATTAAGTAGATTGACAGTGTTATGCAACTGTCACCACTATTCATTTCCTGAATTTTTTAGTTATCCCCAACAGAAACTATACCCACTAAACAAATCTCCATTTCTTCTTCCCTTCAGCCTCTGGTAACCTCTGTTTGACTTTCTGTCTCTCTGAATGTGTCTATTCTAGGTACCTCATATAAGAGAGTAATACTGTTTTTTAACTGTCTTGCTTTAAAATTGTTCCTAAATTTATATTTTTGAAGGATGACAGCATGGAAGAGAAACCACTAAAAGTGAAAGGAAAAGACTCTTCAGAGAAGAAACGGAAACGGAAGCTAGAAAAGGTAGAGCAACTTTTTGGAGAAGGAAAACAGAAGTCCAAGGAGTTAAAGAAAATGGACAAACCTAAAAAGAAGAAATTAAAATTAGGTGCAGACAAATCAAAGGAGCTGAATAAACTGGCCAAGAAACTAGCAAAAGAAGAAGAGAGAAAGAAAAAGAAGGAGAAGGCTGCTGCAGCCAAAGTTGAACTTGTGAAAGAGAGCACTGAAAAGAAAAGAGAGAAAAAGGTGCTGGACATCCCCTCAAAGTATGACTGGTCAGGAGCAGAGGAGTCTGATGATGAGAATGCTGTGTGCGCAGCACAGAACTGCCAAAGGCCCTGCAAGGACAAGGTGAGTTCCGACTGTTTATAGTCAAGCATGAGAGGTCAAGGAGCAACAGTTGTGGAGACACATGTTTGATATCAATGTATAGTATGTTTTTGGTTCTAGGATTTGGACTTCCAACATAATGTCTTTTGTACAATTTCTATAAACTGTTTTGAATAATGAGGCTCTTAGTGTGCCTAGTAGAAGTGTTGTATTTCAAAAATCATATACTTAACGAACATAATGAGACAGGAGCAAAGAGAAGCTATGTGACATTCCTGGCAAACAGTGCATTTCATATGCAGTGGGCATAACAAGTTTCAGAATAATCTTGTGCCTTCCCTATAAGGTGACTCAGAGAACTAAATACCTTGTCAGATAGTCACAATGGCCTGAAAAAAATCCTGGGCCAGTATTGTAAGAGCTGTGGCAAATTGCATTAAGATGGTATTCCAAAGACTTGAAACTTTTAGTCCATATCTTACACTCAGAGCTGTGAGCACCCTCCTAAATGGAATATGATTTTCTTCAAATCTTTTGCAACAAATAATTCAAACCTATAAATGCATTATTTTAGGCCAGGCAAGGTGTGGCTCATGCCTGTAATCCCAGCACTTTGGGAGGCCGAGGTGGGCGGATCACCTGAGGTCAGGAGTTCGAGACCAGCCTAGCCAACATGGTAAAACCCCATCTCTACTAAAAATACAAAAAATGAGCAGGGTGTGGTGGCGGGCACCTGTAATCTCAGCTACTTGGGAGGTTGTGGCAGGGGAATCGCTTGAACCCAGGAGGCAGAGGTTGGAGTAAGCCAGGATGGCTCCATTGTGCTCCAGCTTGGGCCACAAGAGCAAAACTCTGTCTCAAAAAAAAAAAAAAAAAAAAAAGCATTGTTTTAAAATTTCCAACCCTAAATTTTAAGTGTAGTGATCCTCTTATGGCCGTTCTTTAGATATAATGTTGACAGTATGAACTTCTGAGAGTAATAGTCAGACTTTATGAAAAATTCCAGTTGTTTAAATGATTGGAGGCACCTGTTACGGCTCTTATCAAGAATATTGATAAATCTGTAGTTTTAATTTTATTATGCTCATTATACTATTTGATATTTAGAATTCTAATAGTGCCTCAGTTTGAAAATATAAACAGTAAATAAAACTGCATCACTGTTCCCTATAGGTTATGCCCTCACTTTTTCAATGAAATACTTAAACCTTTTTAGAGCTTGAAGGCACCAACAGGTTACTTTGTTCAGGCTTCTCATTTTACAAATGATGCAACCAGGACTCAGGGAAGGTAATTATGTGACCAAAGTTACAGAGCTAGTTAGTAGCAAAACCAAAAGTAGAACCCTAGATCTTGGCTGTCAGACCAGGTTCTCTCCACTAACACCTCTACCCCATCAATAATTGAGATGTAAGTACAAAAACACATTCCAAAACTAAATGACACATATTTAAATGAGATGTATTAGGGGTATTCTATTCATTTTTTGGAAGGTGCATAGTAAAATATATATCCTATAGTCGAATCTTCCAAGGCAGACAGCTATAAATATTTTAGTGTTTCCTTCCAATTTTTTTCTATGGCGTTTGTTTTATATCATTGTCAGACTGTTTACTGACTTGCATCTATTCATTTTATAAGCATCTTCCTATATTATAAACATTTTGAAGCATTTTAATACATATATATGTGCATATTATTTTTATCTTTAATTTTGAATTTATTTCCATCTGAGTTTGTTTATTAAAGAGGCTGATGAAGAGTTAACTTTCTCTTTGGGTATCAAAGTGTAGCAGTTCATTATTGGCAGAACCTTCTCCCTTTTCTTCCTTAATTTTATGGTAGTTTAAAGACTAGCAGCAAGGTAGGATGTTTCCTTTTTAAACTTTCCTGACATTCTTTCTATAATGTTTATATCTATCATGAGCCTTTCGTCTTATTTTTATACTCTTTCTCCTTATCACTTAATCTTTCCCCTCCCTTCTGCTCAGCATTTAAATAGGATTCAGTTCATCCATTATTCCTGTTGTCTTCTTATAGCAATATAAACGCTTAGGCCGTTTTTTTTTTCATTGCTATGAAATTGTCAAATTAACAGGTGCCCTGCCTATTCAAAGGGTTGTAATGATAAGACAAAACAATCTCTATGAAAGCACTTGTTAACCAAAAAATGCAACGTAAGTGCTAAGATGTGATCATTATTTTTGAAAGAACTGTGAGATTTGCTCCTAATATTATAGGTATTTTTTAAACAAAATCTTTAAACAAAATCTAGAGTTATCATCTACATTTTGATGGAGCAAAAGGAGATTTGGCTGAGTGCTCAGAGAAAATGTCTATTTTGAACTGTTACGATACGTAAAGGTGAGCAATGTGTGCCCCACCCTATGTTGTTAGTTTATATAAAATAGTGTTTTATTTCTATAACGTGTTTCGTTTTAAGCAGAAGTTATTTCAGATTATAGATATTTTGCCTGTTACTGCTGTTTTGCAGTTTTTATGGTTCTACATGTTTGTTCCTGACATGGATTTTGCTAAATAAAAGTTACAGTTCTATAAAAATTTCTGTAAAGAATGTTAAAACTTTCTCAGTGTTTAGTGTTTCTCTGAGAAAACAATTAATATACAGCACACATCTTTAGAGCAAAATAAGAAAAGAATGCCTTTGCCAGGTGCAGTGGCCCATCCCGGTAGTCCCAGCTACTCAGAAGATTGAGACAGGAGGATTGCCTGAGTCCAGGAGTTCAAGGCTATAGTTAATGTGCTATGATCGCACCTGTGAGTGCCCCACTGCACTTCAGTCTGGGCTACACAGGGAGAACCTGTCTCAAAAAGAAAAAGATTGGCAAGATGATGTAAAAAAAAAAAAAAGAAAGAAAGAAAGAAAAAATCATGCTTTTTTTAGGCCAGTTTGTTCTTTAAGATACCATGCAGCAAAAAATAACTTCCAGGGTTCACTTGTTTTTAGGTGAATTCTATGACAAGTAATTACTATTATTTCTCTAACCAATAATTACTGGGACTTTCCCCCCAAAATATGTAGATTAAAGTTTTTTTTTTTTTGAGACAGGGTCCTACTCTTGCCCAGGCTGGAGTGCAGTGGTGTGGTCATAGCTCACTGCAGCCTTGATCTCCTGGGCTCCAGCAGTCCTCCTGCCACAGCCTCCCGAATAGCTGGGACTATAGGCACACGCCACTATGCCCAGCTCTTTTTTTGAGAAATGCTCTTTTAAAAATTAAAAGAAAGATTAAATGAGGCTAGTTAAATGTGCCTAGCCTCAGTTTCAAGATGTTTTAGAAAAAGAAAGACAATACCAGAATAATGTAAAAGATTTTGAAAAAATAATTTTAGCTTTGATTATTAAATTAATGTCGAGCTAAAATTAATATTAACAAAACTATTTTTAAAAAATTAATTTTAAAGTTCAGAATCTTTTTCTCTCTGAACTCTTTATTCAGTCTTATTGGTACCAAAGATAAAACAAGTTAACTAGAAAAAAGATCAAATTCTTTCAGGCTACTAATTTAAGTAGTATTTTTCTTCTGTATTAGAATAAATATTTAATAATTTTACTTATGAAAATAGTCTTTTTCTCTTCACTTTTTTTAACCCTCTTATTGTTGGCGTTTTCCTTTACCCATTCCTACTTCCATGAGAAGTTTTGTGTGGTAAATTAAGAGACTATGAACTTTCATTTTTACTATTTGTTAGCCACCCTGATTTAAGATTTTCACGGGGGTGTTGCCTCAATCAAAGTATTTGCATTTCCAGCGGCTTTACTAGTTCATATCTCCTTTTAGCACAGATAAGCAAAGGTTAAGTTACCTAAATGTGTGTAATACGCACACATGCACGCGCATGATGTTGAGCTAGAGTGACCAACTGTCCCAGTTTCCCTGGGACTTCCCCAGTTTTGGCACTGAAATTCCCACATGCTGAGAAATCTGTCATTCCTTGGCAAATTGGGAGGATTGGTCATTGAATATTGAGAGCACCAAGAAAATATACACAAGGATTCTGAACATATGTTGTAGTTCACTTAGTGAATTGTTTTCCTTTTTCAAATCCGGCTTTTGCCAGGAAACTTGGGGTGCAAAAGATATTAAATGCCAAAATAACAAAAGCTCAGTTTAATTAGTAAGCTAAGAATATCACTAAATTACCAGATTTTCTTTTTTCCCAGTGCAGTACTATTCTCTAAGAAATGAACAAAATATACTATGCCAAATATTTTTTATTAAGTGTGAATATGAAACCATACAGCAAAACATGAATATTAAACTAATATTTCCTCTTTTTAATATATTTCTTTTTAAAACAGACATTTCCCCCAGATCTAAACATAGTAACCTATTTGTACTGTAATGTAAAATCTCTTATCATTTAATATTTGAACAGTTCATAGCTGTGAAGTTTAGTAATTATTTTTGTGATTCACTAAATATATCTCCTAGAAATAATGAAAGGAGGGGAAATGACAATTTATACAGTTATCCAAATTCTGTGTTCTTGAGTTTTCAGGATACTACATAGTCTGTTGCCCCTGTGTCAAAATCATCTGTGGATTCAGTTGACATCCCAAACTTTAGTTTGCTTTATGATGCTGTGGGCCTTTCACACAAAAGTAGAACTCAGAGTTGATTGTTAGTAGATGAACATGATAAAAAAGATATTGGTAAAGAGAAGGACTATTTTTTGCTTGTTCTATTATCAGGCTAAATTGTTACATAACCTATAGTCTAGGTTAGAATTTGTGTACCAATATCTCAAGGAAGGTTATATACTCTTTTGAAATGGTAGAAGATCTGGGCTTAGGAAGGGACCTTTAGTCAAAACCACAAAAGGGAAAGTATTGTCTTATTTGCAAGAGAATTTTGGGAAATTGTAAGCCAGTGAGTATAGTGCAAACACTAGATTTAAAAAGACATGGGACACTTTTCTTTGTAGCAAATACTGATACATTAATAACATTCTTATCCAATGGATTAGCATGAATGGGGACTAGACTGGATTAAGAAAGAGGGTTGGAGGTGTAAGGGTGAAGGTAACTGTTGGTTCACAGGTACCATTATAAAAAGCATGGTATCTCAAACCTGGGCAGCACAGAGAACCACAGTTTATCCAGTTCCCTTTAGCAGTCCCAAACAGCCAAAACACTCACTCTGAGTGCACCTACTCTACAGCTAGCATTTTGTGTCTTTACTGCTTGCAGTACTTTAATTTTTACATTTTGCACAGATGCCATTATTTCCCTTCTTTTTTTTTTTTTTGGTCTCTGATTAGTTTGCTACAATAGGAACATTTTGGTGAGTTTTTTTATTGCACAGACTTCAGAAGCTAAACAAACAATTACAGAACAAAAACAAATCAGTTTAGGAAGGTATTGTTAAGTTGCTCTGAATTTACAGGAAGCGATATCACAGAGGGCCAGCAATGATCGGATTCAGAATATATGAGAATCACTTGAGAGCTGATTAAAAATGTAAGCTTCTGGCTTGTACTCCCCAGATATTCTGAGTTCATAGGGTGATGGGTCCCAGCTACATTTTTAACAAACACAATAGATGATTCTGATGCCAGTGGTCTACACACTTTGAAAGGCAGTGCTGCCGACAGTTGTATCAAGGTGCAGAACGTTTTGTGTAGTGTAGGGTAATGAGTAGAGCCATGAGACCATGACTGGAAAGTGCCTCCAGTATCCTGGGCAGCGAATTAGGTGTTTTGCCATACATTATTTCATGGGATCCTCTCGTAATCTTGTAATTAATGTCATCTCCATTTTCAGATGAGGAAATTGAGTCACTCAGTGAGGTTACATGACTTGCCTGAAATGATACACACTGGAACTCAGAGCTTCTGAGTTGAGTAATCTTGATGTTAACACAATATTGTCTCTTAAGATCTAGAACTTTAGCATAGGAACAAAACAAGTAGAATATCATTTTGACAAATTATTTTTCCCACCCCTTACTACAAGCCTAAAACTACTGACATGACTACTGTGGTTTTGACAGTTTTTTATAGGACATGGAAACTAATTTTGAAAACCACTCAGTTTCTATGAATGAAACTCATTTACCTAGCCAAAACCTCCTTCATCTGTTCTTTCTCTTAAGTTGTATAGAGGTACTTCTTGGATCCCTTTCTTTTCCTTACTTTGATATCTGGTAAAGCTCATGGTTTTAAGTGGCTTCTTAACGTTGCCAATGAAATGACCAACCTTGGTATTGAGGTGAGGAAGAGTAGCTCTTTTCATCTTAAATGTTCTTGTCTGCCACATTAGCTGTAAAAACTACCACAATCAGCCTTCAAATATAAAAGCCAAAAGTCACTTTATTGTTAACTCTTAAGTCCAAGGCTTAAAGTCACCAAACTACAATCCCTTCCTAGCCTCCTGTAATCACAGTATTGTCAGAAGGGTCAAAGTTTGACACCTGCCACTGACCTATCAGTTTTTCAGATTTTAATTTTAAACCCCAGAGTGATCTATTGACCTGTGTCTTTGACTGTTATAATTGGTTAATTTGTAAGATTTGACATCTGATATTTGCTAACTTTTTATAGGGAGTTGTATTTGTAACGGAAGAAGAGAAGAATAAAAAATATTAGTTTTAAAAGTGGCCTATGTGACTGCTTTTCTAAAAAGGTATTTAATGCTCTTAGTACTTTGGCTTATCTCTTTGAAATAAAGCTAATACACAGGATTGCCTTCACATTGTTGTACTCTTCCTTTCTTGATTGATAATTGCATTGTCTTAGAGCCTAGAAATTGTTAATATTAGCTAAAACTACTTGGCTGCTCTATTAGAAGTTCCCTTTTTGTCAAATTTTTCTCAGACATGTTTCTGCCTCACAAGGAGCCCCAGGTATTCATGAGGTAATGGAGTACCTAAGAGGCCTAATTTTGTGGACACACTATGGTAAAATATAATTTTGGGGTATTAACTTCTCAGCTTCTTTCTTTAAAAAATAACCCCATAAGAAGTCATTGCCTATCTAGACATCCCAGTTGTTTGCTATCATTTAAGCCAAGAAAGCTCTTTGGTTTGCTTTTATTCTAGGCTTAATGTTTATGTAACCTAAACATTCCCCAATCTTGTTTCCTACAGGTAGACTGGGTACAATGTGATGGTGGCTGTGATGAGTGGTTTCATCAAGTTTGTGTGGGTGTATCTCCAGAAATGGCTGAAAATGAAGATTACATCTGTATAAACTGTGCAAAGAAGCAGGGGCCAGTTAGCCCAGGTCCAGCACCACCTCCTTCCTTCATAATGAGCTACAAACTACCAATGGAGGATCTTAAAGAGACCAGTTAGCAGATGCTTGGTTAGTTTGGGACATGGGGGGACATGGACCACATTGAGACCTTAGTCATCAAGTAGAGTGGTTTATATCCACTTGGAATGTTGCTTCCAAAGATGAATGGCCTTCAGAGAAAGTCCCCTTAGTGCTGGCTTCCTCTTTGCATGGACTCTGTGGGTTACATTCTCTATCAACATATCTATGCAGAGGGTGTCTTCTTTGGTACAACAGCCAATATTTCATGTCTCCTTTGAGTGTGGTTTACTGCATTAAGGCCAGACGCTTAATTGAGCTCTAGGGTGGCTGGTTAGTATTAATACATTGGTGTGGTAACAGGGCATATAGGATGTGGCTTTTGTCCAGCTGATAGTAGTTAGAGGCTTACAACTTAGGAGCGGCACCAACTGAAGGTGCTAATTGCTTGGATCTCCTTCATTGGGATAGTTGGAGAGGGATTGGAGTACCACTTTCCTTCCACTGTTACCTGGTACTTAATGCCCTAAAGATATAACTAGGAGTAACAGGGCCAAAGTTATTTCTGTTAGACGTCAAGGAATGGTATCACAGTCTATTGACCTCAGCGATTTGTGCTTGTTTGTGCTAGAAGAACATCCCAAATAGGAGAACCTCTCACACGCTGGGGCAGGTCACCTTATCTTTGTAAGATGAGGATGTCATCTAGATCAGAAATCTGACTAGATTGAATTCTGAGGAGAAGAACCTACTACAAGGCAAGGAGCCGTTTTTTGGCTTTGAAAAGTCTTGCTGTCTTGGGTCTACATTTTAGGGAAGAGCAGGTACATGGATCCAGGCTTCTGCCAAAAAAAAAAAAAAAGAGAAGAAGATGACGATGATGACCAGTCGTACTATCTTACTGAGCCACAGTGATGCATGCTTTTCGGGGAAAACTTCATTCACAAGTATTCCAGACACCAGGCTTCAGGCATGGCCATGAGCAAGACCAGCAAATAACAGCTTTTTGCCTTGCAGCCCTGACCCCAATGTCTGCTGTTTCCAACACTGGCGATTTCTAACTACGGCCCACAGCAGATGCTGTTGAATAACACCATGGCTTCATCAGAGGATGTGGGGTTGTAGTACCTCTGGGTGATGAAGTTGTTTTAGTAAATCCATTTTTAAAAAAAAAAAAGGACTTGTTTTTACTTTTTTCTAAATGTCTCTGACTACTGACTGTTCTATACATAGATTATTTTTCCTTTTTTAATATACATATATGAATATATAAATATATATATTTACTGTTACCAGCAGCATATGACAGAGTTTCAACATCAAAAATCCATTTGGGGGCTTGCTTTTTGTTTTTTGCTTTAAAAAAAATCCCATTCCTTCTTTGTAGTACAAGGAGTTAGCACTCCCTCCTCCATCCCAGCCTGACCAGATCTTCCATTTTGCTTTTGTTCATATAGATAATTATATGTCATTTGTGTGTTGGGACTTGTCCCTGTCTGTTGGGAAACTTGGTCTCACTCTAGTCTGTGCTGGCTCTATTTTCTTTTGTGTGTGAATGTTTGAAACTATGGTGCTGTGTCCTCTTCCCTCCTGTTGTGTTCTCTGTTCTTCTTAAGGTATTAGGTAAGCTGTATGTAAACTCTTATTAGAAGGGGACTAATTTTTTTTTAAAGGACAAAAAAAATGACTAAAAATAGTGTTTTGTCATCACTGTCTGGTGTCTTTATTTTGGTTTAAAAAAATCTGTGGTTTGACTTAAATTCATCAGTTTTCCTTTTAAAGGGGGGATTGGGGTGGACCTAGCAACAGCTTATAGTCTCCTCTTCCCTTTTTGCCCCAGTCTCTTTTAAAGAACTGTCTTCTAGTAACTAGAAGTGAAGTGTACTGTCCAGTTACAGTTTGAGTGGGTATGAGATTTAACTCAAAAGGAATCTTACAAAAAAAAAAGATGTTTTCTTATAAAATCCAATTTCTGTAAATGTTTTCTCTGAAGTTCATACTACCTACCTTTTATTCATTCTTAATACTGTATAACATTTTGAGTGTTTTGACTTGTTCAGAGGTTTGTTAGTGTTGCTGTGCATATGTCTTGAGGTCTCATCTGAAGTAAGTTTGTGTATGATTGAAGATTTCAATGGATATTGCAAGGTAACTAATTAACCGATTTCATAAGTTTTCTTTTTGCCAAACTAACGATTATCAATTAAGAATTTCCTCTGGTTGATGTTATACAAGAAAGCACAATATTTTTTGCCTGTTGATCTTCTTTGTAAAAGTCTTCAGATATTTGTGGGTTAAAAACTGAATGTAATTTTAAGCGACAGATGCCTGGAATACATTTAAAATTTTTATTTTTCCTTCCTAATCATCCATTAACTATTCCACTATCAGTGGAGAGTCATGAGGATGCTGAGAAAGTATGAATAGCTTCCTTTCACCTTCTGACGTTTTGAAACTTAAATATGTCTTTTCGTTGATACTGTGGGATTTTCTGTATTTACTTGACAGTCATGGAGGATTTGGTATGACTTGACCACAGGTTTAGACCAAGGCTGAGAAGAACAGAAGGGAGAAATTAATGGCAAAACAAAAAATACACAAATCTGCGGTTTTGGAATTGATGAAACAAGATTCATCTATTTAAAGAAATGTTGGTGTTCTAATACAAAGCATTATTTTCACTTAGAGAAAATTACTTACTTGCTCCCTTCTGTATTGTAATATTTTGTATTAAGACATGATTTAAAATGTCTTTCTACCCTTATCTCCTCTAAACTGCAACTGAAGTTGCAATTCTTCATCATTAGTATTTTAACTTTGGCAAAGGTTATAGAAAGAAAAATGGAAAAATGGTAGGCCTTTGGTATTCTTAAAAGCTAAGTCATTAGAACTATGCAGATCCCCAAGTTTAAAAGTACAAATACAGCAGTAGTAGTTAGCTTTCTAGCTGGGGGAGAAGACAGGAGATTTTTCTTCCACAGATGTTTATTTTGCTTCCTGATAGGTACTGCAGCAAAGCCATGTTGATGTGTAGATGCATGACTTCCTCACTAAGCTGCTGCACACCAGCTTTGCCTGCATGATGCAAATTTGTGCCTCAGTAAAATTATAAATTATCGCATGTCATACCTTGAATAATGGAAACGGCAAACGTTAAACCTGTGATTACCCATAATGTACTTTAATACTAAAATACATGGCAGCCAGGTGCAGTAGAATGCACCTGTAGTCAGGAGGCTGAAATGGGAAGATCGCTTCAACCTGTGAGTTTGAGTCCTGCCTGGTCAACAGCGAGACCCCATGCGTCTGTCTGTCTCTCTCTCTCTCTCTTTTTTTTTTTAAAAAAAGGACAAAGGCTGACCTGTAAGATTAGCATGATTTTACCTGTGCTTTACTTCTGTACTTTTGTCTTTAGCAGGTGTCCAAAAAATGTCTTTTTGTGTTTCTTAATTTTTGGATTCTGGATGCAATTCGTGCACGTCAAGAAACTACTTGCTTGTCAGTATTTTAATTCTGTAGTACATATGTGTGAATATCAGCCAGTACTTACAGTAGGAGGATGAAAAGAAAAACTGAGAAAGCCTGTCTTTCAAAGGATGGGTTTATCCACTTTTTAAGGGAGAAAGTGACAGTTTGGAGTGGGATTTGAAAAGTGTAAATTGTGGAAAAATTGAGCTGTTGAAGTCCCACATATAACCAGATTTAATAAAGTTTCACATGTGAATTAGCTTCATATGTGTGTAGAAGGTTGCTTTTACAGCAGGTCCTTAAGTACTCCTTTTGAAATACCTCCTTTTTTTTTTAAGTCATACCATTACTTCTTTGGATATGAATGTCCCAAGTGGTATCTCATACTGTAGTATGAGGAAGAATGGCTGTTAATGTATTTTTTGAATTTTGGTCTTGTCTTGGCCTGGATCATATCCAGTCACCACTATGCAACAAATGATGTGCACTGGGCAGGGATATGATGGGTTATGAAAGCTGTATCTTGCTTGTTTTTTCTTTTGCAGTACTCCAAGTGGTCTAAACAGGAATGTCTTGTAAAACCTCAAGACTCCCTATTGATTGTTCCCTTACGTATTTATTTCCAATTTATCAGGGTAATTGGTGGTGCCTTATGAAAAGTATAACTCGATTTCTTGATCTTTGAGCATGTTTTGTGTTTCTTGTGTTTTCTAAAAGAATATTAGATATGGTTAATTGCATTACATCTAAAAGATTTAAAAAATTGTGTGTATGCTCAGGTTCCCCATACCCATACCCACCCCAACCCCTGTCATTTACATTGGTGGCAACTTTAAATGGTGACTAAGTAAAAGTACGTTTTGATAATGAGTGTTGATAATCCTGAGGAAAACTAGTGAGTATGTGGCAGCCACCTTTAACCTGTGCCAAAGCAGTTTCTAATTTCATTTGCTAACTATAAAATAAAGAACTGAGCCAAAATAATTTGATCAGTGGTGTGATTAGCCTATTATCATTGCTGAGAATAGTGTTTTTGGAGTGTGAAGTGATTCCTGAAGATTTCACCTGCCTTCTATTTCCAGCAAGAATCCAGTGATGACCAACACATTTCCTCACTTTTGGTTCTTGAGAAGTTTATCCCTTTGCAACAAACCATTAATAGGGAAAACAAGGAAATGCTTTCCCTTTCTCTTTGGCTTCTTAAAGCTCACAACCAATTCAGACCCCAAGTTACTTCAGAGAAGCAAATGGCACCTTTTCCCCATTGCCAAGGATCCCAGCTTATGCAGATATGAAGGACGGATCATTTCTGAAAATGTTAAGACCCTGCTTGCAGTGGACTTGGCCTCAGTTTCATGAAATGTGTAACTCTGTATGTGTATGTTAGGAGGAGAGTTGGTTGAAAGAGCGGGGGCAGGGAGGGGAATCTGATTACCTCTTGGGAAATAATTTTCTTGCCAACAAAAAGATACACTTGAAGTTTCTTAAGGTGGCAAGTCCATTAAAAAAAAAAATTGTGTTGGACCCTCCCAGTTTAGATCAAGTATTTCTTGGGGGTCTTGCTATTGTGGTTGATACCAATAAATGGAAGATCCAGAATATTTTCATTTAAAGCTCAACCATTAATTGGAACATGGTGAAACATTTTACACATTATAAAAGTAGGGAACAGTACAAAAGAATGTAATCAAATACTGTATTATGTGAATAAACTAGAGTGATTTTGGAATTTCACTCTCTTCACACCTTCTCACTTGTATGTTCTGTAAAGTGTACTTCTACTTTGGTAGGAAGAAAGACTTGATTTAATATTTCCTTAAAGTTCCATGAAATTTCTTTATTAGGCAGAGCTTTTCCCTAGCCTGATCTCTGGAGCTAGGTTGTGTATCTTGTCAGGGGGCCGGTGGGGGAAAGGCACCACAAGAAGAAGCTTTAGAAATGGCTCCATGGCCCACCTTGTATTGAGGAGCCCTTTTGAAGTTGTCAGGGACATAGGATGAAATCAGAATGTCCTTTAGTTTCAAAAAAGGTTTGCAGAAGCCCAGATGAGAACCTTAGAATTACATCATGTAAAGAACACTGGATTTAGGAATAAAATAATTTGGGTTTTAGCTCTGTGTTTGGCACCTTATGTTATAGTTGCTTATCTGTTGTGGACCTTGGTTTCCTACCATATGCAAGTTAGTTACAAAGAAACAAGTTATAACTCTCCCCTTGACAGGGTAAGACATAGATGATATCTAAGGATGTTTCTTCCTAAAAAGGTGACAGAATTTAAAGACGACAATAGAGGCTGTATAGTCCAAATCCCCATTTAATGAGAGAAAAATTGATTCGGCACTCCTGAGGACAGAACATACAGTGTCTGTACTGACTGTCTCTTAGAAAAATCTAAGTATTGGTCACTAACGTGTATTGGAACTCGCCTGTAGACTTCCCTCTGCTGGGGTCTGAATTTTGCAGCATTTTCAAGCACTTTCACTTATGCCCTGGGGCTAGCATGTCTGCATCTCTATTCCATTCAGTGCTGAACTCCTTGGAGGTAAGGTGAGAGTGTTAGACACATTTTGATAAACCTAGCCTAGACGTTCAGTCATCTACGGGCCCCTTCCCTCTGCAAATTATGCTGCTCTGTTGAGACCAGTAGGCCACCTGGGCACTGGCAGCTTTAGTCTTTCTGACCTAGCCCTACCATCCTCTCTAATTGGGGCTAAACTTCATTGACACGCAAAACAGGAAATCACTCATGTTCTCTTTGGAACCTTGAATGACAATTCAAACTCATCTTGTCTTGGTCACTTCCCAGGACTGGTTTTGTCATAGAAACATCTCATTCCAGAGTTCAGTTGAAACATTGAGAGACTGGTTTGATTCACTTTGCTTCTCATCCCTATAATGCATTGCTGCCATCTGAAATAGAAGCCCATCCAGTCATCAGGTCTCAAATTGTTACCTAATTTCCTCAATTCATTTTACCTTTGCTGCTGTCCTTGCCAGTTCTTCGCATTATGGAGATTTTCATTCCCTATTCCTTTGTAAATATGCTTTTCTGGTTTTTCATTAACTGGAAATTGACTCTCCCTTAGCCATACTTACCTTAGGGCTATTTCAAGTGGAGAGTTTGTTTTCTCACTTTACTGCTAGTAAATGGATGGATTACAGGGTCTGTTGCCCCTGTATTCTTGATTGCCATTGCTACACCATTGTTCTTCTATTTTGAGGCTTCTGCTGTTGAGCTGCACCATCTATCCTCCTCACTCATCTCTGGTTACTAGTATTCATTTATGGAGGGGTCTTCGATGATGGGCATCTCTTTCCCCGGTGCTGCCATCATTGTGGCAATTTCATTAGTCATGGATGACCTTAACAATTTCTGGACCTCCATCTCCACTAGTCATTTTTTACTCCATTTAGCAAACCAATTTTAAGTCCACACTTTGGACTCATCAGAAATTTATTTTCTGAAATGTACAGTCTAATTTATTCTATGATTTTAATGTCTTTTCCTTTAATCTCTTCCTCAGTATACTTACTCTTTGACCTCAAGAAGCCTCCAATTCCTTAACCAACTTTTTTTTCCCCCCGTCTCTGTCAGTTTACTCTGGCTTTACCACTTCCCCATTTAGCATAGACTGTGGCCTGTCACTCTGGCTCTGCAGAACCTTATCCGTGGATCAGTTTGGCCATCTGACTTCTTTGATTTCATGGGCTGCTGCATGCTACTGAGTATATACCATTGGTTGGTAGCACCACAGATTGACTCAAGTAGGCAGGCTCTTGAAGCAGTTTAGCAGCCCTGGCGGTCCAACCTCTTCCGTTCTTAAAGACTATTTCAGATTTTCACCTCTTGTCAAATACTCAGCCTGTCACCTCTGCTGCCTCAGCAGAAGCCTACCCTCCTAACGGGTAAATTGAACCTAACAGGAGAGCTTCTAAGCTTCTTCCTTAGTTATCTGTATCATCATCCTCATCTGTCCCAGAACAGGTGTCTGTCCTCTGGTCAACACTATGAGAGTATAGGTGAATGAGCAAGTCAGTGAATCCTATCCCATTGTAACTCCTTGAAGACCTTGTTCTATCAATCAGCCCTTTATCTTCAGTGTCTCTCATTTAGCATATAATTTCAAGCTCTGTATTAAATAGGAGCGCTCAACTGTATATTTTCCCTTAAACCTGTCTCTGTTTCCTGTTCTCTTTTTCTTCTTTGTAGCCAAGCCTTACCTCTTCTCTGTATTTAGGTTTCAATCACTCCTCAGCCAGTTGTAATCTGGATTCTACCCTCATTTCACTGAAAGTTTCCCTACTGAAGTCAGTGAACTCCATATTGCTAGAAGTCATTTGTATTTGACCTCTCTTCAGTATGACATCGTTGTCCACTTCCTTTTAAAAACCCCTCCGTTGGATTCTTGGCCACTACCATTTCCTAATTTTTCTTCTTTTTAGCTGCTCTTTAACCAGCCTCTTTTTCTGTTTACCCCTTGAAATGGTGTAATTGGGGGCTCTTCTCTATATAACGTGGGTGCCCCAGTCCACTCCCAATTACTTTTATTCATTTGAATAAAAGTATCACTTGCCCACGGTTTGTTTCTGAGCTGTTTAATCAACTGTGTGTTAAACAATTCCACTTGTATTTTTTTAACCTATTAAATGTTATTTCAATAGGTTTTTGGGGGACGTCGTGTTTGGTTACATGGGTAAGTTATTTAGTGGTGATTTCTGAGATTTTGGTGCACCCGTTACCTAAGAAGTGTACACTGCATTGGATGTGTAGTCTTCTCTCTCTCACCCCCTTTCACCCTTCCCCCCAAGTCACCAGAGTCCATTGTATTATTAGTCTTATTTTCATCACCGTGGGCATACCCTGTGGGATGGTAAATGTACTCTAGACTCTGTTGGCTATTTCTCTGGAGTGAGACCTCTGGAGACTTCTCAGATAGCTCATAGGTCTCTGGCCTTGCCCTGAAATTACTGGTTTCTCGGGGAGGTGCTGGAGATGGCGGAGGCTCCTCACTCTTTGGATCCTCCTGTGGCTCGTTTTGATTGAGTTCCTCATTCAGCTGGTCGCAGTGGCCGGAGAGTGTGGCCTGCTCCCTTCCTCAGGTTTTCTTCAGGCAGTGGTCTTTTCTGTAGAGGCTTTTTTTTTTTTTCTGAAACTCCCTTGGAGGGCTCCCTTCCCTTTCAAGGTTGTCTTGGGAACCTTGATAGTGCTTCTGGACCTAGGTTGAGACAGGGCCTTTCTCTTCATTACTTCTTGGGTATTGGTGGGTGGGTGGGTGGTTGACAGCTAGGCTGGAGGCTCATGGTTTCCTGGTTATTTTCACCAGCATCTCAACAGTCTCAGCTCGCTCATTCTTAGGATGTCAGCTTAAATGTTACCTCTTCAGAGGCCCCCATGTTCTCTCTTGCAATGGCCTGTTCTATTCCATTAGGGGACTTTGCCATATATGGCATATTTGTGTAAAATTTCCATGAGAGCAGAGGTTTTGTTTCCTTTATCCCTCCATACACAGCAAGTGGAACAATACAATGCATAGAGTAAACATGCAACAGATAACCCGAAGGAATGCTGTTTCATGCCTTCATTCCTTCCTGTACATTATTGCTCCCCTAATGTTCTCTGTGTTTGGACTGCCATAACCTCATCTACCTTTTCTCCTTACTACCTTCTCATTCTTCAAAATTCAGCTCATCCCCAAATTCCTCTGAGAAGTCCTTCAGGTTACTCCTCTCCATCTGATCTGAATAAGATGTCCTTTCTTGGAGCTCTACTAGCGTTTAGACTAGACACTGGTCCTCAGAGTGAGGTTTCTGTATGGACAGCATCACCATCATCTGGGAATTCATTAGAAATGCAAATTATGAGGCCCTACCCTAGACCTCCTGAAACAGAAACTCTGGGAATGGGGCCAACAACCTGCGTTTTAACAAGCCTTGCGGGTGACTGTGATGAACACAAAGTTTGAGGACCACTAGAATATAGTCACTGTAGAATATATCTCCAGGATCTGACACAACGCCTAGAACAGGATTATTGTGAAGATCGACCTGAAATCTATCTTCCTGTAGCCTCATCAATCCTGGTTGAGAATATGAAAAACTAGTTGAGTTGCATCTCTGTTAGGCAGCCTTACAACATTTGAGGATAGCGATTATCTCTACTTCTCCACCTCTCATCCCTAACTCCTCTGGTTTAATGTCTTTTTTTTCTTATGTGCTATAACTTTGAATCCCTTCACTTTCTTCCTTGGACTTATCTGGAGAATTCCAACTTACTTCATATCCATCTTAAGTGTATATTCAAAATATCCTTTGAGCTTTTAACCTACAATTCTGAAAGGTGGAACTATACATGTCTATAATCACCCCAGCAAGACAGAGTTCACAATGAACATAGTTAGAATTCCATTTGTACAGTTGGAGGTGTTCCCAGGTGGGCGGATTGCTTGAGGTCAGGAGTTCAAGACCAGTCTGGCCAACATGACGAAACCCCGTCTCTACTAAAAATACAAAATTCAGCCGGGTATGGTGGCACATGCCTGTAATCCTAGCTACTCGGGAGGCTGAGGCATGAGAATCAATTGAACCCGGTAGAGGCGGAGGTTGCAGTGAGCCGAGATTGCGCCACTGCACTGCAGCCTAGGTGACAGAGGGAGACTCTGCCTCAAAAACAAACCATCCCTGTCACTCCCATCCTAGACCAGTCTAATTGCAAGTATCTCACAGGGAGCCCAAGTATCAATGTTTTTTTGAACAGCTTTATGGAGGTATAATCTATATACCATAAAATCCACTTATTTTAATGTATGATTTTAGTAAATTTAAAGACTTGTGCAACCCTTACCACATCATACAAACTTCAGAATGTTCCTGTCACCCAAAAAGAAACTTCATGTCTATTTAGTCACTCCCTGTTTCTACTCCCAGCTCTAGGTGACCATTAATCTGAGTATCTCTAGATTTGCCTTTTCTAGACCTAAACATCACGTTTTTTTCTGCAGCCAGAGTTGAGAACCATAATTCTAAATGCATTATGAGAAATAATGATTTTTAAAGATTATATATAATATTTTACGTATTTTCATATTTATGACTCCCGTCCATACAGTGAATGTATCTATCACCAGTAAGACAAAGATCATTAATTTGATAATGGAACTTAATAGACCATTCTTTCCTTTTATACATTTTAGTATCATATTCAAAATGGCCTCCCATTCTGTCCCCAAGTTGTTTTAAAACATCTCCAGTCTGGCTTTTTTCCCCTTTAGCTCATAAATGAATAGTGCTGGAAGATATCTCAGGAGCATTCTCCCTGAGATGATGTCTTCAGTAATGATCGCACGTATTGGTGTTGATTCCATCCTTGAAGTTACTTTCCTTTATCTTTCACAGTGGTGTTTCTTCACTAGAGGTTTTGCTGTCTGATTAACTTCTCTGCCAAATAAATGGACTTTTGCTTCATAGGTACACAAACGTTTCTAAAACTTTTTTTGGAAAATATATTTCTTTCTTAAAAAAACAAATAGTGCATGCACATTTTAAAAAAAATAAATAAAAAATAATCTACCCCAAAATGACCAGTTAAGATTTACTTTCAGACAACTCTGTGCATATTTACATATGCTTATATACAACTACGTACACCTTTGCATAGATGAGATCACACTGTATGTACTGCTTTGTAACTTGCTTCTTTCACTTAATCCTGAGAACATTTGTACATGACCATAGATATAGATTTGTATTGTTTTTAATGGCTGTATAGTTTTGCATTATACTGAATCTTGATGTTTAAGAGCTATGTATATTGAGGACATTATTTCTTTGTCTTGTGTTGCAAATTTTTTACCATGTTGTTATTAGTCTTTTAACCTTATTTATAGTTTTTTTGTTATAAAAGTTAAGTTTTATGATGTAAACTTAATCTCTTTGATTTTATAATTCCTGGTTTTCCCGACGTGCGTAGAATGACCTTCCCCACTACAAGGTAATAAAAATACCTCCATGATTTTGCTTAAAACTTTTATGCTTTATATTAAATCTTTGTTACATCTTGAATTGATTGGTGTGAAGAATGCCAAGTTTCTTTATTGCTCTGTTGACTACATTTAAGTTTCTTAAATGGTTTGCATGTCTGTGCATGTGTACATATTCCAAAACCTCTAATGTGCAAACACAGCTTTACAAATGTGTATACATTCAGTATTTACTGTATTTGTTACCTACTGCTGCATAACAGTATTACCAGAGACTTAGCAGCTTAAAGCAACACACATTTATTGTCTTAAGAATTGCTGTGTCAGGAGTCAGGGCACAACTTTGCTGGTACCCTGCTTCAGGGTCTCACAAGGCTGTCATCACGGTGGTGTTTAAGGCTGTGTCATATCTGAAGTTTGAGGAAGAATCTACTTCTGAGCTCATGTGGTTGTTGGCAGCCTTTAGTTCCTTTTGGGTCGTCGGAATAAAGGCCTTAGATTTTGTTTGGCCACTGGCCAGAGGTCACCTTTAGTTCCTTGGCCCCTGCGCTTTCCCAACATGGCTACTTGCTTTCTCAAAGCTAGCAAGACTAGGTTACAATCTTATGTAATGTAAACATGTATGTATAATCACATACATCCTGCCACCATTGCCCTATTCTATTGGTGAGAAGCAAGTCCCAGGTCCTGCCCATGCCAAGAGACGATCACAGAAGGAAGTGAACACCAGGGGAAGCAGGGATTGTGGGAGGCCACCTCTGAGTTTGTCTGCTATACTCACACAGAATGTGCTGCATCATACAAAGACTGAAGTGCCTGAGAGCATAAGCTAACTTCCTTCGGCTTAATATAGGCTGGTGCAAAAGTAATTGTGGTCAGTGGCAAAGACCGCAGTTAGTTTTGCGCTAACCTGTAAAATTCACTCTATCCATACTTTCCTATTCAAGTTAGATCAGAAAAGGTAAGTGTAATGTCTTTCTTTTTTAATGTTCATGAGAAGAAATGCAGTAACTTTTTACACTTGGGCTAACATTTTATAAGCTGCTGCAGTTTGAAGTATTTATAACTGCCCTTTGGCCAATATCCTGCATTCAGTAGAACAAATTTACTTCTTAGGAAAATAGAAATCTCCAAATCTTGTCAACTGTGTTCTGGGTTCCTTAACTCTACTGATTTCTCCTCTGAACACCCTCCAAATGGTTCATATCCCTTTTTATATCTATACAAAGCATTCTTTTAGTCTTCAAATTACAATTCTGTCTGAAGGAATCAGATCTTGAATTTTAAAATTTATAGTATTCACAGTGTGGATGGTTAAGTATCTTTATGAATTTGTTTCCTCTCTATACATATTCTACAGCCTGTGCTTTTGGAAGCTGTCAGCAAAAATTGCTGTAATTTCCATCGAGAAATGGAAATGTGAGGATTTCGTCATCATTGAAATTTGTCCTTTCCTGTGCCTCACAAGAATTTCTGTTTTGTTCCTAGGGATGGATACATTGGGGGTTTTGTAAATTGGTGGGATGCGTGGTATGAAAACATAGGAGGCAAGAGAAGAAACTGAAAGCAGAATTGAGAGTTTTAAAGTATCTGATCCCAAGTTTGTCACCTAGGAAACAATGCTTTCTTTCCAAGATAATGGTGTTGCCATCGCTGCTATTGACAGGTGACTCTTCAGACTTGTTTACAACTCGGCAAGGGCATGGATCCGTGCTGGCTCTGTGTGTTTGTTTTGCGGTTCTTGTTTGGAAAATGTTTAATATTCTAACTGCTGTAGGTTCTGTGGATTAATACATACACATCTTAAGTCCTGTCTTAGAATTACATAGCCCTAAGATTTTCAGGTATCCTAACGTCAACTTTTCTATGCTTCTGTTACTACTAGGATAGTATCTACACATTTGTAAAAGATGGCCTGCAGAAAAAATGTATTTTGGAAATATTATGTATAAATTGCCTAGTTCTATCCTGGTTTTTCTAATATTATGAATTAAGTTACCATTGTATGATAAATTGTGACTGAGCAAAGGTTTTTCTCATTTGTCAGATGGTTGTAGTGGGAGGTATTAAAGCTCTAGGAGATGACAAGTGGACAGGACAGAGCGAGAAAGAAATGGTGTGCTGAGTTCACCTGAAAGCCTCAGTTCCCAAGCTATTTCTTTGCTAAACTGTTTTTCCAAAGTTGTATCTGCACCCTCTCTGGTTTGCAAAGGGGGGACAAAAGAGGGAAATTTTATACATATAAAATCTAAAGAAGAGAGATCTGATAACTAAGGTCAAGATACAGGGAAGGAATAGTAGATAATAAATAGTGTTAGAATATTTTGATGGGTAAATATGAGATGTTATAGAAGAAGCTGGAATGAAATGTGAGTTTCGATATTAGAGCCTACCTAACAAAAATTGAAGTAGACAACAATCCCCCTTCTTCACCCCTTTTCAAGTCACTCCTCTCCAAGTGAACAACAGCACTGCTTTTTTGGCTACAGAAAGCAGCTGAGGCTCAATCCCAAAGCAGCAGCAGGCTCCGGTCCAAAGTGCAAACCAAAAGAAGCAGCAGGAGGGGTAGAACAGAGTCATTACCAAAGACTGAGTACAGAATGAAGTGATCTTTGAAAACCAGCATGAAAGGGCATGCTACAGGCTAAAGCCGGACTCAGGAAGGCCTGTTGTGAGGGAGAGGGGAAATCCACAGCCCGGCATGGGAGAAGAGAACCATGGGCACAGAGTAAGTGGGAAGATGGAATAGTGAGTGACCCACGGCCACATGGCTCAAGGCAAAACCATACGCTACCATTTCTTTAAAGAACCAGCATAGGTTCCCAGAGCAGAAAGCCGGCAAGGATTCCTCTTGAATTCATGTTTGAAAAATACCCTCACGCTGAAATTACTAAACAAGATAGTAGTGTTTCTGTTTACATGGAAAGCTGAGTTCAGGGGCGGATCTAGATTTTGTAGGTCTTGAAGCTTAGACAATTTGCGGAGGGTCCTCTTTATGGAAAATGGCAAAAAATTAAGAATTCAAAAGTAGGTACAGGGGATTGGAAGGCACCCATGCAAGGGGGTCCCGAAGCTTACGTTGAATTAACTGCGAGGTGAATCTGTTTGAGTGGAGCAGAAGGAGCCGGGGCAGACAGACATCCAAATCCTAAGTGTGTCACTTCTTAGCTTTGGAATCTTGGGCAGTTTAATTTTCCTGTCTGTGAAGCTCAATTTCTTACCTATAAAATAGGGATAATGCCAGTCTTTCTGGCTTGTCAATACAGACTAAATGAGAGAATGTATGTGAAGGTGCCTAGTACATGCCATGACTGCTAATCTGGATGACTTTATGTGGTGCTAAGTTTTGATAGGTATGATTGTTGATGAAAAGTGAATATCAGCCAGGCGCGGTGGCTCACACCTGTAATCCCAACACTTTGGGAGGCCTAGGTGAGTGGATCACGAGGTCAGGAATTCGAGACCAGCCTGGCCAACATGGTGAAACCTCTACTAAAAATACAAAATTTAGTACAAAATTTAGCACAAAATACAAAAATTAGTCGGGCATGGTGGCGGATGCCAGCTACTTAGGAAGCTGAGACAGGAGAATCATTTGAACCCGGGAGGCAGACGTTGCAGTGAGCCAAGATCATGCCACTGCACTCCAGCCTAGGCAACAAAGAGCGAAATTTCGTCTCAAAAAAAAAAAAAAAAAAAGAAAAGTGAATATCGATTATTCTGGTCATTATTGTTTGGAGCTCTGATTCCTGGAGATTGAGGAAATGTTTAAAGTATCTGCCGAGTGAGCTAAGCACTCCTAGGCTTTTTTCTATATTCAGGGGGCAGATGGCACTCTACTGTCTTCAAGAAGCTTACAGACTAGAGGTGCTAGTCTGGGCTGTAGTCATTGGCTGTTGGAATTGGGAATATAAGAACTCTTGGAATAACTCGAGTTGCTGGATAGAAAGAACTGTGGCCAGAGCAGTTACAAGAGGGATGATCAGACCAGCAGTCTCTTTCTTTCCAAGCCTGAGATCAGCTGTGGAAGACCCAGAGCTGAAGTGAAGCCTGGGGATGACCCAGTCTTACTTACTCTCTTGTTTTATGCATGAAAAACAGAGTCCTAGAAAGGCAAAATGGATTGCCCAAGATTATGTGGCTGATTCGGGTCATATCCAGGACTAGAAGTTTGGAGTTCTGCTTCCCAGGTACATTTTTTTTCATCACACTGAACTTTGCTCTAACTCATTCTCCATTTATGCCCCTTCTTTAGTTTTCCTTCTCCATTGTCCACCTAGCAGAACTCTATGGAAGGCCATCCTGGTCCAACAGTCAGGCTGCAGGACCTTTAGGCTTCTTTTGCCTGTTAGTCTGACATGTAGGTAGATCTCTCTCTCTTGCTGAATTTCTCCATTGGTGGAAACCAAGGGTTCAGTTGACACTACAGAGCTGTGGAAGCAAGCAGCACTAGCAGCCAGCAGACAGGCAGTGGAAAGGGGCCGTGAGGGAGCTTTGGACACCAGTACTTGACAGGGTTGTTCAGAACCTGGAGAGCTTCCAAAGGAGAGCAATGAAAACAGTGGGTGGGGATGAGAAGGAAGAACTCTTAGGAAAGATAAAAGGGTTTCAGATTATTTATCTTGGAGAAGAGAAGGCTGAGAGTGTCTTTGAAAAGGAGTTTCAGATATAAGACCAGACCAGCTGTAGTACATCTTCCCTGAGGATGGACTAAGAAATTAGCTAACAACAGCAATTAGGCTACAGAGCTTTTCAAATTTAGCTGCCTATTAGAGACATCCAGAGAGCTTTTTAAAAAATCTCAATGTTCAAGTTTCACCTCAGAACAATTAAATCAGAATCTTCTCTTTAGGAGTGGGCGTTAAACATCGGTAATTTCTTTAATGTTTCCCGGGGTAGCCAACATTGATTTCTGATTGAGAAAATTTAAAATTTTAATCTTATGGAATAATTGGGAGGAAAATTGCACAATGATGTCAAACTATGCTAGGAAAAAATATATTTTTTTAATGAAGGGAATACGGATAAGATACAACAAGAGCGGGGAAAGTTGGGATTGGGCTTAGTGTGAAGGAGGAGAATATAGGGAAGAGGGGGTGAAAACCCGTGGCCAAGGCCTTGAGAACAGGTACAGGGGCCTTCCTCCCGCTACAGTCACCACTTTCTGTGACGTCAGTTCACTCCTCCGAGTTTATGTGGCTGTTATGGCTGAGAAAGAGAAAAGAAGCCCCTGACAGCTGGAAATTGGACGGACACTATCAGTTAGGCTTTGTATTGCTAGGAGCTGCCCTGGTGTTCGTTCTCACATGTCAATGTCAGGCAAGGCCACTCTGTGATCATGGTGGATCCAGACACAAATAAGATCACCCTGTGATGATGTCTGAATAAAGACAATAACGTAAACATTGTCCAGACCACACAAGCGATCGAACATCTTCTGCCGGCTAACACAAGTGACTGCTCCTTCCTTGCCAATCACAGCTTTTCACTTCACTTCATTCTCCTGCTTTCTAGACAAAATCCATTACGAAACCCAATTATAAAATTACTCCTTTCTCACAGCATCCAGTCCAAAGCAAAGCCCTGCTTCCTGAAGCCTCCTCAAAATCACCTAACAGAAATTCATCCGATAACAAGTCCTCAGCGACGCCCTCTGACTGAGACACCTCACAGTTTACATTGTGTGCGCACTCCCTTGTTGCCATGAGTAATGAACCCAACTTGTGTGTTCCTCGTGGTCTTTGGCTCACGGGCATTGACAGCACAGTTTGAGCAGGCCGTGTCTGTTTTTTCTTGTTTGGGGAAACCAGGACAGATGAGAGCTGTCATGTTTCCCAGTCATGGGAAAACAATCATGTTTCCCTTCTGGGTCCCCTCTCTCTCTCTGGGCTGCGACATGAGAGATGAGATTCCAGCCACACTTTGCATTCCACATCAGTCAGCTGTGTGATCAGTGCATCAATATATTTTTCTCATCACAAATAACGTCCTGCAGTGGTGGTTAAAAATGTTTAGGATAAAAGACTGTCCATCGATTGAAGTTGCTCTTTTTAAATGTCACTCTGCCCTAATCCCTCACCACAGCTGCATAGTGTCAGGGTGTCTCCATTCACTCAGAACCCCTGCTCACTAACTGTTCATCAGCCAAGAGCTTCCCACTGAGACTAGTTACATAAGTGTTGCAAACTGTATGTACTCTGAGAGTCAGACAAGAAATCAGGGAAACAGGGATTGGAAGAAACAGGATAAAATTGGGAAATAACTGCAATTACTTTTCTAGAGTTAAAGACAAAAGGTATGATTTTCCTTAATAGGGCAGAGTAGTAGGAGAGAATTGTGGAACACATTGGGATAGGAAGAGAGCCTTCTGATTAGATTTTTAAAGTATTCTTCAGGTCTGATGAGATTTTCAGTGAAAGCAACATTTTTCTTGTCATTTTTATTATTCACCTCGTTCCTAAGAAAGTTATGTTTAATCCCACGGGCCAGCAATAGCCAAAATAAACAGTACTAGAGTTGTGCTTTTTAGTGTTTTTCTTGTCTTTTTCCCTCCGCCTCTAGACTTAAAGTATAGATAGCATGACAGCTATAAGTAAATAATGGACTTTAGAATTCTACAAACCTGAGTTCAAAACCTGGGTCTACCATTTACTAGTTATGTGGCCTAGCAAGTAATTTAATTATCTCTAAGCCTTTGTTTTCCTGTCTTTAAATGGTCATGTCAGTAATTCTTGTGTCATAGGTTTGTTCTGAGGATAGATGAGATGGTGCCTGTGTAGCACTTAGCACCACGCCTGGCACATTTGAAATGCACGACAAACGTCACTAATGGTGATGGTTGACGTCATTAATATTCTTTGTCATAAGTCTTGTTTCTTTCAGATCTTGGGTCTGGCATGGTGGCTTACGCCTATAATCCCAGTGCTTTGGGAGTCTGAGGCAGGATTGCTTAAGGCTAGGAGTTTAAGACCAGCTTGGGCAATATAGCAAAACCCTATCTCTATAAAAGATTAAAAAATAATTAGCTGGGCATGATGGTGCAAACCTGTAGTCCCAGCTACTGGGGAGACTGAGTTGGGCGGATCCTTTGAACCTGGGAGGTTGAGGCTGCAGTGACCTATGATTGTGCCACTGCACTCCAGCTTGGGCAACAGAGTGAGACCCTCATCTCAAAACAAACAAACAAGAAACAAGAAAACAAATTGGAGTTTATAGAATTTAGGTGAATTATCCCATCTGGGATCAAACAGAAAACACTTCACAGTTTCCAGTGACACCTCTGGTTTCCGCATGTAACACCCCAGAGCTTTTCACAGCAGCAGGGTCAAGTACTTGGGCTGTAATAGAGTGTAAACAAAAATCTTCAACAACAACAACAACAACAACAACAACAAAAAAACAAACTTTATTTTAAGCTAATTTTAGACTTAACAGAAAAATTGCAAAAATAGTACAGAGAGTTTCCATCTTTCACTCAGCTTCCCCTAATGTTAGCATCTTTCACAACCATAGTACAATTGTTAGAACGAGGAAATTAACATGGGTAGAGAACTATTAAACTAAAGACCTGATGCAACTTTCACCAGTTTTTACATTCATGTCCTTTTCTATTCCAGGATCCTATCTAGGATCCCATTCAGGACCCCACATTGCATTTAATTGTGATTTTCCCTTAGTCTCCTGCAGCCTAAAACACTTGCTCAGTCTTTGTTGTCTTGTCTGTCTTGTCTTTCGTGACACTTTTGAAGAGTAGTGATCGGTAATTTTGTCAAATGCCCCTCACTTTGGGTTTGTCTTATGTTTCTTGTGATTGAACTGCATGTTTGGCAAGAATACCACAGAAATAATGTGTCAGTACATCATATCCATGGTTCATGATATAGAGAGATATTGATGTCTTATTACTATCTTATTACTGGTGATGTTGACCTTGGTCATTTGGTTAAGGTGGTTTCTGCCTGGCTTCTCTACTTCAAAATCACTATTTTTCCCTTTGTAGTTAATAAATATCTTGGGGGAGACACTTTGGAATTGTAAAAATTCTGTTCCTCCTGGAACTTTCACCCACTAGTTTTAGCATTCATTGGTAGATCTTGTCTGCAACAATTATTATAGTGGTGTTTGTCTAATGGTGATTTTCTGTTTTTCTCTTTCCTTCTACATTTATTAAGACTTCTTTTTCTTTGAGATGGGGTCTTGCTGTGTTGCCTCAAACTCCTGAGCTTAAGTAATCCTCCCACCACAGCCTCCCTGAGTAACTGAGATTACAGGTGCATGCCACCATGCTCGGCATCCTTCTATATGTATTAATTGGAATTCAACTGTAAGGAAGACTAGTCCTTTTATCCCACTTATTAACTTGTTGGTTATTTGTATCAGCATGAACTTATTAGTGAACTTTGTTCTTTGGGCTACAATCCAGTACTATCATTATTTTGTTGTTCAAATTATTTCAGTTATAGCAAAAGCCATAATTTATTGTTTAGTCTGTTCTACTTGCTCTTTTCTTTTCTTTCAGTGTGATGTTTGAAAAGGGATCCAAAAAGTCAACAGGTTTCTGACTCCTGTGGTTAAACAGAACTATATCTCTTAATTTAAAGGTCTCCAGAGGAGAACCCACCACTTCCTTTGCCACCTTGATGTTGCTCAGAAATGTTCTTTCTTGAAACAAATCATGCTGCTTTTAAAATTTGTTTCTGTGAAATGTCAAACTAGAAAAAAATTTTGTTTGTTCTTATTCCACTCCTAGTAGAGTCAAACAATTTTTGGGAGAGTGTATCATGGCGTACTGTCATTTAAACATACCTGGGATCAATTTGGTACAAACCAGGACTCCTAGGCCTGCTTTTTGCGTGGTTCACTTTGTTTTATACAATCCTGTTGTTGGAAGCACAGCCTTCAATTATCCTCACTGACAATCTCTAGTGAGTCTTAAAACTTATGCAGCCTCTTGAGTAAGAACTCTTGAATACGGATTCTGTTGTTACCTGTTTTCAGGTTTCTTGACTTTGCACCCCGCAGACCAAAGGATGATGGCAACGTGAGGTAGATGCAAGGCTAGTCATGCCTGTTTTGTGTGGAACCCCAGACGGGAAGTTGTGAGGGACTGTCGCCAACATTTATCTACCAGTGGTTCTCAAGCTTTTTTTTTTTTTCTTTAACTTTTGTCAACCTAAGCAGGACAAAAAACCTACCATAGCCATTCCCACTTTATAGAGGAAAAAGAAATTGGGGATAACAAAGATTTGGAGAGGAATAAAATAGGAGTCAACATGGTAACATGGCAGCAGTTATGTGAAAACAAAAGAGTTGGTAAGTAAAGCCAACATTCCTTCATACAAGAGCAGCAGCTCACAACCAACTCAGGATAAGCCTGATGATGTCCTTATCACTGACAGTCTTTCCTGGAAACTGGAAATTGCAACCGTTTGCATATGTGAGGACACAGAAGGGGCTGTGCAACATTGCCAAAGGCTGAATGGTATCTGAGAAAACACCAGTTATCTGGTAATTTTAGATTACAAATGCCAAAGTTTGTAATGCATAGTAGGCCATTAGTAAGTACCACTCAGTGATAAGTAAAAATGGAAGTCAATAGCACTGCTTTGAAGATGGTCTTTTTTTTACATGAGTTTGTAGGCTGTCTCAGGACGCTTTTGGTTTATTGCTTTACAGAGCTCAGTCTAACAGATGAAAGCTTGAAAGGGGAGAGGAACAGGGGCAGCTGAAACATAAGAATAATAATTTCCAAGAAGCTTCTGGGAAGCTCTCCAGGTATTACCATGCAGTGTTTCCATGCCCCTACCCCATGCCCTTGAGTTAGATGAGGGATCAAGGAAACGGAAACTACCTTAGACTCTTCGATCCGCCTTTCTTTCCACACGTCTCCGTCATCTCAAGATGTCTCTATCACCTCACTCACTCATTGCCGCATCCCCTACCTAACTCATTCTCACAGTCTGGCCAGAGCCCAGCTTAGCTCAGGGGTCTCAGTCCTGTCTCCTTCAAGAAGACTTCCGGGCTCACTGCTCACTGTGAGGATGAATAACAGCTGCCATTTACAGTTAGTCATCATCTCCTGAAATCTCAAGCTAGACAGTGGCATATGTAGGACTCAGACCCCACACTCTCCAGTGTCAAAGTCTGAGCAGGTTTCCACTACATGTACTGTGCTTCAGCACATGGCTGAGGTGGGACTCTGCCCTGTCCTAGACTCCAGGCTGAAGGAACTACTCTCACAGCCGCCTCTGTGGGCTGTTCCTGCAGAGAAACGAAGCTCCCTGGATGACCTCGGCCTCGCGCTCACCGCCTGCTCCTTCCCTTATAACAGCTTTAGGGTTTTGCTTTATTTTAAACTTTGGCACTTCCTTTTCTCTATTGATTTAAAAAATATTTTAAAATTCTAGCATATTAAAAAATCCAAACAATATTGAAAAAATGGGGAAAAAAAATCTCCCTTACTGCCATCTCCTGATCTCAGTTCCACTCTACAAATGTAACTACTATTAATCATTTAGCGAAGATTTTTTCAGACTTTTTCTATACGTGTATAAATGTCTGTATGTTTGGGAAGTTTTTCTGACATCTCAGAGTTCTGTATCTATGTATCTTTGTTCTGAATCATCGTCCATTCCACATTGCAAGCTGCGAAACGGTAAGATAAATGTATTTTTAAATTAATCTACACAGCACCTGACCAAAGGAATACCTATTCTTGATGGATTTATAGGAGCACTTGTGCTGGAGACAGGGGTGGGAGGCAGGATCCCTCCAGAGAGACCCTGAGCTCACCAGGTGGGAAATGCACATGAGCTCCGGGGAGGAGACCACACTTCATAAGCTCACCAGCAACTGGCCCGACCTGCCAGGGCGTGCATACTCCCCATACTGCGAAATCACTCGTGTGGGTTGTCCAGTGGCCGAGGGGAGGGGAGGGGAGAAAAGGGGAGGGGGAGGCACAAGGGTGGAATGTGGGCTGGGCCAAGTTTAGAATTACAAGTGCCACAGAGGCGTTCTGGAACCACACTTTAAATAGCCAGCACCTTCTCCTTCCCCCTTAGATAATTCTTCTCCCCTGACTGGACCTCTGGCAGCAGCTTCACTAAGGTTCGAAATGTTTTCTCCTCTTTTTTTTCTATTTCTGCGTCTCAGACTGCAGGTTGGTGGGATCCATGGGACTTACAACCAAAGGACTTTTTTCTTACCCTCGCCTAGAAAATATGCTTCTGACATGTATGTGTGCAAATGCAAAGATTATGTGCTATTTTCTTGACTTTCTGAAACTTGGGTGGCTGTTGACTTAAGTGACACTGTGATTTGGAAAGAGAGAGCACTAGATTGAGAGGAAAGACAACTGGATTTAACTCCAAGAAAACAAAGTCTTTCTTCTCTGAGAAAAGAGAACAATGATCAACTGACAGGACTGAAAGAAAACAAAAATTTGAGAACCTGTTATTCTATTAAGTGTGTATACATATGTATATTTCCTCATTTAATTCTTATAGCTAAGTATATCCTATCTATCATCCCCACTTTTACAGATGAACAAACTAAGGCTCAGAGTCATTCATTAACTTCTCTGAAGTCAGACATTGGTATGAGAAAAAACTAATGTTTGAACCTGGCCTCATCTGACTCTACAGCTCATGGCCTTTCAGACACAATATGCTACCTCTGAGAAGCAGCTCTAATGAGGCTAAGGGAGCCAGGAGAAGGCTACTGTTTCTCCTAGGGTCTGGGAGGGTGGAGAAGGGAAGGCTTTCCATCACTGGGAGAGATCCATCAGCTGGTAAAGGGAGGGGAGGCCAGCACAGTCAGTACCTTAGACAACCTTCCCAAAAGGACTGAGGAGCCCTCTTGGGACCAGTTACTTGAGTTTCTCCTTTGTAGAAAGGAGCTCATTCCCTAATTTATCAGATAAACATAGATGCCTGCTGTTCCCTGACTTTTTTTTTTTTTTTTTTGAGACAGAGTCTTGCTTTGTTGCCCAGACTGGAGTGCAGTGGCGCGATCTCGGCTCACTGCAACCTCTGCCTCCTGGTTTCAAGCGATTCTCCTGCCTCAGCCTCCTGAGTAGCTGGGATTACAGGTGCCTGCCACCATGCCCGGCTAATTTTTGTACTTTTCGTAGAGACGGGGTGTCACCATGTTGGCCAGGCTGGTCTGTTCGCTGACTTTCTAATTTTCTGGATCAGAGCCAAAGGAGAGTCTGTGGCCAGAAGAGGTTACTGCTGAGAAAGTTCTGTTAACATGAACTTTGCTTGAGGCTTAGAAAAAAGTCCATCTGCCTCCTTCTCCACAAAAGAGGCCACTCTGCAAAATCAAGGCAGAGTCATTTGAAGATGCTTTTAGTAGACACGCCAGTGAACCTAGGCAGCCAATGTAATCAAAGGGATGGAACTGAAAGAGCAGGGGCAGAGTGGGTTTAAGTCCTGGCTGTGCAAGTTAGTAGCTATATGGCGGCAGCAGTCACATTATTTAACCTCTCTGAGCTGCAACTTCCTTATTTATAAAGTGGAGGTAATAATGCTTACATCTCAGGGTTGTTGTGAGAATTAAATGAAAAGAATGTATGTGAAGTGCCTAGTCTATAGTAGTTGCTAACTAAATGTGGGCCACATCCAGTCATCCTCAATCCCAGCAGTGGTCTGGAATGGGCCATTTCTGACAGTGAACGGTTAAAACTGTGGCTTTTTATTTATATCATCTTCTCTACTGTCACAGACTCCTAATTTGTCATCACCAAAAAAGAAAAAGAGCGCATAGTAAATCTCTGCCTTGCGCCGATTTCAGAGAGACATAGAAGGAGTACTTAGATCACCTCATCTTACAATTCCTGCTCCCGCTCAACCTCTCCCAATCCTTTGACAGGATTTTTTTTTAAAACCGGCATTTTTATATTACAAAAGTAAAACACATTTTTGATGTAATTGTAGAAAATATAGATAAGGAAATGTTCCTGTAACCCAACTGCTGAAAGAAAAACATTTTTGTGGCTATCCTAATCCTTCAGTGCCTATAAATACTTTATAAAACATTTGTCAAGCATGATCATATTGTATGTACTGTTTTTTACTATATATTGTGAGCATCCTTTTTTGCCGATATACTTGTTTCTGTAACACAGGTTTTAATGATTATATATAGTAGTCCATTATATGACTGTGCCATAATTTATCAACATATCTACCATTTTTGACAATTTATGTACTTTCTGATTTTTCGCTGTTATGAACAATAAATATCCTAATGCTACACCTTTCACTCACAATCACAATTATTTCCTTAGCGTAAATTTCTGCAAGGGAAATTGGTGGCTTTGAGGATATGTAAAATCCCATACTTTCAACGTGTCCCAGCATACAGAGTAAACAGACTGAAGCACATGCTAATCCGGATGAGGCTGACTGTAGGGCGGCAGGGAGAATTTAGACAGCACAGTGGCCCATGAACTCCTCCATGTCTGCAATCCTCAACCCAAGAGGGCCTTATAGTGGAAGCAAAGGCTGTCCGTCAGTACCAACACTTTCTTCCTGAAACAGGAAAGGAATATATATTTTCAGTAGCTGTCACCCAGCTTCTACCAATGAGAACTGCTAAGGAGGACATGGTCTACAGGGAAGGGAATAGAAATTCACCTCTTCCAGTGCATTCATTCCCTTATGGATTTGTTGGTAAAAGCAGGAGGAGGGGTTTCCTTCTGGGGTTCCCAACAGTAACAGAGCATCCCACTTGTTTTCCAGGTGGGATGGATAGCAGGGTCTCAGGCACAACCAGTAATGGAGAGACAAAACCAGTGTATCCAGTCATGGAAAAGAAGGAGGAAGACGGCACCCTGGAGCGGGGGCACTGGAACAACAAGATGGAGTTTGTGCTGTCAGTGGCTGGGGAGATTATTGGCTTAGGCAACGTCTGGAGGTTTCCCTATCTCTGCTACAAAAATGGGGGAGGTGAGAGCCCTTGTGCCACCCCACCCACTCCTGGAAGGAGGATACTTCCATCTCCTGCACTTATGGCCCCTCTGGGGAGTCCCATAGATGTATAGAATTCTGGAGGTAGGAGGACGCTTAGAGGTCATTAAGGACACTCTGTAAGAGACTAAGACCTAGAAAGGTTATGTGACTATCCCAGGGCTCTT